>NC_053490.1:415620292-415982792 GCF_905171775.1 Rana temporaria
CTAAACTTAAAACCTACTGAACTGTTCAGCTATTGTGGTTTAAAAGTATTGTAAAATATTAATTTATTGTTTTTACAAAGACAATATTTTTTTATTCAATAAAAGAAAAAGAAATCAAAAACCCAAACTTGTCTCATTACTAAATATTGGTTCAAGTATGTGTTTGATGCATTCTTACATTTAAAGTGCAATAAAATAGAAAGAGGAATGGCAAGGGTCACCTTAACCTCCCTGGCGGTATGATTCTGTCTGGAATTACGTACCAAAAGCGGTACAATTATTTTGCAAGGAAATTTGGCGTTTTATACTGTAGGCCTGTAATTTTTAGAAATAAAAGAAAGTAAAAACCTGCGCTAGGATATCAGAGGTAAAAAGCTGCTGCCTCCCTGGAAGCTGTCCCCTAAGGGGCAGAGATGGATGGTGGATATAAAATAGGGATAGTGGCGCTGCTTATATAAGCACTATAAAAGGAGCTAGATAAGAGGTAATTATCATAACCTCCAGATAGAGCGCTGGGTGTGCAGTATGTTCTGATATTGCTCCTCAAAGACCTACAGTCATTAAGGTCCGCAGCTCATAAATGCTACTGATAGAATGATAGATTACAATATCCTCTATGTACAAAACTCCAATGTATACTATTCAATGCGCTAGCATATAGTAGACAGTAATCTATACCTAGGTACCTATATGAGGTATCTACTGCAGATAATGTAATCCTGATAATAAACACTCACTAGATAGTTACAGGTGGATATAACGGGAATACAGCTAATTGCATAAATCAGATACAAATCAGCCCAATCAGTCATACACGCCTCTCCTTGGACCAAACTGTCCAGGCGCGGTAGTGATAGGTGGGCTCCTGCCCCCTTTAAAGAAAAAAGGGTTATTGCTGTAAACGTGCCCCAGATGGTGCAGTGAGTGGACTATGAGTGCACACTGGTTATAACATCTATATATGATATATAATGTCCATCCTAGGGAAGAAAAAACAATGCACAAACTGTCAAATATATATATATATAGTTCAACATTCTTCTTTCTGTGATCAAAACCATAGGGAAATGTACAAGGGATCTTGATAGATTGGTGAAAGTCCAGCAGACAGGTGGGTGTGAAAGTAGTGCCTCTGTCACACAATTCCGAGTGCTCCCGGTGCTCCCCTCAGGCTACCCCACTCACCAGATAGAAGTCCCCTCTTGGGGTGATCCGCGTGTATCGGGGGTTCAGGAAATCACTGCTACTGGATGCTGCTGGGTCCCTCCTCCAAACGAGTATGGTTCTGCTATAAGCCCGGATAGTGTAGCTCCCTTGGTCCCTCGGTCCACCCTGTACGAGAGGTGGTTTGGCTGGAACGCACGCCACTACCTAGGACACACACGCTATCACTCTGTGTAGCTAGGCTGAGCTGAAACTTAGGGCGAATTGAAGCCAGCCACTTTAGCTACGAGTGATTTTATTTTATTTTCCCTTTTTTATTTTAGCAATTGGTGTCCCCTGCCCACTGATTTTCAGGGGACTATCGTTTTACTGGCAGTTAGCCCGTATACCTCAATACCAGCCAGCAGGTGCGGACATTGCCACATTTATCTTTGAGCTCTAATATATTTTTTATAAGTTTTTTATTGTTATATATTTTCCTTGTGAGTGGCTTGCATCCACAGGCTTTTTGAATAAACCAGTGTTTTTTACAAGACCAAGCTGTCAAAATCTTATTACACTATCGGAGCCCCCCGTATGTGCTTTTTTCTTATCCGAGGGACCAAGGGAGCTACACTATCCGGGCTTATAGCAGAACCATACTCGTTTGGAGGAGGGACCCAGCAGCATCCAGTAGCAGTGATTTCCTGAACCCCCGATACATGCGGATCACCCCAAGAGGGGACTTCTATCTGGTGAGTGGGGTAGCCTGAGGGGAGCACCGGGAGCACTCGGAATTGTGTGACAGAGGCACTACTTTCACACCCACCTGTCTGCTGGACTTTCACCAATCTATCAAGATCCCTTGTACATTTCCCTATGGTTTCGATCACAGAAAGAAGAATGTTGAACTATATATATATTTGACAGTTTGTGCATTGTTTTTTCTTCCCCAGGATGGACATTATATATCATATATAGATGTTATAACCAGTGTGCACTCATAGTCCACTCACTGCACCATCTGGGGCACGTTTACAGCAATAACCCTTTTTTCTTTAAAGGGGGCAGGAGCCCACCTATCACTACCGCGCCTGGACAGTTTGGTCCAAGGAGAGGCGTGTATGACTGATTGGGCTGATTTGTATCTGATTTATGCAATTAGCTGTATTCCCGTTATATCCACCTGTAACTATCTAGTGAGTGTTTATTATCAGGATTACATTATCTGCAGTAGATACCTCATATAGCTACCTAGGTATAGATTACTGTCTACTATATGCTAGCGCATTGAATAGTATACATTGGAGTTTTGTACATAGAGGATATTGTAATCTATCATTCTATCAGTAGCATTTATGAGCTGCGGACCTTAATGACTGTAGGTCTTTGAGGAGCAATATCAGAACATACTGCACACCCAGCGCTCTATCTGGAGGTTATGATAATTACCTCTTATCTAGCTCCTTTTATAGTGCTTATATAAGCAGCGCCACTATCCCTATTTTATATCCACCAATTTTTAGAAATAACGCACTTAAATCTGACCAAGCAAGAGTCTTGTAGGCATCCCGGGTATGATTTTTTTTTAAAAACAAAATTATAAATTATAATATAATAAATAATTATAAATAATTATAACAAATAATAATATAATTATAATAAAAATTATTCAATAATGTAATCAACTCAAAATCACTGAAATGTGCTCAGTTGCAGAATTGTCGCTGTCATTACTTTTTTTTTTTATGACGAATTTCCCCACAAATCGCTATCGCACATTTCTGCAAGTGATTATAATTTATTATCGCTGTTTTCTAGCTGATATAAAACCATTTTTGACATAAAGGGACACTTTTGGACAATCTACAGTTTTTAGGCAGAAAGAACATTTTTTATTATATAAAAGTACATGCAGGGCACTGGGCAGACCACTAGGGAAAAGGGGGGTGTGTATTTTTTACATACAGTACTGTAATCTATAAGATTACAGTATACTGTATGTAAAGTGTTTGTTTACTTTTTTGAATTTGGCGCCGTTCTCCGCCCCCGTGCGTCGTAACGTCGCAGGGAACGGAGATCGGCGGCACACGGGGACACTGTGAATCGAGCGAGGAGGTCCCGCTCGCTCACACAGCGGGGTGGCATCGCTGGATCCAGGGACAAGGTAAGTAACTTGCCTGTGAATCCAGCGAGAAGGTAAGCCGCGCCGCTGCACACTCTGCGTGACTCGGGGATACCGATCCTATCATTGAAAACCAACCCCGAGTCACGCTCGGGTTTACCGCCAAGGGGGTTAAAGGAGTTGTAAAGGAAAACATTTTTTTTTGCTGAAATGACTGTTTACAGGGTATGGAAACATAGGGCCAGATTCAGAAAGGAGATACGACGGCGTATCTCCAGATACGCCGTCGTATCTCTGAGTCTGGCCGGTCGTATCTATGCACCTGATTCATAGAATCAGTTACGCATAGATTTCTATTAGATCCGACCGGCGTAAGTCTCTTACGCCGTCGGATCTTAACTGCATATTTACGCTGGCCGGTAGGGGCGTGTACGCTGATTTACGCCTAGAATATATAAATCAGCTAGATACGCAAATTCATGAACGTACGCCCATCCGACGCAGTACAGTTACGCCGTTTACGTTAGGCTTTTCCCGGCGTAAAGTTACCCCTGCTATATGAGGCGTATATGCGGCATACCAATGTTAAGTATGGCCGTCGTTCCCGCGACAAAATTTGAAAAATCGTTTGCGGAAGTCTTCCGTGAATGGGGCTGGACGTCATTTACGTTCACGTCGAAACCAATACATCCTTGCGGTGTACTTTAGAGCAATGCACACTGGGAAATTCCACGGACGGCGCATACGTCAATCACGTCGGGTCAGAGTTGATTTACATAACACATGCCCACCTCTTCACAATTTGAATTAGGCGGGCTTACGCCGGCCTATTTACGCTACGCTGCCGCAACTTTCTTTTAAGAATACGGCACTTGCCTGTAAAAGTTGCGGAGGCGTAACATAAATAGGATACGTTACGCCCGCACAAAGAAACGCCATTCTACGTGAATCTACCCCATAATAGTTAACTGATTCCCTTTAAAATTGATTAAAAATAGATCAAAATCAATCATATAATGTACCTCTAGTTTCGTTTTTGCATCTAGTTTCATTTTTGCATGTTATCCTGCCTCTGTGCTAGACAGAGCCATAGAGCAGTGATGGTTTGGAAAATGAAACTAGAATCTCCCAGTACTGTGGTCATCAGGAAACAGACAACCAGGAAGTGTCCAGAACAGAGAAGGATTACAGCAACATCAGAGCAAAAACGAACAATGAGGACATGAAACCAGGACTGCAGTAAGGTAAAGGAAGCTATTTAGCTAAAAAAAATGTTTCCTTTAGTGACCCTTTACCTCTCCAGCATCTGCCATAAACATAAATGTTGGTTATGGATGTACTGGCATTTTAGAACCCTTTATCCATACCTACTTTGTTTGACCAACTCTGCTTTTGTTAAAAGCCAGGCCTGCTTATGGTTTGTGAATACCTCTTACAAATCTGAATTTTAAGCCTCGTATACACGGTTCGATTGTTGGACAACCAAGCGTCTGATTTTTGGCAAAAGGCCATGTGCCAGGATCTTGTCTTGCATACTAAAGTTACAAAAATTGATGTACCACAAACACGAACATAGTGGCGTACTACAAGGAATTTCAGCTCTTGAGCGCCACCCTTTGAGCCCCTTCTGCTAATTTCGTGTTTGGTGAGCATTAATTCCGAGCAGGTCTGTTTGTTCTTTCGACTTTTATGTGCCAGATTTGTGTTCTGACCATCAGAAAATCTGACGTGGAGCTGTCAATTGACAAAAATTGACTAGCCTGTCATCCAACATTTGTTGTTGGAAAATTGGACAACATTTGTCAAAAGGAGCATACTAGAATTTTGGACAACAGTCTGTCAAAATGCAATCCCCTTTCAACAATCGAACCGTGTGTACGAGGCTTGAGACACACAGGACCGGGAACAGTTTAAGCAGGTTTGTCTTAGGCCTCGTACACACGGACGGACTGTCCGATGAAAACGGTCCGCCGGACCGTTTTCATCGGACATGTCCGCTTGGAGATTTCTGTCTGATTGTTGTACACACCATAAAACAAAAATCCGCGCGGACACGATACGCGGTGACGTGGCCGCGACGATGATGCGCCGACGTGCGCGACCCTGGAAGGTCAATGCTTCCACGCATGCGTCGAATCACTTCGACGCATGCGAGGGCTTTCAGCCGAGCGGACATGTCCGGTGAGTCTGTACAGACGACCGAACATGTCCGATGGAGAGGCTTCCAGCGAACATGTTTCTTAGCATGCTAAGAAACATTTGTCCGTTGGAAACCTGTCCGATCCGCCGGAAAATTGTCCGGTCGGACGTACAGACGACCGAACATGTCCGCTGAAACTGGTCTGCGGACCAGTTTCGGCAGACATGTTCGGTCGTGTGTACGGGGCCTTACACTTGAGTTTAGCAAGGTAGCAAACAAACACAGTTTTGGCACAGGAGGGCTGAGCCACGAAATAAGCTCATGTCAGTTTCTATGTAAGGGTTTCCTCAAAACAAACAGGCAAAACTTGTACTTTTTAGGTGTTTTGTCATCACCCAACAGGAGGCTTCCACAGCAAAGACAGAAGAAGTGGGCCATGAACATCAGCCAGCTCACATATTGTGTAAAAAGTTCTACGGACAGCTGAGACTATTTATGATGTCTGACCAGTTAAGATGTTGACTCAGGAATGAAGGCATTATCCCACTCAAAGTTTTATAAAGCCCCCAGACTCCCCTCATCATGTGTGTGTGTGTGTGTGTGCGCAATAAATATAGGTGTCACATGCACACCATCCACTATCCTGGTAGCCGGTGCTTCTCAAGCTATATACTGTATTATTCATGGCTGCTCACATAACCTAAACAATTGTCTCCTATTTGAGGGTGGCTACATTAGCCCTATATGCTTTCATTGTGGGACTAATGTAGCCATCCTCTTTGTTGCATTCTTATTGTGGCTGCCTAAGTGCTGGTGCAGCCATTACAGGCACTGTTTTACCTCCACCTAGTAAGCAAGATGTTTCTTGCACAACACCATCCATGACCTAGCTAACTGACTGTGCCACCAGGAAATAGCTAACACATTGCAAACAGTAATTAGTAGGAACGCATGCACATTATAGAACACAAGCTCAGGTCATTGGGGATCGGTGGTCTAAGGCCGGGTACACACGGACAAACATGTATGGTGAAAGCGGTCCGTCGGACCGTTTTCACCATACATGTCTGCCAGAGGGCTTCTGTACGATGGTTGTACACACCATCGTACAGAAGTCCGCGCGTAAACAATACGCGGGGCGTGTCCGCGGTGTCGCCGCGTCGATGACGCGGTGTCGCCGCGACAATGACGCGGCGACGTGGGCGGCCCGCCTTTAAAATGCTTCCACGCATGCGTCGAAGTCATTCGACGCATGCGAGGGACGGCGGGCGCCTGGACATGTACGGTAGGTCTGTACTGACGACCGTACATGTCCGAGCGGGCAGAATTCCAGCGGGCTGTTTTAAAACAAGTCCAGGAATATTTGTCTGCTGGGAAAAGGCCCGGCGGGCAAATGTTTGCTGGAATTCGGCCCGCTCGCGCCCACACACGACCAAACATGTCTGCTGAAACTGGCCTGCGGGCCAGTTTCAGCAGACATGTTTGGTCGTGAGTATGGGGCCTTAGGGTTACAGTGCACACTACTGTGATTATACATACTCAAACAATTCCCAAAAGAAACACACTTTTGCAGGGTCATTCTGCTTAAAGGGGCTGTGAAGGTAAAACATTTTTTTCCTAAATAGCTTCCTTTACCATAGTGCAGTCCTCCTTTACTTACCTCATCCTTTGATTTTGCTTTTATGTCCTTATTTATTCTGAGAAATCCTCACTTCCTGTTCTTCTGTCTGTAACTCCACACAGTAATGCGAGGGTGTCATGCTCGCCCCCTCCATTGGACTACAGGAGAGTCAGGGAGAAAGCCTTGCATTACTGCATGGAGTTACAGACAGAAGAACAGGAAGTGAGGATTTCTCAGAAGAAATAAGGACATTTAAAAGCAAAATGGAAGGATGAGGTAAGTGAAGGAGGACTGCACTAAGGTAAAGGAAGCTATTTAGGAAAAAAATGTACTTTTACAACCCCTTTAATAAACTGGCATATACAGTATACATGTTACTACTGTATATTTTTTTAAAAGTGTGTTTTGGCATGAGGGTTTAGTAATAACTTAAATTATGACTCTTAAAAAGGGTAAAAAGGGTACTTTTTTTTTTTGTTTTCTTTAAAAGGGGTCTCAACACTATTACAAAGACAGAGAAAAAAAGGGCAGTGCCAAATCACTACATTTCCAATTTTTGGAAAGGAGGTATGGCATTTAGGGATACTTTGCTGTATTGTTTTTGTGATATCCAGTCTAAATTTTCAAACTGTGAATCGATCTGAAGGTTACTTTAAAGGCCTGTACACACGATCGGTCCATCCGATGAATACGGTCTGATGGACCGTTTTCATCGGTTAACCGATGAAGCTGACTGATGGTCAGTCGTGCTTACACACCATCGATTAAAAAAACTATTGTGTCAGAATGCGGTGACATAAAACACAACGGCGTGCTGAAAAAAACGAAGTTCAATGCTTCCAAGCATGCGTCAACTTGATTCTGAGCATGCGTGGATTTTTAACTGATGGTCGTGCCTACTAACGATCGTTTTTTTTTTTTCTATCGGTTAGGAATCCATCGGTTAAATTTAAAACAAGTTGGCTTTTTTTTAACCGATGGATAAATACCGATGGCGCCCACACACGATCGGTTTGAACCGATGAAAACGGTCCATCAGACCGTTCTCATCGGTTTAACCAATCGTGTGTACGCGGCCTCAGTTTCTCTGCATGTCTGAAGATCTGAATTGAGGTTAACCATGGCAATATTAGTAACTAGAACTGAAGACTTCACAGAACACAGGTGAATCTGAAAGTCGAAAAACTCAAGAAGAAGAAGAAGACTCGAACTAATAAGCTAAAACTCATAATAAGTTACAGCAATGTTTACCTAGAACTGACTGAATCTTAAGACCCATACACACGGTCTGACTTTTTGCCAACAAACTTCAAAATGAGCAAATTTTCTAAATAGTCTGACCATGTGTACGCTCCATCAGACAAACTTTTTTTGGGTTTCATCGGACAAAAAGTTCGGTCTGCAAACTGACAAACTTTACGTCAACAAGAATCCGATGGTGCCTGAGTGAGTGAGTGAGAAACTTGTTAAGCGCAACACATGCGAACTGAATCGCCTCTGGGCGTTGTTTCCATTTCATGGGTAAGGAACCCCTTAACCTCAGAAGAGATGGGTTTTAATCTTTCTCCTGAAGGCCAAGTGGTCCGACTCCAGTCGGATGTTAGTTGGTAGTGCATTCCACAGGCGAGGTCCCTGGACTGCAAATCTTCGATCTCCTTTGGACTTGTATCTGGTTTTGGGTATTTGGAGTAGGTTTTGATCGGTGGATCGCAGAATGCGATTGGGGTTATGGGCTTTTATTTTTTCGCATAGATATTGGGGGGCATTTCCTTGAATACACTTATGCGTTAGGCAGAGTGCCTTGAAAGTGATTCTGTCTTTTACTGGCAACCAATGAAGGGATCTCAACAAAGGTGAGATTGACTCCCATGGTTTTTTGCCAGTCACTAATCGAGCGGCCATATTTTGAATGACTTGTAGACGAGTGATTTGGTATTTGGGGAGTCCTAGATAGAGGGCATTTGCATAGTCAAGTCTGGAATTGATGATTGTTCCCACCACAACTGCAATGTCCTCTTTCGGGATGAAGGGGGTGAGACGGCGTAGTAGGCGCAGCAGATGATGGGATCCGCTGACTACTAACCCTATTTGTGCATCCATTGTCATGTAGGTGTCAAAAAGGACTCTGAGACTTTTGACTTTGGTGCTAGGGGTGATGGTTTTGCCCAGAATGGGCGGGGGGGTCCACGTTGACGCAGGGTGACTTTTCCGGTTTGCGCGAAACAGAAGAAGTTCTGTTTTTGAACCCTTGAGTTTAAGATAACTGGGTGCCTAGTCCGACCGTGTGTATAGCAAGCAATCAGACTGTTGTACAAAGTACAAACGCGCATGCTCAGAAGCAAAGACCAGCCGGAAGCGTTCTGTCTGGTAAAACTAGCGTTCGTATTTGAAAGAGCACATTTGTGACGCGGCAAGTTCTGAAATCAAGAAAAGCAGCGCACATTCTCTTCTTCTTTCTAATTTGATAATACTAAAAGCTTCTTTGCTGGTGATACTGACGGAGTAAAAAAACATGTCTTTACTTTGGATTAGTGTATTTTGGTTATATGATTCAAACATATTTCTATATTTGTGGGTCAAGTTAGCACAACCCCATTGCGCAACATATCTGCTTGACGAACAGACGTTCAGAAACAAACAAAATTGCACGAAACTGAAAATCGCGAATGCACACAGACGAAACCTCTACTAACTCTCGATTAGCAGAAGGAGCCCAAAGGGTAACGCCAGAGAATTGAACTTCCTCTTTTAAACTCTCGTCAGTACGTTTTAACGTCACTACGTTCGTGTTTGTTGCAGAAAAAGTCTGAGCGTGTGTATGCTATGGGTGTGACCGGACAACTCCCTTCGGACAAAAATCCAAGGGAAAGTTTGTTTGATGTCCGATCTTGTGTGTGAAGCTTTACAATGGCAACTCAGTAGAGCGTATTTACTGCTTGTCCTATTTGTGATGCAACAGCCATGATTGCTGAAAATTAAACCTTTCCTTTGTCCATTTGTCCATTCCAAATTGTTTTTGTTGCTATTGAGTAACACTTTTTGAGCTTGTTGAGGTGAGTATATGCTGCTCGAAAGGAGTACATTTAAAGTGATAGTAAATTATCACTTTGTAAAACACCCCATTCAGTTTAAAATAGAAATGAAAGGCAAAACATTTTTTGTATAGATATAAAATAGCATTATACATACAATTTTTCCCTTATTTATAAGGGATCACACTCCCTCTGTTCTCAGCTGTATAAGAGCTGGGGGGAGGAGAACAGCAGAACCCTAAGCTTCTCAGTGAAAGTCTGTGCAGGGGGGGAGGGGGCTTGTCTGATCACTGGAGGAGAGCAGTCTGAGCTTCCAGCATAGCTGGAAAACTGACTATGGTGGGTTCTCCTGCTTAGTGTGGTCAGTTTTTAATCTCAAAGCAATAGGACTAGAAGGAATGCCAGGGGTCTCATACAAAGGAAGCAATACAAAGAGAGTAGGATACTTTATGATACAAGTACATGGCACAGCAAACACATATCAGGAATATGAAATGTTTGGGTAACAAATTCTTTAAGCAAAGCTCTTCCCCTGCCCTGCACAGGCAAACAGAGATTTGCTTGAAGCTTTTGATGTGTATGAAAAAAAAATGAAAAAACGGACAGCTCCGGTCGGAAACGCTGTACTAACAATCCGATGTTAGTACACCAGTCTTCCTCGGCGAGCTATCGTATTCTGACAGGGGGCAACCCCCTTCCGTAACTCTCCGGTAAGTTCCCTCAGCCATTGGCTAAGAGTGCTGATCGGGTGCTAGTTGGCCTCTGGTGTTTTTATTGAACGGACCGATGTCATCTGTGTGCACTAGGCTTTACTTCCGTTCTCTCTTTCTGCTTCTTGCATCGCTATTCGCTAATCACATTTAAACTTCAAAGGCAAGTTTACATGTGATTGTGGATGTGAGATATTGATTAGCAGTGCTATTTTTACACAATTTCCTGTTGCGAAAGTCAGCAATGGGGCTTCACATGCTTATCAGCAGGTGCATCTCAACCTTACCAGATTACAGTGGGAGTGGACTACAGCAGTATAGAAATGTCTGAAAAACAGTTACTTAGCTATGCTCTGTTATGCCGCGTACACACGATCGGTTCGTCTGATGAAAACGGTCTGATGGACCGTTTTCATCAGACGAACCGATCGTATGTGGGCCCCATCAGTTTTTTCCCATCGGTAAAAAAACTTAGGGCCAGATTCACATAAAACTACGTTACGCTGCGGCGGCATAACGTATCCCATTTACGTTACACCGCCGCAAGTTTACAGCGTAAGTGCCTGATTCACAAAGCACTTACCTGTAAACTTGCGGCGGCGTAGAGTAAATCCGCTCGGCACAAGCCAGCCTAATTCAAATGGGGCGGGCACCATTTAAATTAGGCGCGTTCCCGCGCCGAACGTACTGTGCATGCTCCGTCCCTAAAATTTCCAGACGTGCATTGCGCTAAATGATGTCGCAAGGACGTCATTGTTTCGCCGTTAACATAAATGGCGTCCAGCGCCATTCACGGACGACTTACGCAAACGACGTGAAATAAATTTTTTTTACGCGGGAACGATGGCCATACTTAACATTGCTTAGACCACCTAGAGGGCATGCTTAGTTTTACGCGACGCATCTCTACGGAAACTTCGTAAATTTAGATCGACGGGCAAAGCGGACGTTCGTGAATCGGCGCAACTAGTCATTTGCATATTCTACGCCGACCGCAATGGAATCGCCACCGAGCGGCCGGCCTAGAATTGCAGCCTAAGATCCGACGGTGTAACACAGTTACACCTGTCGGATCTTAGGGCTATCTATGTGTAACCTGATTCTATGAATGTGCTATGAATCAGGCGCATAGATACGACAGTCGTATCTCAGAGATACGACGGCGTATCAGGAGATACGCCGTCGTATCTCTTTTGTGAATCTGGCCCTTAGCCCTGGTTCACACTGGGCTGCGGGAGTGAAGCCGTGAGAGTTCAGCTGAACTCGCATGATTTCACTCCCGCCGGCAGTCCCGATTTCGGCCGCGATTTAAGAGACATCTGTGCAGATGTCTATGTAAATCGCGCCCGAAATCGCAAAAAGTAGTGCAGGAACTACTTTTTGAAATCGGTGCAGCGCCGCAGATGCGGCGTCGCACATGTGAAATCGCATCTCAAATCGAAGGAAATCGTACCCAGTGTGAACCTGGGCTTAGAACCTGTTTTAAAATTATCTGATGGTTAAAAAAACAATAGAAAAAAACAATCGTCTGTGGGGAAATCCATTGGTTAAAAATCAATGCTCAGAATCAAGTCGACGCATTCTCGGAAGCATTGATCTTCATTTTTCTCAGCACGTCGTTGTGTTTTACGTCACCGCGTTCTGACACGATCATTTTTTTAACTGTTGGTGTGTAGGCAAGACTGATGAAAGTCAGCTTCATCGGATATCTGATGAAAAAATCCATCAGACCGTTTTCATCGGATGAACCGATCGTGTGTACAGGGCACTAGTGCATCTTAAGATTTAATGCCCAACTGGCAATTGTCCCTTCGATTGTCCCTTCCCCCTACACTTAGAGCTCCTTTCTAATTACAACAGCAAAATCCATTTTTATGCCCCAATCTCCCAGAACAGCCTAGAATCATCTTCAGAAGAGCTTCTAACATAACTATTAACATTGCACCACAGAAAAAAAAAATATTAGCAGCCTCTTCCCGTCATATTCCTATTTTTAGGCTCTAAAAGGTATTTTCCAATGCAAAAAACAAACAAATGTAAAATGTGATTCTTTATTAGCCAAGGCCAGACTATTTTTCAAGATAGTACAGGAAAAAAAAAAAATCTATTACAGTTTAAAAATTGTTTCACAAAATGTAATAATATTTGGATTAGCATGCCACAGGCCTTTTATATATAAGGAGAATCACTGAGACTCTCAGATATGGGTTTTGAGAAGCACCACCCCAAATATTAAACATTGCATTAAATTATATTGTACCCTGACATTTTGGCATTAACAAACAACAAAAAACCGCTCTAATATCCCCCCCGCCCTCCAGTCCCCGGCAGCAGCTGGCGTGCGAAAACACAATAGAAAATAAACAAAAGAAAAATCCTTCCCAAAGGATCACGCAGTGACGTCACCATGACAAGGAGTAGGGCTCCTGTATGCCGGCCGGCAATTTACCTTTTATGCTGTTTTAACACGCTCGTTTGTGAGTATATTTTACCCTTTTTTAAAAAAAAAGTGTATGCTACAGAGTCACGCTATGTGCGCCTGTCTTTTTTTATTTATATTTCCACGGTGGTACTGAGACATCACGCTCAGGGGACGGAGAGCTTCCTGGTAACCATCTGAGGGATAAAGGCCTGGGCTGGGCTATAGCCACCTGCCTCAAACCGCTTGCCTTCTGGTAAGCGGCTTTCCATTTTCCGGTGGAGGGTCACTGTATGCATATGTGTCACTGGGTGGTGTGGAACGTAGGATCGACCATTGCAAGGACTGTATCTTAATACCTGTGAACATATGTGTGTCATCTGATCAGCCACGGATTCATCACATCTTTATTGAGTGTGATTCAATTGACTTTTGTGGCGCGGCATTTTCTTTTGTTTATTTTGGCATTAAACATCTAAAAACCCACTAAGAAATTTGGGCCAGATTCACAGAGGAAATACGCAGGAGTATCTACTGATACTCCGGCGTATTTTCAAATTTGCCGCGTCGTATTTTTGGTTTGAATCCTCAAACCAAGATACGACAGCTTTTGGCTTCGATCCGGATCGTAGGTGTAATTCTTCTGCGCCCGCTGGGTGGAGTTTGCGTTGTTTTTCCGAGTCGGGTACGCAAATTAGCTGTTTACGGCAATTCACGAAGGTACACGCATTCGTCGCATTCTCTTACGTCGTCGCTAGTCGGCTTTTCCCGGCATAAAGTTACAGCTGCTATTTCGTGGCTTATATTTAGACTGCCCATGTTAAAGTATGGCCGTCGTTCCCCCGTCGATTTTTTTATTTTTTTTTAAGAATACGTCGGTGCGACGTCATTTCACGCAAAGCACGGCGGGAAATTTCAAATCGGAGCATGCGCAGTACGTTCGGCGCGGGAACACGCCTAATTTAAATGATACACGCCCCATTTGAATTAGGCGGACTTGCGCCGGACGTATTTACGCTACGCCGCCGCAAGTTTACAGGCAAGTGCTTTGTGAATTAAGCACTTGCGCTTAAAACTTGCGGAGGTGTAACGTAAATGACATACGTTATGCCGCCGCACTTCTATGTGAATCTGGCCCTTTGACTTTATTTGCCAGTGAATATATATATATATATATATATATATATAAAGAATTACATGTCAGCACCATATAACAATATCATGTTTAAAAATATTTACTGATCTTGTTATTATACTTATTTAAATACTTTTACATAGGCTTCTTTTTTAGTAGGTTCTTCTTTTGCTACAGTTTCAAGTCGTTGGTTAGTTAATTATTTTATAGCTATTATAACTCACCCATCAGACATATACTAGGAATGTTTGCTACATCGCATCTCATATATTCCTCTGAGCTTTTAAGACTTTTGTCTCCATCTAGTGGTGTTTTTTCCGTAGTATTTTTAATATCGTATTCCACACTAGGAAAGTTTTTTTTTTTTTTGAATGACTCTGCCCTCCCTACTTTCAAATTTATAGACTTCATTCAGCCCCTCAAACATTTCCTCTCATTTACTCTCTAATTTACTGTTTGTTTTACAGTAGTCCCAAGATTTAATTTCATGTTTCTAATTAGATAAAATACCTGATGCTATTGGCATTGAGGTTACTTATATTTATTAAAAAAAATAAAATCAGCTTCACAATTTTTATACATATAGGGCTAGATTCACATAGACTTACGGCGCGTATCAGTCCGAATGCGGCGCCGTCGTATCTATAAGCGTATTCTCAATCTGAGATACGCTTATCTGTTGCTAAGATACGACCGGCGTAAGTCTCCTACGCCGTCGTATCTTAGCTGCATATTTACGCTGGCCGCTAGGGGCGTGTATGTCGATTTACGCCGAGAATATGCAAATGATCAAGATACGCCTATTCACGAACGTACGCACGGCCGTCGCATGTAAGATACGCCGTTTACGTAAGGTGTTTTCAGGCGTAAAAATAAACCACCAAAAAGATGGCGCAGCCAATGTTAAGTATGGACGACGGACAGCCGTCGAATTTCACATTGTTTACGTTGTTTGCGTAAGCCGATTCAGAATGGGGCTGGGCGTAGGTTACATTCACGTCGAAAGCAAGGAGTATTTGCGACGTGATACTGAGCATGCGCGCGCATGCGCGCGCATTCGCCGTACGATCGGCGCTTCATTTACGGTAATGAATCGTGAATTCATTACCATACAACACGCTCCCTACCTGCCAATTTTAAATTAGGCGGTGTTATGCCGGGCCATTTGCGCTACGCCAACGTAACTTAGGAGGCAAGCGCTTTGTGAATACAGTACTTGCCTCACTATGTTACGTCGGTGTAGTGCAAATGGGATGCGCTACGCCGACCTAAAGATAGGCGGCTGAACCTGAATCTAGCTAATAGTATACCAACCATAAAGAGCTTTTTCCTTTGGCTTCTGCTGTTGGCCTCCAATTAGTGGATTTCTTTTAACCCATTGTGTAAGTGCATTTATTTTTTAATTTTTTTGAGTTTATTACTGCATTTGTTGTTTTTGATCATTTTTTTTACTCAAATTGTGGAATATCCCGGTGCTTATTGGGATTTGTCCGCAGGACCTATGTTTAGTTTTAAGGCATACCCCCCACCCCCATGTATAATAAAAGACCTCTCTTTACCAGGATTCCTGTTTTGCTCTAGTTGTGACTGTCTTTATGCTATTTAGTTAATTTTCCCATTTTGTAGATTTCCCTTAATTTCCTGTTCTGAGAGGAAATCTCTCCAATGTAATGAATATGCTCACGTATACAATTTTCACATCATTGTCATTGTCCCAGTGTCAACAAAAATAATTTTCAGCCCTGGTGACAGTGGTCATTAGTAGGGATTAGCAATTCTGACCAGGCCTATTCAGTGGGAGGTTCATCAAAGCCTGATTAAAATTGTGAAACGTGAAATTAGCAGCGAACCAAGTCTATTTGTGCGGTGAACATTGATACTAAATTGTTGCCATTTTCAAGGTTAAAGCGGGAGTTCACCCATAAAACAATTTTTTCCCTTAGATGGATGCTAGATTGATGCTCGTTTTGTCTAGGGGAATCGGCTAGTTGTTTTAAAATATGAGCTGTACTTACCGTTTTCGAGATGCATCTTCTCCGTCGCTTCCGGGTATGGGTCTTCGGGAGCGGGCGTTCCTTCTTGATTGACAGTCTTCCGAGAGGCTTCCGACGGTCGCATCCATCGCGTCACTAGTAGCCGAAAGAAGCCGAACATCAGTGCGGCTCTATACTGCGCCTGCGCACCGACGTTCTGAGTCTTTCGGAAAATCGTGACGCGATGAATGCGACCTTCGGAAGCCTCTCGGAAGACTGTCAATCAAAATAGGAACGCCCAGTCCCGCAGCCCATACCAGGAAGCGGCGGAGAAGATGCATCTCGAAAAACGGTAAGTACAGCTCATATTTTTAAACAACTAGCCGATTCCCCTAGACAAAACGAGCATCCATCTAAGGGGAAAAGGTGTTTTGTACGGGTGAACCCCCGCTTTAATATACAAGCTATTTTGAAATAAAAGGTCACGAAGATCTGGGCACTGCCATAGGGGACAATTAGCAAAGCAAATGTACATTTTTTTGCTTTGGTGTGGAGAGAAAATAGAGTTTTTTAGTGTCCAATAAAGTGCCAAAACTGATATAAAGATCAACAATAGAGCCATATGTGTGAAAGTGGGTAATTTCTTAAAACAAGAATAAGAATACAGTAATGAAAATGTATCAAGCTGTACTATCTGTAGACTACACACAACTTTATATCATTATCTTTTTTTATTTAGAAAAATTGCTTTACCATTAGCTGTGGTGTGACGTTTTACCGTGCTGTCTTTATACAGTACTTGCTTTTTTTATTCACTTATTGCCATCTGCTGGTTTGAGTCGAACATTGCATTTACACTGAAACACAACTTACTATATTAGAAAGGTGGAGGAAAAAATATGGTTTGGTGCTGTAATAAATAATCATTGTGCATGCTAATTTAGGTAGCGCACACCATAATATATATTATGCATTTTTTTAATCACATTATACAAACTAAATATATGTTTTGTAATTGTTATATTAACACTTTGTGTACTCGCTTGGCTTACCTGGGGTTTACAACGTGGCAGCCCTTAAAGTCCTCCTGTTTTGCTGTATATTTTATTATTTTCTTTTTGGATGTGGTGTCACATAAAGGATCTGGACTTCATTATGGTCCAAACATGTTTAATGTTTATGCTGTTAGCTTTAGTAAATAGATAGAAAAGTGTATTATGTTTACCTGTTTTAAACTTTTTTTTAACATTTCCTCATTTGCTTCCTGGTTTAGGCCAAAATGATGTCATACATCCCTGGAGTCTTCATGGGCTTTTATTTTTCTTTCGTCTGGAGGAGGGAAGGAGGGGTTAAGCCAGGGGTGCCCAACCAGTGGCCCGCGGAGCCCTCTGATGTGGCCCGCGACCTCCTGCTCTGGTTTGGAAAATAATAGAATACTGTTATTAAAGGTCAGTTTATTTCTAAAATCACAGTGTATACATGGGCATATCTGTTCTGCAGTGGTTACTGGGCTGCTTTCAAACTGATCCACAGGTGCAGAGCAGTGCACCTGTGGGTAACCTGCACTGAGCCATAGACTTGTTATTACCCGCGAGTTTGGTTAACTTTATGAAAGTGCACCAAACCTGCAGAATATAATAGAAGTCTATTGCAAAGTGCAGGAAAACCAAAAGGTACACTGCGTGCAGGTAAACTGCAGCGCATCTGTGTGAAAGCAGCCTTGGGCCCCCTTTCACACGGTCAGTCCGACAGTTCGACCAATTGGATCCTCCATTCTCCTCTAAGTAATGGCAAACATAAACCGACTTGTGTCCTACCTCCAATCCGATCCGCAAAAAAAAAAAAAGTATGGTGGGCTGTGTCCGTGTCCGCTCTGTATATGCAGAGTAGACACAGGCATGCCATCCACCCGCTCCACTCATCGTGCCCCGCGATCGGTTAACAAGTCGCTTAAGTGGCCCTCACTATTTAAAAGGTTGGCACCCCTGGGCTAAGCCATACCTCCCAACATTTTGAGATAGGAATGAGAGACACCTACTAGAAAACATATGTAGGCATAAGACACGCCCCCTGTCACACCCCACTAAAGGAGAATTAACAATAAAAAAAGATTAATTAAATCCACAAGTGCTTTTTTTTACCACTACTATTCCTTTATATTGTCTTTTAAAGTTTACAAATGTAGCCATTTAGAATTTAAATGAAAGATTTAGCACTGGGAAACACTTTTTGAAAAAAGTAAATGCTATATTAATCATCTACCCTTACACAAGATAGCCATAGCTAAAAATGCTAGGAGGTGTTTCTTAACCACATCCCGCTCGGCCTATAGCAAAAAGGCTGGGCGGTGGTTCAGTTATCCTGGCTAGACTTCATGTGACATCTTTCAGAAAAACTGCCGACGCCTGCCCAGTCTGACACACCACAACACCGATCTGACCTCTGACGGAGGCTCTTTACCATGTGATCAGCCGTGTCCAATCACTACTGATCACAGTATAAACAGGAAGAGCTGTTTATCGGCTTTTCCTCACTTACATCTGACAGACGTAAGTAGAGGAGAGCTGATCGGCATCTCACCTGAAAGAGGGGGGTCTGTACCAGAGGCGTTGCTAGGGGGGTGCGGGGGGTGCGGTCCGTACCCGGGTGACACCCGCTAGAGGGGTGACACCATCCCGACATTAAGGATTTTTATGGAAAAATTTTTTTTTTTTATTTTTTTTTTTTTTGCCGACATACCCAGCGCGTGTGTGTCTACCACCCACCTGCACTGTGCACCCATCCCTCTGCACCCTCCTGCATTCTTCACCCTGCACCCTGAACCCACCTGCACTCTGTACCCACCTGCACCCACTTGCACTCTGTACCCACCTGCACTCTGTACCCACCTGCACTCTGTACCCACCTGCACCCACCACCCACCTGCATCTACCACCCACCTGCACTGTGCACCCATCCCTCTGTACCCCCTGCACCCACCACCCACCTGCATCTACCACCCACCTGCACTGTGCACCCATCACTCTGTACCCCCTGCACCCACCTGCATTCTTCACCCTGCACCCTCTACCCACCTGTACCCACCTGCACCCTGAACCCCCCTGCACTCTGTACCCACCTGCACCCACCACCCACCTGCACTCTGTACCCACCACCCACCTGCATCTACCACCCACCTGCACTGTGCACCCATCCCTCTGTACCCCCCTGCACCCACCTGCATCTACCACCCACCTGCACTGTGCACCCAACCCTCTGTACCCCCCTGCACCCACCTGCATTCTTCACCCTGCACCCACCTGCACCCTGAACCCACCTGCACTCTGTACCCACCTGCACCCACTTGCACCCTGAACCCACCACCCACCTGCACTCTGTACCCACCTGCACTCTGTACCCACCTGCACCCACCACCCACCTGCATCTACCACCCACCTGCATCTACCTGTGCACCCATCCCTCTGTACCCCCCTGCACCCACCTGCATTCTTCACCCTGCACCCTGAACCCACCTGCACCCTGCACTCTGTACCCACCTGCACCCACCACCCACCTGCACTCTGTACCCACCTGAACTCTGTACCCACCTGCACTCTGTACCCACCTACACTCTGTAACCACCTGCACCCCCCTGCACCCACCACCCACCTGCATCTACCACCCACCTGCACTGTGCACCCTTCCCTCTGTACCCCCCTGCACCCACCACCCACCTACATCAACCACCCACCTGTAATGTGCACCTATCCCTCTGTACCCTCATGCACCCACCTGCACCCACCTGAATCTACCACCCACCTGCACTGTGCACCCATCCCTCTGTACCCCCCTGCACCCTCCTGCACCCACCTGCATTCTTCACCCTGCACTCTCTACCCACTTGCACCCTGCACCCACCACCTACTTGCACTCTGTATCCACCTGCAATCTGCACCCTGCACTCACCTGAACCCTGCCCTCTGTACCACACCTGCAACCTGCCCTCTGTACCCCCCTGCACCTACATGCACCCGGCACTCTGTACCCACCTGCACCCTGCACTCTGTACCCTGCACCCACCTGAACTCTGCACTCTGTATGTAGCACCCTCATGGTATTTAATGACCCTTTAGGACCCTCCCACACCCAGTTGCTGTGGCACGCTCACCCCCCCACCCCCTACTTTGGGGGAAGTTGTGGTGCAAGGTTGAATACCTGCACCTTTTCCCTGAGAAGAATGCCCTGGGTGAGACTATCAATTAGCACTGCGGCAGGCTGGGGGGGGGGGGGGGGGGGACGGACGGCATGAGAGGCGCATAATGCCCTACTGCCTATCCTGCTGGGGGGGGGGGTGACACCATGTTTCACCGCACCGGGTGACACCAACCCTAGTGACGCCACTGGTCTGTACTGATTGTTTATCAGTGCAGTTCCCTTGCGGATGCCAACACTTGACCACCAGGGATGGTCAGTACACATGGATGACCAGGTATACCTTCCATGGCCACCAGGGATGTCACACAGTGCCCTAAAAGATGCAAATTAGTGCCCAGAAATGGTGCCAGTCAGTGCCCACTACAAACGCCTGCCAGATGTCTCCTCATCAGTGATGCCCAGCAGTTCCACCCATCAGTGTCCATCAGTGCCACCCATCAGTGTCCATCAGTGCCACCCATCGGTGCCCATCCATGCCCATCAGTGATTTTTCAGCTATATAAAGCATGGAGACATGGATGGGTGGGTAAGTTTGCTTTGAATATTAAAAATAAATTAAAAAGCATTTTTGGTTTGTGGTGCTCAGATACAGATATGTTCCACTATAACCACTTAATATATATTAATTGGTTTGCATAAAAGTTATAGGGGCAGATTCTCAAATTTCAAATTTTGCGCGTCGTATCTTTGTTTTGGTATCCCCAAAACAAGATACAACGGCATCTGTGTTAGATCCAACAGGCGTACGTCTTTGTACGCCGTCGGATCTTAGATGCAATTTTTCGGCGTCCGCTAGGTGGCGTTCACGTCGTAATCCACGTCGAGTATGCAAATTAGCTATTTCCGACGATCCACGAATGTACGAGCAGCCGTTGCATAGCTGCTATATGGTGGAGTACTCAATGTTAAGTATGGCCATCGTTCCCGCGTCTAATTTTGAAAATTTTACGTTGTTTGCGTAAGTCGTCCGTGAATGGGGCTGGACACCATTTACGTTCACGTTGATAACAATGACGTCCTTGCGACGTCATTTGGAGCAATGCACCCTGGGAGTTTTTATGGACAGCGCATGCGCAGTTCGTTCGGCGCGGGGACGCGCTTCATTTAAATTAAACACGCCCCCTACCCGCCCAATTTGAAATCCGCCGCGAGAGATACACTACGCTGCCGTAACTTACGGCGCAAATTCGTTGAGGATTAAAACCAAAGCCAAGTAAGTT
The DNA here is from genome assembly GCF_905171775.1 of Rana temporaria. Lineage (NCBI taxonomy): Eukaryota > Metazoa > Chordata > Amphibia > Anura > Ranidae > Rana > Rana temporaria. The sequence continues at coordinate 415,642,005 of NC_053490.1, forward strand.
ACAGCGGCGTAGCGTATCTTACATCTGCGCCAGGCGCAGCGGAGGTATGTGGATCTGCCCTATAGCGTCTACAAACAATGGTATATATCAGTGATAGCGAACCTTGGCACCTCAGATGTTTTGGAGCTACATTTCCCATGACGCTCATGCATTCTGCAGTGTAGCATCATGGGAAATATAGTTCCAAACATCTGGGGTGCCAAGGTTCACCATCACTGGCATATATACAATTTATTTTTATTAAAGTGGTAGTAAACTCTTTACTACCACTATTACCTACAGGTAAGCCTATAATAAGGCTTACCTGTAGGTATAAAGAATATCTCCTAAACCTGTACGGTTTAAGAGATATTCCCCTCGCAATGCGCCACTGATTGCAGTGGCGCATTCGCAGCAGGGATTCTCGGCTAAAGGCCCGGCAGCCGCCAGACCTTGCCGGTATGAAGTCTCCCGCACGCATGTGCGGGAGTGACGACATCGTTGCTCCAGCCAATCACAGCGCTGGAGCGGCGATACCTGGAAGACACGCCTAGGCAAGATGACATCTCGCTCGGCGTGGACCAGGTAAGTTCTCTACACCTCGTTCCAAGGTAAGTATTTCATAATAAGCTAGTATGCGGTGCATACTAGCTCATTATGCCTTTTGCCTTTCAGGTGTAAAAAAAAAAAAAAACGTATTGCGGGTATACAACCGCTTTAATCTTTTTTTTTTTATACTAGTAATTGGTGATCAGCAACCTATAGAGGGACTGTGATAGTGTGGCAGACAATCTGGCACTAACTGACATTTTGTGGGAACTGACTAGCTGACACTGATATCATCAGTGACATTAATTCAGTTATCAGCGCTAATAATATACATTGTCACTGTGCTAATGACTATTGCTAGGAAGGGGTTATCATCTCAGATGATCCAGGGGTTAAATGTGTGCCTAAGAATGTGTAATGTTTGCAATGCATGATGATTTTGACTAAAGATCTATTTGTTTCTTATCCCTGCTTTGCAGTGCTAAGACACTGAGAGATCATTCCCTCTGTACAGAGCCCTGTGTTAACTGTCAAGCCTAGAAGCCTGGAGCAGGTTTGGAAAAGGTGTAATCCCCCCACAAGAAATGACATATAAACTATACAATATCTTTGCACAGTAAGATTAATGCTCTCAAATATTTCTAAAAGCGTGGGTACCACCTTCCAGAAGTTGTAGCTCTACATGTTTTGCGACAAGGTCACATCCTCAGGAGGTTATGGTGCACCAACATGCAGAAGAAACAAATGAAAACTCTTGTAATTGCGAAGAAGTACATATACCCTACAAGATAAACAATATTGGTACAAAACAATTAAAGTCAGGTAGAAACTGCAGATGCCAGCGGGATTGTTGGTCCAATAGTGGGTTCAGGCGCGCACAAATCGGGCTGCAAAAACACAGCAGAAGGAATAAACAGTGACTAGTCTAAGCTGAAAATACCCATTAACAAACCCCAAAGGCTATCACACAGCACTTACAAATGCCCTTTATGGATGCAGGGATATCTACTTCCTAACTTCAAGTTGTGCCCCTAAATATACACCCTTTGTCAACTTTCCTTGCCTTGTCTAATCAGCTCAACTTAGTGGTCACTAAAACATGTTCTTTAGACAGGGGAATATTAACAAAACTCCACACTTATCAGACAGCACGTCATTGATTGTTTTTGCGGCGCTTTTCTGTTTCTTTTCCTGGATAAATGGAGTTTTCAAATTTTTGATGCCTATCAGAGCGCTCTGCATTTTTAATTCTATTTGCTGTAGCATGTTTTTTACTTAAATGGTTAGGTATTGTGAGATATACTGTGGGTTTTTTGGATACATTGTTCTCCACACATATGCTTGATATTTAATGTATATGAAACCCCCAGCCCAAATAAAGCCTTTTTTATATTTTTGTACCTTAAGCCGTTGTTGACCCACCATTTTTTGCTTTATGGGGGCTCTCTTGTCCCCTCCACACTATTTTTCTTTACGAATTATAAATTAAGTTCAAGTTTTAGGGCCAGATCCACAGAGAGAGTACGCCGGCGTATCTACTGATACGCCGGCGTCCTTTTAAATTTCCCGCGTCGTATCTTTAGTTTGAATCCTCAAACCAAGATACGACGGCATCTGGGTTCGATCCGACAGGCGTACGGCTTCGTACGCCTTCGGATCGTAGATGCAATACTTCGGCGTCCGCTGGGTGGAGTTTGCGTCGTTTTCCACGTCGGGTATGCAAATTAGCTGAAAAAAGAAAGAAAAAATTGCGCCAACCAGTAATATAATAGTATAAACAGTGAAGTCCTTTGTGTTTTCTACAAGTGAAAAATAGAAAAATTGTGCACCATATGAGTGCATTAAACATGGAAGAAAATTAATTTTTTTTTTAAAAAAATTCCAGTATCAAAGTCCATAGACGATAAATCCAACCCGGACAGCACCCAGTGTGAAGATGATTGACAGTTGTGACCTGCCACCATATGGACTGAGGCTTACCAATAGGTAATTAAATAACAGCGTTATTCAAATTACTGCAGGATACTCCAGAGTGCGGGATAACAGCCAGGAAAACACCAGGTCACGGCCCCTTTAAGAGATCCACGACGGGATGCAGCAGGATACACTAACAGTATTCGTCCTCATAGCATCTCACAGCCCAGTCAGTGTGAACATAAAAGGAAGGAGACCGCACATAGGGTAGTATGCACTAACAGGTTTTAATTAAAAGGTTAAAATCTACTTACAAGCGAAGGTAAATAGGAAGCAAGTAAACATTTGCCGGCCGGCATCTAACAGGAGCCCTTCCTGTACGCGGTGACGTCACTGCACTCCGTCCCAGACGCGTTTCGTCACAAAATGACGTTCTCAATGGGAATGGGCTCTGCAGTGAACCACCGCTTAATATATCCAGGCCTCGCTTTGACTGCCAGGAACCGGAAATAACCAAATCGCCATTTTAAAAATGGGAAAACTGGATATTTAATTTGTGCGGGACCTTAAGTGCCCTTAACTACATTAAAAACTCAAAATTAAAGAATATATATATATATATATATAAGGCTAAAGACAGGGAGCTATCTCTTTAGTAAAAGAGAGACAGTGTTAAAGATATAAAAAATTTTGTTTTGTGCATATAGGTGAATTTAATGCAAAACGTGCATAAATTAAAGGTCCATCCTGAATAAATGCAGTCGGTCCCTCTCGTGGCCAGAGCTGGAACTGCCGACCTATAGATGATTTTACCTGAGTGAGCAATACCTCACACATAAATAAATCAGGATGCTACAAACCAGATGATGGATAATTAAGAGAAAATGTATACATAAATAGGAAACCCATTAAGGATTAAAATTAAGTGTAAATTAATATAATCATATAAATAAATTAATATTCATATAAAATAATATATAGTCAAAAATTGGAACATGATTAAACCAACCCCCATCTCCAAATTGACATACTATAAATAGTGTGAATTTAAATAGTGAACCCATTATTAATATATTTAAAAAACAATGAACAAAAAGGTGAAAATAGAAAAAATGGTCCCATCCTGGTGGAGTCAAAATGAGGCTAAAAAGTTTACAAATAAATATAATATATAAAAATATATAAAACCACTATACAAAATCGCTTTTAACAGCATTATAGACACAAAACTATCATGGTGACGTCAAGCATTATTTATAAACGCATTTATATCCGTGTCTATATTTAGGCCATGAGGCGTATAGCACTTGAGCCGGTGTATCCAGGCCATTTCCAGCTTGGAAATTTCTCTAACTAGAGCACTCCCCCTCCAATTAGGTTTAAATTTATCAATACCTAAAAATAGTGTATTTGATGGGTCTTTATTATGTTTGAGGAGATAGTGCTTTGACACCGAATGTTTCTCAAAACCATTGAGGGTGTTGGTAATGTGTTCGTTTAACCGAACACGCAAAGGTCGCTTGGTGCGGCCCACGTATTGTAGGCCGCATGGACACTGTATTAAATACACGACTCCTGTGGTTTCGCAGGTAATAAAGGGCTTTATTGGGTGCTCCTTTCTTGTGGTGGTTGATTCGAACCTAATCGTACGTCTACTCCTACATGAATTCAAGGAACAGACTCTACACCTTCTACACTGATAAAAACCCGTTAATTGATTAAAAAAGGTATTTGAGCCATTCTGAGGGGGATTTAAAATATTTGGTGCAATCTGATTGCGTAAGGATGGTGCACCTCTAAAAACAACCTTCGGTTTCTCGGGCAAAAGCCCATTAAGAATGGGGTCATTCCTTGCCAAATGCCAATGTTTATTCAAAAGTTGTTTGATACTCCCGTGCTGAATAGAATAATCAGTGATAAAGGGAGCACAACCCTGAAATTGGTCGCATGCAACTTGGGGTCGCTCCACCAAAAGTTCCTCTCTAGGGATACGGCTAACGGTCTCTAAAGTCTCATTAAGGGACTCTAGGTTGTAACCCTTCTCCAAAAAACGACTGGTCAGTACCTTGGCCTGCTCAGAAAACTCAAGAGGATCAGAACAGTTCCTACGGAGCCTGAGATACTGGCGTTTTGGAACCGATCTGAGCCACTGACTATGATGGCGACTGTTTAAGGGAATAAAGGAGTTGCGATCCGTCGCTTTAAAAAATGTTGAAGTGCCAAACTCATTGTTCTTAATACTAACTTTGAGATCCAAATAGTGGACCTCGAATTGGCTAGCTTCGAATTTTAATTGGATCCCCCTCTGATTAAGATTCAGATCTGACATGAATCTTTCCAGCCTGTCAAGGGGACCATCCCACAGGAGGAGGATGTCATCGATATACCTTGCCCATAACATGAGCTCTGGTATATTAGTACTATAGATGACATCCTCCTCCCACTTGGCCATAAACAGATTGGCCAAGCTGGGGGCATATTTGGCCCCCATGGCCACGCCCGTTTCTTGTTTATAGAACTTCCCCTCGAACCAAAAATAGTTCGAGGAGGTGGCGAACCTTAAGAGTGACATGATAAACTCTACCTGTTTATCAGGGAGGCCGGAGTCACGTATTAGATAAAAAGAGACAGCATCAAAACCCAAGGCATGGGGAATGATGCTGTACAGAGATGTCACATCTATCGTGACTAACCACATGCCATTTCTAGGAGTAAGACCGGCCAAAAGATTAATAATGTGCCTAGAGTCTTTTACATATGATGGTATCCTCTTGACTAGTGGCTGTAGAAAGAAATCCACATATCTGCCTACCCGGGACGTCACAGAGTCGATGCCACTGACAATGGGACGCCCCAGGGGGCAGACAGGATCCTTGTGAAGCTTAGGCAGATAATAAATTGTTGGCGTCCGTGGTGCCAATGGAACCATATATAACCTCTCTTTAGGAGATAGGATCCCCTCATAGAACCCTTTGGCCACTATAGCTTCCAGTTCTTTTTTATATTTGTTTTTAGGATCAGACTGTATTATTGAGTAAGTATTGGAATCACCCAAAATATTGTTCATCTCCCTCAAGTAATCAGATCTGTCCAAAACTACAATCCCCCCACCCTTTTCCGCAGGTCTAACTACCAATTCTTTATCATGACAGAGTAGATCCAAGCCCTCCTGCATTGATTTACTCAGGCGTGCTTTTTTAATTTCCATCAGATCTAAGTCTCTCAATAAAACGTCACGAAAGACTTTAAGAGAGGGTGCCAAGTTCCCTGGAGGGTTGAATAGGGATGCATTGGACAGACCTGAATGGGTATAGATGTTAGACACAACTGGATTAGAGAAGGTATTAGTAGCCATATACCTCTTAATGCTTAATTTCCGAACAAATTTGTGAATATCCATATACGTATGGAATTTGTGCAGACCCTTTGGAGGTGCAAATTTAAGCCCTTGATCCAGAATGAGCTGTTCTGATTCGCTCAAAATCTTAGAACTTAAATTGAAAATGCCCTGCCCTTTCTTTACATTTTTGACCGCTTTGGCGGCTCTAGTTTGCCTCCCCCCTCTGGTTCCTCTCCTCTTTCTCCCTGTCTTTTTTTGCCTTGTTGGGGTTTGTGAAAACCCCAACTTCCTTGATCGCTAGAAGGTCGAGGCATCGGGGGGTTGGCTGAACTGTTGTTGGTCCCACGTAGCCTCTAACACTAGAGGCTACTAACAGTATTCGTCCTCATAGCATCTCACAGCCCAGTCAGTGTGAACATAAAAGGAAGGAGACCGCACATAGGGTAGTATGCACTAACAGGTTTTAATTAAAAGGTTAAAATCTACTTACAAGCGAAGGTAAATAGGAAGCAAGTAAACATTTGCCGGCCGGCATCTAACAGGAGCCCTTCCTGTACGCGGTGACGTCACTGCACTCCGTCCCAGACGCGTTTCGTCACAAAATGACGTTCTCAATGGGAATGGGCTCTGCAGTGAACCACCGCTTAATATATCCAGGCCTCGCTTTGACTGCCAGGAACCGGAAATAACCAAATCGCCATTTTAAAAATGGGAAAACTGGATATTTAATATGTGCGGGACCTTAAGTGCCCTTAACTACATTAAAAACTCAAAATTAAAGAATATATATATATATAAGGCTAAAGACAGGGAGCTATCTCTTTAGCAAAAGAGAGACAGTGTTAAAGATATAAAAAATTTTGTTTTGTGCATATAGGTGAATTTAATGCAAAACGTGCATAAATTAAAGGTCCATCCTGAATAAATGCAGTCGGTCCCTCTCGTGGCCAGAGCTGGAACTGCCGACCTATAGATGATTTTACCTGAGTGAGCAATACCTCACACATAAATAAATCAGGATGCTACAAACCAGATGATGGCCATTCAGACAGTTGGAGATCAAACCAAACGGCTGATTGGGGCCTACACTCCCCGTCTACTTACCAATCATTTGGTGCATCAGGATGGGATTATAATGTCCCAGTCCAGAATTCCTTTTTTCCACTTAGGGATGGAGAGGGTCCTGATGAGTATTGGGGTTACGACCCCAACCCTCTCCCGACGCAACATCCTAATACCAATTATTACAACAGTTCAGCCAACCCCCCGATGCCTCGACCTTCTAGCAATCAAGGAAGTTGGGGTTTTCACAAACCCCAACAAGGCAAAAAAAGACAGGGAGAAAGAGGAGAGGAACCAGAGGGGGGAGGCGAACTAGAGCCGCCAAAGCGGTCAAAAATGTAAAGAAAGGGCAGGGCATTTTCAATTTAAGTTCTAAGATTTTGAGCGAATCAGAACAGCTCATTCTGGATCAAGGGCTTAAATTTGCACCTCCAAAGGGTCTGGACAAATTCCATACGTATATGGATATTCACAAATTTGTTCGGAAATTAAGCATTAAGAGGTATATGGCTACTAATACCTTCTCTAATCCAGTTGTGTCTAACATCTATACCCATTCAGGTCTGTCCAATGCATCCCTATTCAACCCTCCAGGGAACTTGGCACCCTCTCTTAAAGTCTTTTGTGATGTTTTATTGAGAGACTTAGATCTGATGGAAATTAAAAAAGCACGCCTGAGTAAATCAATGCAGGAGGGCTTGGATCTACTCTGTCATGATAAAGAATTGGTAGTTAGACCTGCGGATAAGGGTGGGGGGATTGTAGTTTTGGACAGATCTGATTACTTGAGGGAGATGAACAATATTTTGGGTGATTCCAATACTTACTCAATAATACAGTCTGATCCTAAAAACAAATATAAAAAAGAACTGGAAGCTATAGTGGCCAAAGGGTTCAATGAGGGGATCCTATCTCCTAAAGAGAGGTTATATATGGTTCCATTGGCACCACGGACGCCAACAATTTATTATCTGCCTAAGCTTCACAAGGATCCTGTCTGCCCCCCGGGGCGTCCCATTGTCAGTGGCATCGACTCTGTGACGTCCCGGGTAGGCAGATATGTGGATTTCTTTCTACAGCCACTAGTCAAGAGGATACCATCATATGTAAAAGACTCTAGGCACATTATTAATCTTTTGGCCGGTCTTACTCCTAGAAATGGCATGTGGTTAGTCACGATAGATGTGACATCTCTGTACAGCATCATTCCCCATGCCTTGGGTTTTGATGCTGTCTCTTTTTATCTAATACGTGACTCCGGCCTCCCTGATAAACAGGTAGAGTTTATCATGTCACTCTTAAGGTTCGCCACCTCCTCGAACTATTTTTGGTTCGAGGGGAAGTTCTATAAACAAGAAATGGGCGTGGCCATGGGAGCCAAATATGCCCCCAGCTTGGCCAATCTGTTTATGGCCAAGTGGGAGGAGGATGTCATCTATAGTACTAATATACCAGAGCTCATGTTATGGGCAAGGTATATCGATGACATCCTCCTCCTGTGGGATGGTCCCTTTGACAGGCTGGAAAGATTCATGTCAGATCCGAATCTTAATCAGAGGGGGATCCAATTAAAATTTGAAGCTAGCCAATTCGAGGTCCACTATTTGGATCTCAAAGTTAGTATTAAGAACAATGAGTTTGGCACTTCAACATTTTTTAAAGCGACGGATCGCAACTCCTTTATTCCCTTAAACAGTTGCCATCATAGTCAGTGGCTCAGATCGGTTCCAAAAAGCCAGTATCTCAGGCTCCGTAGGAACTGTTCTGATCCTCTTGAGTTTTCTGAGCAGGCCAAGGTACTGACCAGTCGTTTTTTGGAGAAGGGTTACAACCTAGAGTCCCTAAATGAGACTTTAGAGACCGTTAGCCGTATCCCTAGAGAGGAACTTTTGGTGGAGCGACCCCAAGTTGCATGCGACCAATTTCAGGGTTGTGCTCCCTTTATCACTGATTATTCTATTCAGCACGGGAGTATCAAACAACTTTTGAATAAACATTGGCATTTGGCAAGGAATGACCCCATTCTTAATGGGCTTTTGCCCGAGAAACCGAAGGTTGTTTTTAGAGGTGCACCATCCTTACGCAATCAGATTGCACCAAATATTTTAAATCCCCCTCAGAATGGCTCAAATACTTTTTTTAATCAATTAACGGGTTTTTATCAGTGTAGAAGGTGTAGAGTCTGTTCCTTGAATTCATGTAGGAGTAGACGTACGATTAGGTTCGAATCAACCACCACAAGAAAGGAGCACCCAATAAAGCCCTTTATTACCTGCGAAACCACAGGAGTCGTGTATTTAATACAGTGTCCATGCGGCCTACAATACGTGGGCCGCACCAAGCGACCTTTGCGTGTTCGGTTAAACGAACACATTACCAACATCCTCAATGGTTTTGAGAAACATTCGGTGTCAAAGCACTATCTCCTCAAACATAATAAAGACCCATCAAATACACTATTTTTAGGTATTGATAAATTTAAACCTAATTGGAGGGGGAGTGCTCTAGTTAGAGAAATTTCCAAGCTGGAAATGGCCTGGATACACCGGCTCAAGTGCTATACGCCTCATGGCCTAAATATAGACACGGATATAAATGCGTTTATAAATAATGCTTGACGTCACCATGATAGTTTTGTGTCTATAATGCTGTTAAAAGCGATTTTGTATAGTGGTTTTATATATTTTTATATATTATATTTATTTGTAAACTTTTTAGCCTCATTTTGACTCCACCAGGATGGGACCATTTTTTCTATTTTCACCTTTTTGTTCATTGTTTTTTAAATATATTAATAATGGGTTCACTATTTAAATTCACACTATTTATAGTATGTCAATTTGGAGATGGGGGTTGGTTTAATCATGTTCCAATTTTTGACTATATATTATTTTATATGAATATTAATTTATTTATATGATTATATTAATTTACACTTAATTTTAATCCTTAATGGGTTTCCTATTTATGTATACATTTTCTCTTAATTATCCATCATCTGGTTTGTAGCATCCTGATTTATTTATGTGTGAGGTATTGCTCACTCAGGTAAAATCATCTATAGGTCGGCAGTTCCAGCTCTGGCCACGAGAGGGACCGACTGCATTTATTCAGGATGGACCTTTAATTTATGCACGTTTTGCATTAAATTCACCTATATGCACAAAACAAAATTTTTTATATCTTTAACACTGTCTCTCTTTTACTAAAGAGATAGCTCCCTGTCTTTAGCCTTATATATATATATATATTCTTTAATTTTGAGTTTTTAATGTAGTTAAGGGCACTTAAGGTCCCGCACATATTAAATATCCAGTTTTCCCATTTTTAAAATGGCGATTTGGTTATTTCCGGTTCCTGGCAGTCAAAGCGAGGCCTGGATATATTAAGCGGTGGTTCACTGCAGAGCCCATTCCCATTGAGAACGTCATTTTGTGACGAAACGCGTCTGGGACGGAGTGCAGTGACGTCACCGCGTACAGGAAGGGCTCCTGTTAGATGCCGGCCGGCAAATGTTTACTTGCTTCCTATTTACCTTCGCTTGTAAGTAGATTTTAACCTTTTAATTAAAACCTGTTAGTGCATACTACCCTATGTGCGGTCTCCTTCCTTTTATGTTCACACTGACTGGGCTGTGAGATGCTATGAGGACGAATACTGTTAGTGTATCCTGCTGCATCCCGTCGTGGATCTCTTAAAGGGGCCGTGACCTGGTGTTTTCCTGGCTGTTATCCCGCACTCTGGAGTATCCTGCAGTAATTTGAATAACGCTGTTATTTAATTACCTATTGGTAAGCCTCAGTCCATATGGTGGCGGGTCACAACTGTCAATCATCTTCACACTGGGTGCTGTCCGGGTTGGATTTATCGTCTATGGACTTTGATACTGGAATTTTTTAAAATTTTTTAAAATTTTCTTCCATGTTTAATGCACTCATATGGTGCACAATTTTTCTATTTTTCACTTGTAGAAAACACAAAGGACTTCACTGTTTATACTATTATATTACTGGTTGGCGCAATTTTTTCTTTCTTTTTTCTATTGTTTTGTGTTAGTTCACGCTATTGCAGCCTTCCCACTTATTCACTTAATTTGTATTTGATTAGCGCAATTTTCTTTTTTTTCCTATGCAAATTAGCTATTTCCGACGATCCACGAACGTACACGCGGCCGTCACATTCTCTTACGTCGTCTCTAGTCGGCTTTTTCCGGCATATAGTTAAAGCTGGTATTTTGCGGCGTATAGTTAGACTTGCCATGTTAAGTATGGCTGTCATTCCCGCGTCGAGATTTGAATTTTTTTTTTGTGTAAGTCGTCCGTGAATAGGGATGGACGTAATTCACGTCTAAGTTAAAAAAAATGACGTTGTTGCGACGTCATTTAGCGCAATGCACGGCGGGAAATTTAGGGACGGCGCATGCGCAGTTCATTCGGGCACGGGGACGCGATTCATTTAAATGAAACATGCCCCCTACTCGCCGATTTGAATTACGCGCCGAGAGATACACTACGCCGCCGTAACTTACGGCGCAAATTCTTTGTGGATTCAAAGAATTAAAAAGTAAGTTACAGCGGCGTAGCCAGGGCCGGACTGGCCTACCGGGATCCCGGGAAATCTCCCGGTAGGCTGCCTGCCCTGAGGCTGCTTTGGGCTAAGCTGTGGCTGCAGCGCAGCGATCCGCTCTCTCCTCCTTCCTCCACTACACGTCACACTCACACAGAGACAGCGGGCATCCCCCGCTGTGTGTCTGCGAGCTGCCTGTGTCTGCTGTGTGAAGACTTTGGCCGCGGTACTGTTTGAAAAGTGCCCCCCTCCTCCTAGACCAGCTCGTGTCTGCTGTGGGGGGGTGGGGGAAAAAGCTAGTAATGTGGCTTCAGGGTTGCTGGCTTCAGTTATGCTTGGACCCCACACTGACAGAACGCTCCCCCCCCCCCTCGCACGGACGTCAGACAGGAGAGAAAAAAAGGGATACAGAGAGCAGGATCTTCTAATCTCTCACCCCCCTCGTGTGTGTCCCTGTGGCCCCGCCCACATTCCAATCCTCGGCAGCTCCTCCGTGGCCGTGCTTCCCAAAGAGAAACTCCAGCAGCCTGCAGCAGTTAGATAGTGGAGGGAAGGACAGCTTGTAATATGGATGCTGCAACCCTCCGCAGAGGATCCACAGCTCTCCAGGTCAGCCAATCGCCTTGCTTCCTAATGAAACTTTTCAGTGAATGAAAAGAAAGCCGCACACAGGTGGGTCAGTCATTGATGGGGCTGAACAAAGTGTATTGTCACCTCCAGAGTCCCTCAACCAACACAGCAGCCCACTAGGGTTTCCCTAGTGTGGTGCACTACAAGCCCCAGCATGCTCTGCCAGCCTATGTATATGTATAGTACAGACTAGTAGGCCTTGTTTGCTGACCAATCCAGGGCCCAAGCCTTCATTTATGGTAAGGGAAATGTCCCCCCCCCCTTCCTCTCATTTCGCCAGCCTCTGAGCACACCTCTGTGGACTGTAATGTAAAGGGGGACTCTGATGTACATGGGGGCTTTGCTGATCAGAGACCCCCTTACGTCAGGATTCCAAGAGTACCTCTTTGGGCCAGTTCACTCCAGACGCAGTTCCGTTTGCTTTTTTTTCTGCACAAAATGCATGTACAGTTTTTTCCATGTATTCTAATGGCTTTTGTTGGCTCTAGTTCACACCATGCAGTCAGTTTCTGCACCAGAAACTGACTGCATGGTGTGAACTAGAGCCATTGGAATACATGGAAAACACTGTGCATGCATTTTTACCGCAGAAAAAATACGCACAAAACTGTACGGAACTGCGTGTGGTGTGAACTGGCCCTTACATCAGTTTCCCTTTACATTACAGTCCACAGAGCTCTCCCTTAGAGCCCTTTCACATGGACAGACTCTGCCAAGCAAATCCACCTGCTCAGTGGGGGAACTCTCCGCTGATGCCTGCTGAGCAGGCGGATGACACTTGTGCAGAGTGGACACGGTCACAGACTGCTGTTCTCTATGGAGCGGTCTGACTGTCATCCAATCTGCTAGAGCGGATGTAGGCAGGTGTAAATGAACACGTCTGTTTACATTCGCCTCCCCATACAAAACAATGGGTAGTCCAATCAGTTCAACTGTGAGACTGCATTATGGGCACGGTGAGGCTGCGATGATGGGCACGGTCAGGCTGCGATGATGGGCACGGTCAGGCTGCGATGATGGGCACGGTCAGGCTGCGATGATGGGCACAGTGAGGCTGCAATGATGGGCACAGTGAGGCTGCAATGATGGGTACAGTGAGGCTACATTTGATGGCGCTGTTGAGGCTGCATTGATCTCTTGTACCATGTCTGCATTCTCTGACCATCTCCTGTATCATGTCTACATATCTTACCATCTTTAGTATCATGTCCTCAGGCTCTAACCATCTCCTGTACCATCCCCACAACCTCTGACATCTTCTGTACCATGCCTGAATCCTCTGACATCTCCTGTACCATGCCCGCAGCCTCTGCCATCTTGACATCTCCTCCTGTACCATGCCCACAGCCCCTGGCATCTCCTGTATCATGCCCACAGCCCCTGGCATCTCCTGTATCATGCCCGCAGCCCCTGGCATCTCCTGTACCATGCCCGCAGCCCCTGGCATCTCCTGTAACATACCTGCAGCCCCTTGCATCTCCTGTATCATGCCCGCAGCCCCTGGCATCTCCTGTACCATGCCTGCAGCCCCTGGCATCTCCTGTACCATGCCCAGAGCCCCTTGCATCTCCTGTACCATGCCCGCAGCCCCTGGCATCTCCTGTACCATGCCTGCAGCCCCTGGCATCTCCTGTACCATGCCCGCAGCCCCTGGCATGGTTTTAACTCTTAACTGGAATTTCTGATATATATATATCTCTATCTATCTCTCTATCTATCTATCTATCCCTAGCCCTATGTGCTTTCATATCTGTCTTATCTACCGCATTTATCGGCATAGAACACGCACAGGTGTATAACACGCACCCTAACTTTAAGAGGGAAGTTTCACTGCCCCCTGCGTATAACATGCAGCCACAGTTTACCCTCTTTTTTCAGGGTAAAAAAGTGAGTGTTATACGCCAATAAATACAGTATATATAATACACTCTTCAAATGTGCTTTATGGTTTTCCCTTTCATGAACAAGAAAATAATGACGTTATTATGTTGGGCTGGTATAATAATGCTATGGGGCTGGTATGACATTTTTTCCAGGGCTGGTTTTTACTCCCAGTCCGGCCCTGGGCGTAGCGTATCTCACATACGCTGCGCCCATCTAATTGTATGTGGATCTGGCCCTTAAACTTGTAAAATAGCTGACAGATTACTCGCTCTTATCCCAGTGACATTCATGTCCCAAGTAAATCTTCCACAGGGGTACAGACATCAATAAAAAAACATTTTTGTTTTTGCAGAATGGCTAGAGTCATTATCAATTGTGCTCTCACTGGAGATTTTACTTCGCTTTCTGCTTTGGTAGGAACAAAAAAACAAAAACTGGTGATGGGGATAAGAAGTCCCATTAGTAGCACACAGCAATAGAAAAGTGCCAGAGGCTTTAACCCCCCCCCCTTATCTAAAACAAACCAAAAATGTACTATAGTTATAGTTTAGATAGTAGAGGGGGTAAGGGGGAGTTGGGCTGGAGAACTGCTGCATATACGAAGTAAAGGCAGTTTAAAGTACCCACGCATACCTGCAGCAGCCTCCAAAATCTATTCGAAGGCTCAAAAAGGTTGACTCTCAGACCATTTTGACAGCCTTGCCAAGCCCTTGCTACCACCTACCATGATGGGCAAATAGTCCAAGTTGGATAAGAGTTTTATATTTAAAAAAAATATAACTTGCCCAATATTTTCCTGTGAAACTCTTGCTTATGGCATTAAGGTGTATTTTGTGGTTACAGCGGCAAATGTGTGTAATGTGTACTCCAAGTAGACTCAGTTTCCCAAATATTCAGTTAAAGTTAATGCTCTCTTTTCACTGCTGCATGTGCCACATATGATCTTTCTTTTAGGGTGTCATCTTTTTCTCAAGATCTAAGGTTAAGGGATGCTAGACACATCTGCACATTGCATACAGGAGCCCTGCCAGAAAATGAATGCAAGCATTGCACGCATTGTACGATCGTGCCGTGAGGTGCTGCATCTGAGGTTGGTGAAGGGGCATACTATATAGGAGGGGGCTATGGGAACCCATGCAGGGTTTTTATCACAAAATAAACCTATACTTCATGACTTGGATTATAATTTACATGAAAGTGTAAGATAAGTACGATATAAGATGCAATTTTTTATTTGTAGATTACAATTTGGTAATTGCAATATCCAGTACAGTTAAGGCTGAATCATCAATGCTGACTCCTATATGCTCTAAGAACCAAATTAACACCCCCATTCTAGGATCATATCTTTTACACAAAAACAAAAAAAACGTATGGTCAATATTTTTACAGGAAAAAGCCACCTTCCTGTCTCTGCTTCCTACAGACACAGCCCTGAATATTTGATACATAAACATACAGAAAATAACTTTACCCCATATATTACATACTTATTAGACCCCAAAAAATAGTAACATATTACTGGCTTTGAACCTTTATCCAACCAATAAACCTAAACCTAGACCTATGCCGCGTACACACGACCATTTTTCATGACAAGAAAAATGGCATTTTTTAAATTGGTCGTTAAAACGGTTGTGTGTAGGCTCCAGAGCAATTTTCTCAACGAGAAAAATGGTCGTTAAAAATTTAGAACATGCTCTATTTTTTCTCGTCATTTTTCACGTCGTCGTTTTTATCCTCGTGAAAAATGGTCATGTGTACGCTTTAACGACAGGGGAAAAAATGTGCATGTTCAGAAGAAAGGGTGGCACCATTCGAATGGAACTTCCCCTTTATAGTGCCGTTGTATGTGTTGTACGTCACCGCACTTTTTCACGATCGTGTGTATGCAAGGCAGGCTTGACAAGAATCACGTTGAGAAAAACTTTATTTTTTTCCATGACATGAAAAATGGTCGTGTTTACACGGCATAAGATCTAACCCCAAAGTTGCCACCTTCATCTCCACCTAATACATAAAGTTAAACTTAAATTTAAACCTGAAATGCAAATCTACACTTAAGGTGAAATATATACCGTAATTACTATATAATGAATACTACAATATCACAGTGACAACTTCTGTCACGTTTATACTTGTGGGGACGCATGTTGGAAATATTATATGGTGAAAGATTTTACACCTAATAACAATGGGCCTAATCCACAACCCGGCGCAACGTAATTTTTCCCATTTAAGTTACACCGCCGCAAAATCTCTACCTAAGTGCCCGATCCACAAAGCACTTACCTAGAAATTTTTAGCGGTGTAACTTAAATCCGTCCGGTGCAAGGCGTTTCTAATCTAATGGGGCGAGTCCCATTTAAATTAGGCGCGCTCCCGTGCCGGACGTACTGCGCATGCTCCCGACGCGATTTTCCCAACGTGCTTTGCGCGGTTTTACGTTACGCCGAGTTTTGTGAATCAGGCTGGGTAAAAAAAGTTGCGTCGGGAAAAAAAAAAGATGCGGCGAGAATTTTTTTTTTAAAAAGAAATTTGACAGCGTCGCGGGAAAGAAGGGTCTACTTTTACATGGTGTACTAACTTTACACTTTGTAAAAGCAGCCCTAATTTTGCGACGGCAAACTAATACTTACGGAGAAAAAACGAAGCGTAAAAGCTTTGTGGATCTCCGTAAGTGCTAATTTGCATACCCGGAGCAGCATTTCGACGAGAAATGCCCCCAGCGGCGGCTGCGGTACTGCATCCTAAGATCCGACAGTGTAAGTCCCTTACACATGTCAGATCTTCTGCCTATCTATGTGAAACTGATTCTGTGGATCAGTTCCATAGATAGAAACAGGGATATGACGGCGTATCAGTAGATACGCCGGCGTATCCCTTTTGTGGATTAGGCCCACTGTGTCTTTTGTTGCCTTTAAAATCCCATCCGAGATGTTATTCCAATTTTTCTACGTTTATAAGGGATGATGGCAACTACATGTTCTTCTACATGAGTCGACCTAATTTAATAACAAATGATCCATAGAGTTTAAAAACATGATAGCACAAACTCTGCAAATTCAAAATCTAAATCAATAAACTTGGTCACATCCAAATTTACTCTGAGTAAGCACTTAATTTGTCTGGCAAGTGTTCCTGTTAAATACAGCATACTGTGTATTCTGCCCAAAACATTACAAATAATATAGCCAAAATTAATATGAAATTACCATGAAATGGAAATCATAGACTTTCTTAATGAGAGTTAAATAGTACATTATAAATAATATATACAGAATTCGATTTAATTCTGTGTTGTCATATTTATTGAGAATGATAGAATTTTAAACAAACCCATAGGGCCAAATTCAGAAACAACTTACGACGACGTATCTCCAGCACGTCATTTACGTGGGGTCACGAATCATTTACATACAACACGCCCACTACCAGCCTAGTTTAAATTAGGCGGGCTTACGCCGGCCCATTTACACTACGCCGCCGTAACTTATGCCGCGTACACACGGTCGTTTTATGCGATGTAAAAAAACTACGTTTTTAAAAACGTCACTTTAATTGACCGTGTGTGGGGGAAAACGTTGTTTTATGTCTTCTAAAAAACGACCAAAAAAAATTGAAGCATGCTTCAATTTTATGTGTCGTTTTTCAAAACGTCAACTTTTACTTCACAGAAATTGACCGTGTGTAGTAAAAAACGTCGTTTAAAACAACGTTTTTTCACCCGCGCATGCCCAGAAGCTAGTTATGAAGCGAGCTTCAATGGAAAAAGTGGTGAGAACGTAACCTCGCTTTGCTAGAACATTGTGAGAAAAACGATGGTGTGTAGGCAACTTCGTCTTTGAAAATTGAAGTTTCAAAAACGTAATTTTTTACTTCACAGAAAATGTTTTTTTTTTTCATCACATAAAGTGATGGTGTGTACGCGGCATTAGAGCGCAAGTTCTTTCTGAATACGGGACCTGCTGCTCTAAGTTACGGCAGGGTAGTGTATCTGAGATACGCTACGCCCGCCTAAAGATAGGCGATTCTCTCTGAATCTGGCCCATAGTTTTAAAAAGGAAAAAGGTGTATATGTATTTTGCCGTTGTAAAGTAAAATAAAGTCCCTGTGGCATTACACTGCTTAAGCAGGTGCTTTTTGCCTAGTGTACATTTTGTATGTGACAGCAGAGTAGCTGCATTACCTTTGGGGCTAATGATTCTATTTAAGGTGATCTGTTTAATAAGGTGTTACTAATTCCATCCCTTCTTATGTGGAGCATGCTTTTGGTATTTTAAAGCGGTTGTAAACCGCATATATAAATTTTTTTTTTTTTTTTTACCTGCAAGGCAAAATGCATAATCAGCTAGTATGCACCGCATAATAGCTGATTATGAAATACTTACCTAAAAACGAGGTGAACAACACTTACCTGGTTCACGCCGAGCGAGATGTCATCTTGCTCCGGCGTGTCTTCCGGGTATCGCCGCTCCAGCGCTGTGATTGGCTGGAGCGGCGCCGCTCCAGCGCTGTGATTGGCTGGAGCGGCGATGACGTCACTCCCGCGCATGCGCGCGGGAGATTAAAAAATCGGCAAGGTCCGGCGGCTGCCGGATCTTCCGCCGTGGATCCCCCCTGCGCATGCGCCGCCCGCATTGCGAGGGGAATATCTCCTAAACCGTACAGGTTTAGGAGATATTCTTTTTACCTACAGGTAAGCCTTGTTATAGGCTTACCTGTAGGTAAAAGTGCAAATTTAAGGTTTACAACCGCTTTAAGTGCCTGACTGAATAATTAATGCTAACAATGGACTTCTATTTATGTATGTATGTATCATGTAACCTAGAAAAACTGATACAGCAGATTATACCAAAACAGCAACTAGGCTAAAAAGGAACTGAATTTTCTGTTCAAAATCAAACCTTTTTTTTTTCCTTTAAGGAAACGTGTACTGAAAAAATATATAGCCTACTATTGTCTTCCTCTCCTTCTGAAAATGCTAGATGCCTAGTTGTAATGATGATCCTCTGATTTACCTTCAGTGACAAGGAATGGGTATGCAAATCAGGAGTTGCTTTGATTTTACTTGATGTTTTGAGATTTAATGAAAAAACATGTGCCAAAAGAAGGAGGACCAGACCGGATGAAAAGTCCAAATTAATGTTTTGGTTGTCATTATAAAAACAGATAACACCTTTCGGTGGCCAGAAACGAGTGCTTCTTCAATTAAGGCTTCAGTTAAAAAAGGAATTTTGAATGGACCCAAAAAAGGTATGTAAATGTATAGGGAATTTAATCGCAATTGCTCGGCAGGAGGGATTTCCCTATCAGCAATGTCTGTGTTGATGGGAAAATCGTGAGAATGTATTTCCTGTAACCCGTGGTGCACTGTCTATGGCCAGCCTTACTAGTCATAATCATCTGTGTGAGCAATCAAGATTATTGTCTAAAGCCAGCCCATTCCTCTCTCCACCCATACGGTATTTACAATACAGAAGAAGAGCCCGCAGGGTTAACAACCCTCCTCCTTCTTCCTGCTAGGGATGAGCTTCGAGTTTGAGTCAAACCCATGTTCGACTCGAACAGCGGCTGTTCGACCGTTCGCCGAATTTCGAACATTACAGGCCGTTCGCACCAAATTCGAGTGGCGCGTCATGGCCCATAATTCCTTGCGGCATCGCAGTGCATTGCTGGTTGATGATTGGCCAAGCATGCACTATGACCCGCATGCTTTGGCCAATCACAGCACGGAAAAAACAAAGTGCCATAATTGGCCAAAGCCAGGGTGGCTTTGTCCAATTATGTCTCAGGGGTTTAGTACACACCCCACACTATATAAGGCCACCTGCGTGGCGGCCTTGTGTAGTGTGTTACAGCGGTGGTTAAAGACAGACAAAGAGAAACAGTGTTATTTATTTTGAGTTAGATAGAGCAGGCAGGCGAGTCAGTTAGCTTCAGTTACAGTGCGTAGAGGATATATATGCATCCCAGGTGTTGTATATATATTTATACACTGTATTCAGTTTAGCTAGATCCATTCTTGTTATTCTATTCCTAATATACTGACAGACAGGCAGGTGATTGTGCTAGCTGCAGTATTTTCACTTAGTGTACTGTGTCCTTTGCACAGTGTGCACCTAAAGCTTACTGAATACAATTGCTGCTGTTCTCATACAAATACAGGCAGGGACCTGCAGAGTTTTTATTTACTGTCCTTTGCACAGGACCAGACATTACATTAAAGCCGCAAGCAGTTTTAAATGACATTTTTCCTATAGAAATGTCATTTTGTGCAGGGACATTTCTAAACATGGGACACACGTACCAATTCACAGGCATACTATAGACACCCAGCAGGTACGATATTTAAAGGTATATTTCACTTTTTTTTCACTCTGAGCATCATTAAAATCACTGCTCCTGAAAGAACGGTAGTTTTTACAACTTTTTTGCATTGATACATGTCCCCTGGGCCTTTTTATGACAATAACTTGCATATAACCTTTAAAATTAGCACTTTTGATTTCGAACGTTTGAGTCCCATAGACTTTAATGAGGTTCTAAAGTTTGCGTGAACTTTCGGTCCGTTCGCAAGGTTCTGGTGTGAACCGAACCGGGGGGTGTTCGGCTCAGCCCTACTTCCTGCTGTCAGCAAAGAGGCAGGACGGGGATGGGGACAGGCAGAAATATCAAAGCATACAACTCTAGCTCTCCATTCTCTGTGCCATGTGCTGTATCTGTCACTTTGTTAATGGCACCACTTTGTTATTTTGGAGCAGCATCTGTGCCATTTTTTATGTTTAGAGGATTGGTACAACGTTTTGCTTAGTCTTTTCTTAATCCACCCATTGTGACATTTTAATTGGAAACAAGTTTTTAGGTTTTAACAATACTAAATAAAATTTCTTTATTAGTGCTAACACTTATTAGGCCTAGTACACACGAGAGGATTTATCCGCGGATACGCGAGGATTTGGATCCGATGAAGTGTTCTCACCATCGGATCGAAATCCGCGCCGAAATCCCCTCGCGATGACGTGTCGCGCCATTGCCGCGATGATGACGCGGCGACGAGCGCGACGCTGTCATATAAGGAATTCCACGCATGCGTCGAATCATTACGACGCATGCGGGGGATCCCTTCGGACGGATTGATCCGGTGAGTCTGTACAGACCAGCGGATCAATCCGTTGGGATGGATTCAAGCGGATAATTTTTTATCCGCTTGAAATCCATCCCAGGGGATAAAAATCATGCGGAAACAGATCCGCTGGATTGTACACACCAGGGGATCTATCCGCTGGAGCTGGTCCGCGGATTAATTCCAGCGGATGGATCCTCTCGTGTGTACGGGCCTTAGTGAATTATGTCAATAAAGTGTTTGATCTGTATGTTGGGCAGGTTCTCGAATATTTTTGTGTTTGTATGATCTTTAAAAGTTGGGGGTTACTTTTGAGGATCTAGCTGCTGCCAATCGTTTTTTTAAACTATTGAGCTCCACTATTAATTTTAATGTATTCTACTGTTACAGAGATCAGTAGCTGAAGTTTACACACAAATATATGATGCATCACATGTATTACGCATGTAGTTATCCATATTATATTTTCTAACATTGATGGAATATAATAAGGTTGCTTTGTTACAGAATTATTTTCCTGGTCATTTGATCATCTGCATTAGCTAGAAAAGGTCCTGGACCGCTGCACTCCTTGAAACAATGTCTTTATTTAGCAAATGAAGTTCAAAAAACAAAAAACAACCAAAAACAATGCAGTCAAAAAGAAGAAGTGGACAAAAGGAAAAAGGTGGCTGACATGTTTCACATCATATGATGCTTACTCGTAGCTACTAATCTAATGCACCTGTGCACAGCCAGCACCCTTTTGGTTCAGTGGGACGGAAGCAAAGCCAAGGGATCAGCAGTTTTCAGAGTGGTATATTTTCTCATTTGATCATCTGGTTTTGATTGTTTGATGTTTCCCATTAACATCTATATCAGACCATGATCTAGGATAAGGGTCTGGTATAGATAAAGATTTTTTGCTTTTGTACATGTTACACAGGACAGTAAACAGCCCCCATGCCATTTGTTTGAAAATACTTTATCTATTAGTCTAGAACAGTGATGGTGAACCTATGGCAAGTGTGCCACAGCTGGCATGCTGAGCCCTCTCTGTGGGCACGTCAGGACGCCAATTTCTGTGGCCGCCACAGACTTTTTTTTCATATTATTGATGAGTCTGATGACTCCGCTCGTCACCGCTGCTCAGTCTCTCCTCCTACCTAGGCTGTATGTAACTGCGTAGGTCGTCCTGACTCGTGCAGTGCAGAGTAATCTCTGAGGGAGGGGCTGGGATTCTCTCTGTGGAATGTCAGGCAGCGCGGGTTACGGCGGGAGAACAGGAGGACAGACTCCAGAGGAACAAATTGGAAGGCAGCTTGCCTCAAGCCCAAGGAGCCGACTGAGCCTGCCCAGGGGTCAGTGCAGTGGCCGCCCCAGCGTGAGAGAAAAAGGACAGAGCCGAAGAGAAGGAGCAAACAAGGAAACAAGGTGCTGCTGGCCTGGCTACCAACAAGGGCCCAGATTCAAGAAGCTATTGCTCCCGCACAACCATAGGTTGCGCGGCGCAATAGCTGTTTTGCTCCCGCGTAGCGAATGCCCCTGATTCAGGAACATCGCTACGCGGACTGCAGCCTAGGATATGACAGACATAAGCCTCCTTATGCCTTCATATCTCAGGCTGCATTCTTGCGTTGTCCATTTTGATCGGCGTATAGTATGCAAATTGCATACTACCACCGATTCACAAAAGTTGCGCGGGCCCTGCGCACGCAAGGTACGGAGTTTCCGTACGGCGACTTTAGCGTAAGGCTGCTCCTACTCATAGTAGGCGCAGCCAATGCTAAAGTATAGCCACCCTTCCCGCTCGTGAAATTTGAATTTCACGTCGTTTACGTAAGTGATTCGTGAATGGCGCTGGACGCCATTCACGTTCACTTAGAAGCAAATGACGTCCTTGCGACATCATTTGCCGCAATGCACGTCGGGAAAGTTTCCCGACGGAGCATGCGCTGTTCGCTCGGCGCGGGAGCGCGCCTAATTTAAATGATTCCCGCCCCCGGCGGAATCATTTACATTAGGCGCCCTTACGCAGGGCAAATTAGCATAGCGCCCGCGCAATTTACGGAGCTACTGCTCCGTGAATCGCGGGCAAATCGAAATATTTGCGTGGGCGCAGAGGAAAATCTTTGCCCTTTGCCCACGCAAATATTGTGCGGATCTACCTGAATCTGGCCCACGTTGTTTTAGTATGTGAGATAGATAATATTAATGATTGCATGAACTCATTCAGGAAAACATGGGCTGCTGCATCACTAGTGCAGATTTGCAGAAGCTGCAGGTCTGTTTGATGCAGTGCCAAACAAAGCAGTATGTCTGCAGTCTCTAATCCACTCTTGTAATATGTCTGCGGTCTCTGATCCACTCTTGTAATATGTCTGCGGTAAAATAAGGGATGGAGGCTGCACTTGAAGTGACAGATGCTGTCTAACAGAATACCACAAGCAGTCTTTATATAAATGTTATTTTAACCATATTTGTACTTGAAGATCAAGGCCAGAGAGTAGAGTGTTTTTTGATGGTTTTAATTTGAAATGTACCTTGGGGTCCTTCACTAAGGTCTGTACTTTGGAAAATGTCTTCCACAGACTTGGTAATTGCCTATCCCTGCACTGACCGGTGTATATCTTTTTCATATCGCCGCTTGGCACTTTGAAAGAAATAAGTTAGTTTTGCGTCACAGTTTGGGCACTCTGGCTCAAAAAGGGTCTCCAAACTTTCTACACAAAGTGCCAGTTTACTGTTCTTCAAACTTTAGGGAGGCTGGACTGTGGCCAGTGGGAATAAGGAAAAGTGCTCTATAATTGTTGTCAGTAGGAAGAATAGTGTCTCATTGTTGGTGTCAGTGAGCACGAATAGTGTCTCTCTCTCTCTCTCTCTCTCGCATTTGTACAAAAATACAAAAGACAAAACATAGAACAAAACCACAGTCAACTAACACTTTCAGGGGCTTTATACTAACAAGTTACCCACAGGGAGGTAAATGAACAAACAATGTTAACTCTTAGGCCGCGTACACACGATCAGTCCATCCGATGAGAACGGTCTGAAGGAGCGTTGTCATTGGTTAAATGATGAAGCTGACTGATGGTCTGATGTGCCTACACACCATAGGTTAAATAACCGATCGTGTCAGAACGCGGTGACGTAAAACCCAACGACGTGCTGAAAAAACGAAGTTCAATGCTTCCAAGCATGCGTCAACTTGATTCTGAGCATGCGCGGGTTTTTAACCAATGCTTTTGCATACTAACGATCAGTTTTGACTAGGGTTGTCCAGATACCGATACCAGTATCGGTATCGGGACCGATACCGAGTATTTGCGGGAGTACTCGTACTCGCGCAAATACCCCCGATACCTAAATAGAATACTTTCCCCCCCTTTCCCCCCCCCGCCGCTGCCGCCGCATCGCGCCGCCGCATCGAGGGACATGGCTAGAGGTACATTGCTGCATATGTGAGGGACATGGCTAGAGGGACATGGCTGCATATGTGAGGGACATGACTGCATATGTGAGGGACATGGCTAGAGGGACATGGCTGCATATGTGAGGGACATGGCTAGAGGGACATTGCTGCATATGTGAGGGACATGGCTAGAGGGACATTGCTGCATATGTGAGGGACATGGCTAGAGGGACATGGCTGCATATGTGAGGGACATGGCTAGAGGGACATGGCTGCATATGTGAGGGACATGGCTAGAGGGACATGGCTGCATATGTGAGGGACATGGCTAGAGGGACATGGCTGCATATGTGAGGGACATGGCTAGAGGGACATGGCTGCATATGTGGGGGACATGGCTGCATATGGGGGGGACATGGCTGCATTTGGGGACACATTTAAAAAAAGTATCGGTATTCGGTATCGGCGACTACTTGAAAAAAAGTATCGGTACTTGTACTCGGTCCTAAAAAAGTGGTATCGGGACAACCCTAGTTTTGACCTATCGGTTAGGCGTCCATCGGTTCAATTTTAAAGCAAGTTCTACATTTTTTGACCGAAGGTTAACTGACCGATGGGGCCCACACACGATCGGTTTGGACCGATGAAATGGTCCTTCAGTCCGTTTTCATCGGTTTTGACCGATCGTGTGTACGTGGCCTTAGACCATTAAGGTGTGGCTTGTGTCAGAAAGAAAACACTGAAACAGGAAATCTTTACTCAAAGTAAATTGATATAAAAAAGTGTTGGCACTATAAAAAAGAATCCTGTATTATAATAAAAATAATAATAATAATAATAATAATAATAATAATAATAATGAATCAGATAGTTGACCAGATAGGTAAGGCTTGCCTAATAAAAGCTAAACGGATATCAATAATGAGGGAAATCTGCAGGCCTCAAGCATAATTTCTCTTTTCAGTGTAATGAATAGTGCCCTGAGGCCGGATAAAGGTAAGCAATGGGCTGCATCTGTATGCATACAGGCACTTAATTTCCTTTCTGGCATCCCATGAATGACCATTTTCAGCAAAAGAATCAGTTGACTAAGTTGGATTTTACTGTACCATTGCTATGTTTTCCCACATATAAACCAGGAATGTGCGCCAAAGCTCCTTCCTTCACAGATACACATGACTAATGCATAACAGATGGAATTGTTCTACTTTAACCCGAATACCACCCCCACATTCCACTTACTATAGTAACTGAGACCACACCGGTGTTGTAGTTAAAACAAGGCCGTAGCAGCCTAATTTATCAAGTATATATATATATATATATATATATATATATATATATATATATATATATATACATATATATATATATATAAAAATATATATAAATAACATAATACTATAAAATACCATAAATAACATAAACTCTGTTAACACAGAACCATAAATATAAACTAGGGTTGGTCTAAGCAGGCACTCTGTACCCCTATTGGGGGAAAACCATAATGCACTTCGGTACTAACAGTGTATAGATAGGCCTCCTGCCGACAAACTGGCCCAGAGACAGCCACTGACCGCAGTGCCCCATTACCACTTCCCAGCTATCCTCCGTTAGCTGGAAACCATTATCGGGACCCATAGCAACGATGGGTCCCCAAGACTCCTCCTTCTACCATATCTTCCCTCTCCTGCCAAGACCAACACTCGCCACTGCCACGACATCCAACGGATCCGATCACCTGTTGAAAAATAAAACAAAACACAAAACAAAACACCATAGAAAACAAACCGCTCAAACCATAAAAATTAGGGAGGGTGGGTGGGAGCTTTCCCCCCCGCGCTGTGCTTTCCTCTGATGGGATGGGCCAACCTTTTATATGCCTCTCAACCCCTCCCCTAGGCAACTCCCACATGAAACTCCTACCAACTTTACTTCCCCTGTTAACCCTGTCATGTCCGCCCTGCGCATATGCCATTGCATTCTATTGCTCCGGGCTTCTCTATAGTGTGAAAAGTATTGGAATGCCTGCCTTTACAAGCACATGAACTTTAATGGCATCCCAGTCTTAGTCCGTAGGGTTGAATATTGAGTTGGCCCACTCTTTGCAGCTATAATAGCTTCAACTCCTCTGGGAAGGCTGTCTACAAGGTTTAGGAGGGTGTTTATGGGAATGTTTGACCATTTTTCCAGAAGCGCATTTGTGAGGCCAGGCACTGATTTTGGATGAGAAGGTCTGCGCTTGCAGTCTCCACTCTAAGTCATCCCAAACGTGTTCTATTGGGTTGAGGTCAGGACTCTGTGTAGGCCAGTCAAGTTCTTCACCCCCAGACTCGCTTATCTTTGTCTTTATGGAACTTGCTTAGTGCACTGGTGCACAGTCATGTTGGGACAGCAAGGGGCTATTCCCAAACTGTTCCAACAAAGTTGGGAGTATCAAATTTTCCAAAATGTCTTAACATGCTGACGCTTTAAGAGTTGCCTTCACTGGAACCAAGGGGCCAAGCCCAACCTCTGAAAACCCACCCCAAACCATAATCCCCCCTCCACCAAATGATTTGGACCAGTACACAAAGCACTAACCTCAACCCAGTAGAACACCTTTGGGATGAATTAGAGCAGAGATTGCGAGCCAGGCCTTACCGTCCAATATCAGTGCCTGACCTCACAAATGCGCTTCTGGAAAAATGGTCAAACATTCCCATAAACACCCTCCTAAACTTTGTAGACAGCCTTCCCAGAGGAGTTGAAGCTATTATAGCTTCTGGAAGAATGGTCAAACATTCCCATAGACACACTCCTAAACCTTATGGACAGCCTTCCCAGAAGAGTTGAAGCGGTTATAGGTGCAAAGGGTGGGCTAACTCAATATTGAACCCTACAGACTAAGATTGGGATGTCATTAAATTTCATGTGTGTAAAGACAGGTGTCCCAATACTTTTGAGAATGGAGGGCCATATTCTTAAAGAATTACGCCGGCGTATCAGCAGATACGCCGACGTAAGTCCGAATCTAAGGCCTTCATATGTTTAAGTGTATTCTCAAACTGAGATACACTTAAACATGCCTAAGATACGACGCCCAGCGCCGTTGTATCTTAGGCTGCAATATCTACGCTGACCGCTAGGTGGCGTTTCCTTTGCGGTCAGCGTAGAATATGCAAATGACTAGTCACGCCAATTCACGAACGTACGCTTGCCCGTCGTAGTGTTTTTACGTTGTTTCCGTAAGCGATACGCGACGTAAAAATAAACATGCCCCCTAGGTGGCGTACTCAATGTTAATTATGGCCGTCGTTCCCGCGTTGCAATTTGAAAATTTAACATTGTTTGCGTAAGTCGTCCGTGAATGGCGCTGGACGCCATTTACATTACCGTCAAAACAAATGACGTCGGGGCGACATCATTTAGCGCAATGCACGTCGGGTAATTTACCCGACGGAGCATGCGCAGTACGATCGGCGCGGGAGCGCGCCTAATTTAAATGATCCACGCCCCCTACCAGGATCATTTGAATTAGGAGTGCTTGCGCGGGTGGACTTTACGCTACGCCGCCGCAAGTTTACAGGTAAGTGGTTTGGGAATCAGGCACTTGCCCGTTAAACTTGCGGCGGAGTAACGTAAAGGAGATACGTTACGCCGCCGGATATCTACGAGAATCTGGCCCATAGTGTATATACATGCACAATTGACCAGAATGAACATGTTTAATGAAAATATCGATATCAACAGACTGATGAACATAGTCGCATTTTCAAGTGAACTCTAAAAGCTTTTTGATGATTAATTATTTCAGATGGCACTATATTATGGCACTGAGGGACTCATTTTTATTAATGCACAAGTATGCAATCATTATGAAAGATTTAAACTCTCCTGCATTAATATTTTACCTGACTGTTGGTTGTAATCCTTCTGTCAGGAGTCCTAGAACATGAAATAAACATGTGTCAAGTGAAATACTTGCGCTGTAAAATATGTGGGGGACAAATAACGGAATAGGGTAGAGTACTACACAGTGACTAATGAAGATAATATTGTCTAACCCGGTCAGCGGTACAAACAGTTTTATTAAAAACAGATTAAAAACTCACATAAAAAGTTCAGGAACTCAGCAACAATCCCACGAGTGGCGAACTCGTATGCCTGTTCGTCGGATGCTGGGGTGTATCCTGCCCGTCAAGACCCCAATTAACAGCCCCCGTTGTGACGTTATTTCACCATCAGCTTTTTGTACTGCTGTTATGGCAAATTGCACAGCATTTCTAATGTACAATGAATTACATATCATAGTGGGAAAGATTCATAGTATTTCTATCATATTGAGTCTTGTAGTGATTA
Organism: Rana temporaria; assembly: GCF_905171775.1. Classification (NCBI taxonomy): domain Eukaryota; kingdom Metazoa; phylum Chordata; class Amphibia; order Anura; family Ranidae; genus Rana; species Rana temporaria. The sequence goes on from NC_053490.1 coordinate 415,670,787, forward strand.
CACTTTAGATTTAATTCACAATATGCCTAAGACAGGCCTGTAATGGTACTTATAATTAATCAAGTGAGGTTATAGATAATGTACTTAACTTCCTTTGTACAGAAATAAAAAATAGGTGAAATAGGATTTTTAGAAAACACATAGCCTTAGGCCTTGTACACACGACCGGATCTATCCGCTGGGATTGATCTGCGGATCAGTTCCAGCGGACAAATCCGGTCGTCTGTACGGCCTAGCGGATATTTATCCGCAGAGATTCGTCCGGCCGATCGATTTCAAGCGGATAGAAATTTCTTAGCATGCTAAGAAATCTATCCGCTTGAATCGTGTCCAGCGGATTGATCCGGTCGTCTGTACAGACTCACCGGATCAATCCGTCCGCTCCCCTCCCTCGCATGCGTCGTAATGATTCGACGCATGCGTGGAAGTACTTACCTTCCAGCATCGCGCACGTCGCAGCGTCATCGTCGCGGCGATGGCGCGACACATCACTGCGGATGTATTCCGCGCAGATTTTGATCCGATGGTGTGTACAAGCCATCGGATCAAAATCTGGAGGAGGAATCTCCACTGGAAACGGTCCGGTGGACCGTTTCCAGCGGAGATCCCCTCGTCTGTACGAGGCCTTAGTGTTGAACATATGTCAAGCTAATGACATAAGCCTTTGAAAGATTAGGTGAGAAGTGACACACGGGCAACTGTGACAGTTATCACCAGAGGCATGTCTTGAGTGTAGCATGCACTCCACATGCACTCCACATGCACTCCACATGCACTAGAAGGCAGAATGTAAAATAGAACATTGCCGAAAACAATTCTGGTATATTAAAATGAATAGTATTAATTTGTTCCAGAAACATGTTTGTAATCCAAAGCACTTGTATATCAAAGCAAATTTCCCCATAAGAAATAATGGAAACTCAAATGATTTGTTCCACAACCATATATTCATAAGTCCTTCAGTTTATAGTCCATATAAAATGATTATAGCAATGTGACCAGGTTGTGTAACCATAAAATGTCCATCCATAAATGGAAGCCTCCACAAGGGGATTAGAAGCAAAATCCAGCAGGTGCTACAGAGTAATGACGGAAAGGAGGCGCCTCTAAATGTAGCATAATGTTGCAAAATGTTGCTCCTTCACTAAATGTAACCATATTGCTATACTTAGGCCCTGTACACACGATCGGACCAAACCGATGAAAACGGACTGAAGTTCAGTTTCATCGGTCCAAACCAACCGTGTGTGGGCCCCATCGGACAGTTGTCCTTCGGTCCAAAAAAAGAGAACTTGCTTCAAAATTGGACCAATGGACGTTTGACCGATAGGTCAAAACCGATGGTTAGTACGCAAAAGCATCGGTTTCAAACCCGCGCTCAGAAAGTCGACGCATGCTTGGAAGCATTGAACTAAATTTTTCTCTGCACGTCGTTGTGTTTTACGTCACCGAGTTGGACTTGATCGTTTTTTGAACTGATGGTGTGTAGGCACATGAGACCATCAGTCAGCTTCATCGGTTAACCGATGAAACGGACCTTCAGTCCGTTTTGATCAGTTTGGACTGATCATGTGTACAGGGCCCTAGAGGCGCCTCTCTTCTCTTTTTTACTCAGTTGTGACATGACACTACTTGTATATCAAGACATCGCTTGTATATCAAGTGAAAATGTATTTAAAAATGTTGCTTGTCACTTTAACTGACAATTGCGTTGTCGTGCAACGTGGCTCCCAAACAAAATTTACGTCCTTTTTTTCCCACAAATAGAGCTTTCTTTTGGTGGTATTTGATCGCCTGTGCGGTTTTTATATTTTGTGCTATAAACAAATGCATAGAATGCATTAAGATGAAAAAAAACTTTACCTTTACAACCCCTTTAACTAGGAGAGAAACTAGATTCAAAATAATACATAGACCATATATTCCATTTACAGCAAACTCATTCTCCTCTGATCCTTCAAACTGTCCAAATGCAAACACCACGACCCTACCTCAGCACACCAAATATGAACATTCCCAAATATATCCTCTTTTTGGAATCAAGTGCCAACTTTTATTCAAACAGTAACAAATACAATAATTTAAAAGGATCATCTATTGCTGCTATTTATTTAGCTATGTATCTGAAACTTCTGAGTGTCACACTAAACAGCATAAAATAACCCTACGGTGTACACACTTATGACTTCTAACAACATGGAGAGCTATAATGAGGCATAGGATTACCAAAACCAACCTTGCAGTGGCCGAGATAAAAATTAGACTTAAAGCAGAGTTCCACCCAAAAGTGAAACTTCTGCTTTAAGCACTCCTCGCCCCCTTACATGCCACATTTGGCATGTCATTTTTTTTTGTAAACAGGAATTTAAATGATGAAATGCTTGCCCTTAAAGGGTAACCAGTTTAGCTCTCACACATGTATACCCCCACGGACTAGGAAAAATTTGCTTTGCACCTTCCTCTTTTACCATAAATTTGTCATTACCTAAAATAACAAAGTATTACATACCGGTATATTTTTTTTGCCTGGCTAATAAGACTTTATTTTAGGTGACATTGGGGGTTATTTATGAAAGGCAAATCCACTTTGCACCACAAGTGCAAACTACAAGTGCAAAGTGCACTTGGAATTGTGCAATTGCTGTAAATCTGAGGGGTAGATCTGAAATGAGTGGAAGCTCTGCTGATTTTACTATCCAATCATGTGCAAGCTAAAATGCTGTTTTTTATTTTAGCTGCATGTCCCGCTCGGATCTACAGCGACTGCACTTTCACTTGCACTTGTAGTGCAAAGTGAATTTGCCTTTCGGAAATGACCCCCTATGTCTTGAAATTTTTTTTTATTTCATATGCAATTTATAAACAAAAAAAGTGACAACATACATTTTTTTTTTTATTATTTGATTAGCAGTAATTTAAACGATACTGTTTTATTGTAGCTAATAAGTATACATTCTATTCTACAATTTGTCCCGTTTAAATTTACACTACAATTACGATTTTGGTACAAAGCATTGTAAAGGTATTTACATGTGAAGTAAAGTTTGAATTTTGTATTCCAATTTTGTGACTTTTTTAAATAATAATAAAAAAAAAAACAACAATGAATACAAGTGAAATAAATAAATCAATCTGTTTAGAAAAATAGACATAAATTGAGAAATTAGGAAAATAATACCTGAGGGGAGAATGATAACAATAAGTTAATTGGGCTGATTAGGGCTAATGAAAGATTTAAGGGTTAATAAGAAGTTACAATATGATTTTTTTTTATTTTCTTTTTTAATTGTCAGGTTGTATTAACTGACATTATACACAGATCACAGCTCCTCCTTTTGATCTGCGGATGAATGAAACAGGGTAGATACAAAGGTAACAATGTTACTTTGTATCTCTCTCTCTTGCATCTAAATAATGTTTATAAACACTGTGCCAGACAGTCTATTGTTTTTACAGCAGCAGCTATTACAGCTGCAGTATTTACACAGCAACATTCAGCTGTCAGTTTTACAGACTAGAATGTCTGACATGTGTTGAAATGGGGTTTGGCAGTAAGCAGATGGGAAGGGTGTGAAAAGCAAAAGAAAAAACAAAACCGTGCTCACCACCAAAAACAAATGTAGCGCCTGCTCCCAATGACTGGGGCGCTATTGTAAATTTAGGGGGCATCTGAGCCAATAGTTGGGCTCAGACTTTACTGGTTCCGTGTAAATTAGCCTCTGTTCTGGCGTTACCACCTCAGGCCCATGTTGGAACCCGGGCGAACCATGGTGTGTTAAGTGACCCTTCCCGGCAGCAGCCCAGTGGGAGTGGTGCCCCACAGTGCATGCTGGGAATGGATACTTAAGGGGCAGACACCGTTTTTCCAGGCCCTTTTTCATCTTGTGGCCCTCCTGGCACGAGGCACATGTGTGTGATTCCAGGACCGGGACCACGTTGGTCCGAGGCTGTATTCCTATGAAGTAGGCCCAGCTATGCTGGCTGGGGCCTATGGTTCTAGAAGGGATCCGAAGCTGTCCATCCAAGTGGGGGAAGCTGTTTAACAAAGGAAACCGTGGGAGGACCTGCCTTGGAGGAGACCAAGCAAGGTAAGCTGATGTCTCGGGATAGGCCTGGTGACCTCGTTAGAGAAGGGATCCACTACAATTTGTCTTACAGTCCGTCAGATCGACTTAAAGGCTCTTTTGCTGTAAGGCAGGAAGTTTGGGACTGAAATCCTGTGGCAGAGGTTTCCCTGACTATCCATCTTTCGTTTTCAGACAGTCTGTGGCAGAGACTGTTCTCATACTGTCTGTGCATCATTCCGGCTGATAGGCCATGTGAGAGGGGTCTATCCGGGTGAGCAATACCCACACAGGAGAACCTTCCCCTTCTCTCTATACTTTCTACTTCCTCCACAAGTTTTATGCAGCAAAAAAATAAAACCTAACACTTCTTATCAACCTTTAAATCTTTCATTATCCCTAATCAGCCCATTTAACTAATTGTTATCATTCTCCCCTCAGGTATTATTTCACTTTTATTCATTGTTTTTTATTTTTTTTATTTTTTTTATTCACAAAATTGGAATAAAAAATTCAACCTTTATTTCACATGTAAATGCCTTTACAATGCTTTGTACCAAAATCCTAATTGTAGTGTAAATTAAAACGGGAAAAATGGTAGAATAGAATATATACTTATTAGCTACAACAAAACTGTATTGTTTAAATTACTGCTAATCAAATAATAACCAAAGAAATTTATGCTTTCACTTTTTTTGTCTATAAATTGCATATGAAATAAAAAAAAAATTCAAGACATAGGGGGTTATTTAAGACAGGCAAATTCACTTTGCGCTACAAGTGCAGACTACAAGTGCAAAATGCACTTGAAAGTGCACTTGGAAGTGCAGTAGCTGTCCAAGGGGGACATGCTAGGAAAATAAAAAACAGCATTTTAGCTTGCACATGATTGGATGATAAAATCAGCAGAGCTTCCCCTTTTTTCAGATATACCCCTCAGATTTACAGCAACTGCACAATTTCAAGTGCACTTTGCACTTGTAATTTGCACTTGTAGTGCAAAGTGGATTTGCATTTCATAAATAACCCCCAATGTCGCCTAAAATAAAGTCTTATTTGCCAGGCAAAAAATATATAAGTAATACTGTTATTTTAGGTAATGACAAAGTTATGGTAAAAGAGGAAGGTGCAAAGCAAATTTTTCCTAGTCCATGGGGGTATACAGGTGTGAGAGCTGAACTGGTTATCGTTTAAGAGCAAGCATTTCATCATTTAAATTCCTAAAAGTTTAAGCACTTCTTAACCACCTCAATACCGGGCCTATTCTGGCACTTCTCTCCTTCATGTAAAAATCATATTTTTTTTGCTAGAAAATTGATCAGAATCCCCATACATTATATATATATATATATATATTTTTAGCAGACACCATAGGGAATAAAGTGGTGGTCATTGCAACTTTTCATGTTGCACGGTATCTGCGCAATAATTTTTCAAACGCCTTTTTTTGGGGAAAAAAAAAAGTTTCATGAGAATTAAAAAATAACAAAACTGTAAAGTTAGTTAATTTTTTTGTATAATGTGAAAGATGATGTTACGAAGAGTAAATAGATACCTAACTTGTCATGTTTTAAAATTGCTCAGACTCATGGAATGGCACCAAACTTCTGTAATTAAAAATCTCCATAGGCGACACTTTATTTTTATTTTTTACAGGTTACCAGCTTAGAGTTACAGAGAAGGTCTAGTGCTAGAATTGTTGCACACACTCTAATGCACGCGGCGATACCTCACATGTGTGGTTTGAACGTTGGGACTTAGGCCCCATACACACGAGAGGATTTATCCGCAGATACGGTCCAGCGGACCGTATCCGCGGATAAATCCTCTCGAGGATTTCAGAAGATTTCTATGCGATGGCGTGTACACACCATCGCATTGAAATCCGCGCTGAAATCCTCTGCAGATGACGTGTCGCGCCGTCGCCGCTATTATGACGCGGCGACGGGCGCGACACTGTCATATAAGGAATTCCACGCATGCGTCAAATCATTACGACGCGTGCGGGGAATCCCTTTGGACGGATGGATCAGGTAAGTCTGTACAGACGAGCGGATCCATCCGTTGGAATGGATTCCAGCAGATGGATTTGTTGAGCATGTCAGCAAATATCCATCTGCTGGAAATCCATCCCAGGGGAGATTTATCTGCGGATAAAGATCCGCTGGCGTGTACACACCATAGGATCTATCCGCAGAAACCCATTTGATGGGATTTATCTGCGGATAGATTCTATGGTGTGTATGGGGCCTTAGTGTATGTTAGCTTCTGAGCACGAGCTACCGCGGACAGGGGCATTTAAAACATCTTTTTTATTATTTTATTTTTTATTTTACTTAATTTTTATAATTTTTTTTACACCTTTTTTGGATTTATTTTTTTCATCACTTTTATTCCTATTACAAGGAATGTAAACATCCCTTGTAATAGGAATTACTGTGTTAGGTCCTATTTATGGAGAGATGCGGGGTCAATAAGACCCCAGATTTCTCCTCCAGGCTGGAAAGGATGAGATTGTGAAAAAAAATTCACTGATCTCATGCTGACAGCCGCGATTGCGGCTTTGTTTACTTCAGGGTACATGGGCGTGATGTCATTACGTCGCGTCCGGGTCTCTGGCGGTCATAGAGATGATCGGGTCACCGGAAATCTCTATCGTCCCCATCCGACGCTGGACGATTTGTTCTCTGGGAACCCAATGACATGGGAAAGCGCGGAGAAGCACCGGATGGTGGCGGGAAGGAGGGGGGGACGGCACCCCCTCCCGTCGCCTATAAAAACGATCGAGAGGCGGAACTGCGGCTATGATCATTCTTATGGTTCGCAAAATCGCCAAGTGAAAATGGAGCTGCAGGCATCATTCAGATAACCCCACCTCAATACCAGGAGGTCATATGACGGTGTGCGGTATTGAGGTAGTTAAACTACTATTTGATCTATTGCACAAAATATTTTAAATCCAAGGCCTGTCTGATTGGATGCAAATCGAATAGATGCTGTATCCAGAGTGACCCTCAATTATATAATATAGTTTTGTTAAAGGGATATAAGAGTTTTTTTTTTCCTGTTTCCATTGCAAATTTTTAATCTTTTTAAATGAAGTGACCTCAGGCTAAAGGGTCTAATGCCCTGTACACCGATCGTGTGTGGGCCCCATCAGTTTTTTTTCCCATCGGTGAAAAAAAATAGAACCTGTTTTAAAATTTTCTGATGGTTAAAAAACCAATAGAAAAAAACGATCGTCTGTGGGGAAATCCATCGGTCAAAAATCCACGCATTCTCAGAATTAAGTCTACGCATGCTCGGAAGCATTGAACTTCATTCTTCTCTGAACATTGTTGTGTTTTACGTCACTGCGTTGGACACAATCAAATTTTTAACTGATGGTGTGTAGGCAAGACTGATGAAAGTCAGCTTCATCGGATATCCGATGAAAAAATCCATTGGTCCATTTTCATTGGATGAACCGATCGTGTGTACATGGCATAAGACTAAATAAGCGTACTTCCAGATCGCACATTTCTGCCTGCTTAAAAGTTTCTTTCCTGACGCCAGACATGGCAGCATTACATATGATAAAGCCCCGCCCCTATATCATATGTAATGCTGCCATGTCTTGGCGTCAGGAAAGGAAAATTACGGTAAGTATTTGATACAATTTTCCATTTTCCTGACGCCAGACATGGCAGCATTACATATGATATAGGGGCGGGGCTTTATCATATGTAATGCTGCCATGTCTTGGCGTCAGGAAAGGAAAATTACGGTAAGTATTTGATACAATTTTCCATTTTTGTGATTGCCTTTAAAACTACAGCACTAAAATAACACGGATTACAGTCTTCTCTATTTAAGGATTCAGCATATAGAAATAAGAGGTATTAGTAGTTATTGCAATATCCATTTTCTTGTTCAATATTTTTATTGATTTTTACAATAAGAAAAAAACAAGATATAATAAACAACATATTATTGGATACATATATAATTAGTAAAGATGTATCTATGTTAGCATAACTCTAATCAAACTAACAGGAGAGTAAAGAAAAATTCATAAATATCACAAAGGTGAATAATGAATTTGAGGACCCAATTAAGGGTCGAAAATGTTAAGGGTAAAGTTTGCAATATTCATTTTCAAGCAGCATAGTTTGTGTTGTGATTTATTGTAACTATTCAAAGTGAACAGTAGATGGCACCCTTGCCTCATGTCAAAACCCTATTTAGCTAAATGAGAAGATAAGGCTAATGTTTATTTTTATAGAGCCTGGAGATGATCACTGAGCACCAGGCAGGAAGAGAAGGCCTCCACAAAATAAAACAAATCATTTTTAAAAATTCCCACTATTATAGTTACTTGTTTCAGATTCTGTTGCAATTTCCTGGTTTCTATGAAATCATTTTTTTTTTTTTCTTTATGAGAACTTATTAACTGGAAATTTGGTGCGTGTTCATTAGTTTTTTTTTCTGTTTTAGAGATTGGAACATTCACAGGTTCCCAGTCAGAAAGAGCTATTAGTATCTGTTGCAGAAAATTCCATTCTGCGGGTAGAGATACTGTATCGGGCCAAAACGTTATTCTCAGAAAATAATAATAAAAAAAAAATAAGATTCCTTACTCATCAATTTGGTACAGAGAATGACAGGAGCATTTTTATTGTTAATGACTCAAATACTAACTCAAGAACAGTTAATAGATTTTAGAAATGACAGCTCAAAAATGTAATTCTGAAAATGCAGTGAATCACAAACTGACAATGCTTGGCTGCTGTTAATGGTTATAGACAGACAAGCGTATTACTCCACAAAATGGTGACTTATCTGTGCAGCTCTGACAATGTACAGAAGAAGAAAGGTATGCTGTTTTGCCTGTATCCTGTATATGTGCTAATTCATATTTTCAAACTGTGCGGAATTGCAAGATTTGCTTTATTTTGGCACATTAAACCTAGGTTCACACTCGCAATGCAAATTCACAGATTCAGCACAGCATCTAAATCGCATCCTGGTAATGCATACCGATTGCAGAGTGCATGTTAAGTTAACAACACCAGCAATCAGTTTGCAAAACGCAGCATGGTTTGCAGAATCGGATTGCATGAGTGTGGACACCTATGCCATCCGATACTGATGCAGACAAAAAAGGGTCCTGCACCAGTTTGGTGTGAATACGGTGCGATTTGAGCCATACACATCCATGGCTCAAATCCCACCCTAGGAACATTGCATGTAATTTGCACAGGTATGTGCTGCGATTCCTGCGATAATTAGGTGCAGTGTCTGAACCGCAGCAGTGTTAGCCCAGGCTTATGCCTAGTACACACGATTGGTTTTCCCGATGGTCAAAAGACCGCCGGGAAAACCGAGGGGAAAACGGGAACCAGCTCGGTCCCTTTTCCCCTGTACACACAGCCAGTTTTTCTGACAGGAAAACTGCCAGGAGAACTTTGGTCAGGAAAACCGGCCGTGTGTATGCTCCCTCGCAGTGTTTCCTGTAGGAAAACCACGGGGGAAAAAACGCTGCGATTAGCGGCGAGAAAAAAGAGAACATGCTCTAATTTTTTAACCCGCCGTTTTCCTGTCGGGAAAACTGCTAAGAAGCCTACACACGTCCGTTTTTTCTGGCCAAAGGAAAATACGGTAGTTTTTCCGACGGGAAAAACGATCGTGTGTACTAGGCATAAGACTGGACAGCCTTTCTTTGAATTAGCAGGTCACGAATATCCATTTCCAAAAAGATAAAAACATCAGCAAAAAAGTGTCCAAGCAAGAGATCTTCGCATTCAATCAAGTTTTATAAGTGCGTAACTACTAAACATAAAAACAGGAGATGCATCCAATGCAGCTCACCACTTCTTACATGTGTAGCATGGATTGATTATTCTTTTTCCCTTTATTTTCATCTGGTAATTCTGAGAATAACCCACTTTCTGTCCCTAGGTGGCTGTGCTCACTTTCTGGCAAGATCAACTGGCAATTTCATGACTGGCTAAAAAAAAGAAAAAACAATGCAGTCATTACATCTACTGCAGTGGTCATCAACCCTGTCCTCAGAGCCCACTAACAGGCCAGATTTGATGTATTACCTTATGGAGATGCAAGAACACTGTAATCACTGAGCAGCGAATGAGATCACCTGTGATGTATTTAAGTTATCTGGCAAGCCTGGCCTGTTAGTGGGCCGTGAGGACTGGGTTGATAACCACTGATCCACTGGATTACTGGACCGGGAGGTGGCATATATACATGTTTTATTCATATGCCTCGTACACGCGACCATTTTTCTCGGCAGGAAAAAAAACAACGTTTTTCCCGACGTGATTCCTCTCCACCCTGATTTACATACACATGTTCATGCAAAAAAACGTCCGACCAAAGCATGGTGACGTACAACACGTAAGAAGGTACTATAAAGGGGAAGTTCCTTTCAAATGGCGCCACCCTTTGGGCTGCTTTTGGGCTGCATACTTGATTCTGAGCATGCACGTTTTTTTTTCCCTCGGAAAAGCATACACACGACAGTTTTTCGTGACGAGAAAAAGACTGACGGGAAACACGGCGAGAAAAAAGAGAGCTGGTTTCAATTTTTTTGCGGGCAGTTTTTTTGTCGAGAAAACTGGTAGGAAGCATACACACGACCAATATAAAAAATGTGGTGTGTACAAAGTATTAGATGTAGGTATTACTAAAGTGTTTGTAAAATTCTATGCACGAAGGTAAAAAAAACCTTCTCTCTGTAGCCCCCCTAAAAATTCCCTGTGCCCAATATACCTCCAACGACTCTCTCTGGGGACTCTCCCTCCTTATTGGCTAAGACTGCAGTATAAGTTATTGGCTCCCACTGCTTTCAGTCTCAGCCAGTGAGCCAATGATGAAAGAAAAGGGACGGATGGGGCCTAGCCATGGTTCTGTGTGTGAATGGACACGCAGAGCCATGGCTCAGGAGCGAGCCTGCTTGGGTGTTACCATTGCAAGCTGCTTGCTCTCAGGGCACTCAAAAGGAGGGAAGGTGGCCAGCGGGCAGGGCTAGTGCAAGGATTTTTGACACCCTAGGCGAAACCTCATTTTGCCGCCCCCCCATAGGCTCCGCCCCCACTGACATTTTTGCGGTGCCTCTTCACCTATTTGTTCAGCCGTGGTCCACAGGCTTGCACCTGTGCCTCTGGACCCGGCCCAAAGACAAATAGTGGATGGCACTGGCTCGCTTCCTCACACAAGCTGTGGCCCACAGGCTAGGACAGTATACAGACAAACTAACTGTGTACAGTAACTGCCAGTCTGTACGAGCGACAGATACACTGACAATGTTTTACAGGCTCCTACTAAAAATAATAATAAATGCACATTTTTGTACCTGCAAAAAGATCTGCATTTATTTTTATTTTTTACAAAGGTGGACTTGAACCTTCACACCTCAGATCGCCCCAATTCCTGTATTTTCAGGTCTCAGATCACCACAATTCTTCCACCTTCACACTTCAGATCACCCCATTAATGTATCACCCTAAATAACTGTTCCCCTCTGCACCCCCCCTCTGTTCCCCTCTGCGACCCCCCTCCGCACCTCTGTTCCCCTCTGCGACCCCCCTCCGCACCTCTGTTCCCCTCTGCGATGCACCTCTGTTCCCCTCTGCGACCCCCCTCCGCACCTCTGTTCCCCTCTGCGACCCCCCTCCGCACCTCTGTTCCCCTCTGCGACCACCCTCCGCACCTCTGTTCCCCTCTGCGACCCCCCCTCCGCACCTCTGTTCCCCTCTGCGACCCCCCCCTCCGCACCTCTGTTCCCCTCTGCGACCCCCCTCCGCACCTCTGTTCCCCTCTGCGACCCCCCTCCGCACCTCTGTTCCCCTCTGCGACCCCCCCTCCGCACCTCTGTTCCCCTCTGCGACCCCCCTCCGCACCTCTGCGACCCCCCCCTCCGTACCTCTGTTCCCCTCTGCGACCCCCCTCCGCACCTCTGTTCCCCTCTGCGACCCCCCCTCCGTACCTCTGTTCCCCTCTGCGACCCCCCCTCCGTACCTCTGTTCCCCTCTGCGACCCCCTCTCCGCAACTCTGTTCCCCTCTGCAACCCCCCCTCCGCAACTCTGTTCCCCTCTGCGACCCCCCCTCCGCAACTCTGTTCCCCTCTGCGACCCCCCCTCCGCAACTCTGTTCCCCTCTGCGACCCCCCCTCCGTACCTCTGTTCCCCTCTGCGACCCCCCCTCCGTACCTCTGTTCCCCTCTGCGACCCCCCCTCCGTACCTCTGTTCCCCTCTGCATGCCCCACACACATGATTTCCTCTCTGTATCCCCCTGCACATCTGTCCCACCCTCCCCACACACACACATATATAGCTGTTCCCCCTCTGTACCCCCCTGCACATCCCCCTCCGCACCTCTGTTCCCCTCTGCACCCCCCCTCCACACCTCTGCATGCCCCACACACATCATTTCCTCTCTGTACCCCCCTGCACATCTGTCCCACCCTCCCCACACACACATATAGCTGTTCCCCCTCTGTACCCCCCTGCACGTCTGCACCACCCCTTCCACACCTCTGTTCCCCACTGCACGCCCCACACACTATCATTTCCTCTCTGTACCCCCCTGCACGTCTGTCCCCCCCCCCCACACATATATCCGATCCCCCTCTGTAACCCCTCCCACACACATATCTGTACCCCCCTGCATGTCTGCCCCCCCACATATATCTGGTCCCCCTCTGTAACCCCTCCCACACACATATCTGTACCCCCCTGCATGTCTGCCCCCCCCACATATATCTGGTCCCCCTCTGTAACCCCTCCCACACACATATCTGTACCCCCCTGCATGTCTGCCCCCCCACATATATCTGGTCCCCCTCTGTAACCCCTCCCACACACATATCTGTACCCCCCTGCATGTCTGCCCCCCCACATATATCTGGTCCCCCTCTGTAACCCCTCCCACACACACATCTGTACCCCCCTGCATGTCTGCCCCCCCACATATATCTGGTCCCCCTCTGTAACCCCTCCCACACACATATCTGTACCCCCCTGCATGTCTGCCCCCCCACATATATCTGGTCCCCCTCTGTAACCCCTCCCACACACATATCTGTACCCCCCTGCATGTCTGCCCCCCCACATATATCTGATCCCCCTCTGTAACCCCTCCCACACACATATCTGTACCCCCCTGCATGTCTGCCCCCCCACATATATCTGGTCCCCCTCTGTAACCCCTCCCACACACATATCTGTACCTCCCTGCATGTCTGCCCCCCCCCACATATCTGGTCCCCCTCTGTAACCCCTCCCACACACATCTGTACCCCCCTGCACATCTGCCCCCCCACATATATATCTGTCCCCCCTGTGTATACAGTGCAATGAACTATAAACAGCAGAGTACATTTTTTATTTTATGTGACAGCAGGCTGCAGCACTGAGCTTCCATACCTGAGCCAGCGACGGGTGATGGCTTTACATGAGAGCGGCGCTGCTGCCTGCCTGTCCTCTGTTGTGAGAGATCCCCGAGCGACCAGGAGGAGGGGGGAGCGGATATCGCGGCAAGCCCGTATGCAGGGCTTCCATCTCATCCGCCCCAGCCGGTTCCATCGATCATGCAGCACTTCCGGTCGGCTGCTCCTTGTCCTGGCTCTCTCCCCTCATTGCTAGGGCGGCTCTGCAGAGTGGTCCGGGATGTCCTCACAGGCGCAGTCGCCCTCTAGCCTGGCGGCTGACGCCATAAGGCAGCATGTATTTAAAAAAAGTCAGTGCTGGAGGTCCTTTAATAATCTGAATCCCCAGCGAGTGGCTGGGGATCCGGATTTTGCCGCTCCCCCTACCCTGGCGCTCTAGGCAGCCGCCTGACTTGCCTATGCCTAGCGCCGGCCCTGCCAGCGGGGGACCTGAGAAGAGGAGGATTGAGGCTGCTCTGTGTGAAATCATTGCAGGTAAGTATAACGTGTTTGTTATTTTTTTTTCTTTTACTCATTCCCTATTTTAAAGGGGTTGTAAAGGTAAAGAAATTTTCACCTTAATGCATTCTATGCATTAAGGTGAAAAAACATCAGATAATGCCCCCCCCCCCCCTTTTTACTTACCTGACCCTTCGAAAGTCGTCCCGTCATCCTCCTCGAGTCGAAGCCTGGCCGTTGATTAGCTGCATTGGATGGATTGAAAGCAGCGCAGCCATTGGCTGGCGCCGCTGTCAATCACATTCAATGACGCAGCGCACCGGGGGGTGGGGCCAAATGATACAGAGGTGGCTATGGCCCACAACAGCTCCACACTATGCAAGCTCGCTCGCATATCTGTGTGGAGTTGTTGCGGGGAGGACCCGAGACAGCCGCCGAGGGACCCCAGAATACTAGGATCAGGGCCACTGTGTGGAAAACTAACTGCACAGTGGAGGTATGGTATAACATGTTTGTTATTTTAAAAATATTTAGTGACCCTTTAAGACTATTTAATCCTTATGAGTAAACATAGATGTAGGAAACACATCAAGGTGCCCTGTTGATCACTGCTGTGTGATTTTACTCTTGGTATTGCTCTGGTTTCCACAGTATCCTTTATGTGCTATAGTCAGGAAAGGCTGGGCCCTTGTAAGCGTGCACTAATTGTGAAGGAAAGGAGACATGTTGCCCCCCCCCCCCCCCTGCAGCAGAAAAAGTTGTTTGCATATGCACACTTCTAGTTATGGAGCATTTAAACAAAAAATAGGAAAAGACTAAGCAATTGCAAACATGTCAGAATGTATGGGTATCTAAAGTGATGAGGAACTGTTTTTAAGTGTAGCGCCTGTGTACTTTCAGTACAGGTGCTATTCTAAATTTAGAGGGGGATGAGAGAGTTAGTTAGCTCTCATCCAAGCGATTTGTGCAAATTGGGCCTCTGTTTCAGCTGGGCTGTACTGTCCGTTCATTCTGTGTTCCTGAGGTGCTTTTCCACCCCGGGGCGGCAGGTGGTGGCAGTGGAGTTCAGGCTGGGGTGTCTCTTGCCAGAAGCCAATCAGGAGGGGTTTTCCCACGCGGGGCATGCTGGGGAGAGTACTTCTGGGGCAGACGCCATTTTGTGGGGTCTTGTTCCGGGTGTGGCATCCACCTTCAGGGTGACCACACATCACGGGCCCCGGCGATATGGCCTACCAGGCCGGGGTACACATGCTACGTGGTATTCTGGGTCCCGGGACCATGTTGGCCCGGGGCAATTGAAGCTGTGGTTGGGTCCCCAAGGATCCCAAGCGAGATAGCTGTTCAGTGAGGAGTCAGCCTGAGGAGAGCCAAGAGGGGCGGGCGATCCAAAAGGGCCTCAACAATTCATCGGGGATCAGGGTGACCGGACACTGAGAGGTTGGATGTCAGCAACCTGTCAGTCGGTGACCCAAAACACGAAAACTACCTGAGGGAGATTCAGGCATCAATACTACTGAGCAAGTTTTACTTCACTATCTACATTTTAGAGAAAGGGCCTGTGGCAGAGGTTCCACTCTGGTTTTCACTTCTACCGAGTCTGTGGCAGAGACTTGTTTCTTCTCAAGGTTCCGAGTGATACCCTGGCTGCCAGGTCGGTGTGAGAGGCCTGTCCAGGTACACTATACCCACTCCGGCTGGAGTGGCGACGAAAATAAAGTATTGTTGGAAGCAGGATTGTTTCCGTTGCTGTTAGGCCTGAATCTGCAAATTCTCCTCCTCACCCATCTTTTATCTATCTACCTCAAGTTTACTGTTTGCTGTGTTGGGCAGAAAATAAAAGCACAAGAAAGACATCCTGCTGTTTGGACATTCCATCATTGCTGCTCTCATCTATCTACCCCTAGACGCTCATAGAGGTAACACGCCATCCCAATCTATAACCAGCGGCTCCTCTGGGGGTAGCGCTACATAAGTACCAGTATTCTGGTACATTTCTGGTCACAGTGATGTCAGCAATAATAAAAAAAAAATAACCCTAAAGAAAAACTATGGCCTCCAATTAAAAAAAGAGAGAGAGTGGGTGGGGCTGGGCCACAGCTCTGTGTCTTAAAGCAGTAGTCATCAACCCTGTCCTCAGGGCCCACTAACAGGCCAGGCTTGTAACATAACTGAAATACATCACAGGTGATATCCTTTGCTGCTCAGTGATTGCAATATTCTAGTCTGCATCTCCCCAAGGTAATACATGAAATCTGGCCTGTTATTGGGCCCTGAGGACAGGGTTGATGACCACTGTCTTAAAGGACACACAGAACAGCATCTTGGCTTGGGGGCCTCGATCGCAAGCTGCTTGCCTTTGGGGGCACTCAGCGGGAGAGAGGGTCTAGAAGCACCAGTGAGAGACCCGAGTAGAGGAGAATCTGAGCTGCTCTGTGCAAAACCACTGCACAGAACAGGTAAGGCCTCTTTCACACGGAGCGGACCGTTTTTGTGTCCGCTCCGTGTGTGTCCGTCGGCTCAGTGGGGATCATCCTTAATCCCCGCTGAGCTGTCGGCAGACAGGGCGGTCCCCGCACACTGTGCAGAGACCGCCCTGTCTTTCCTCCGCTTTCCCCTATGGGGAATCGGATGAAGACGGACCGTCTGTCCGGCTTCATCCGATCCGTTCCGCCGGACGGAAGAAAAATAGGGTTTTCTTCCGTCCGAAAAACCGGATCCCGACAGACGCGGATGGTTGCGGACGTTAGCTAACGGACGCGATCCTATAGGCAGGGCCATCTTAATGCAAGGGCACTCCTGGGCACTGCCCAGGGGCCCCAGGTACATGGGGGGCCCACAATAATCTTGTATTACATCATACTTGCCAACTTTCCCGGATTTGCTGGGACAGTCATGCTTTTTACTAAACTGTCGTGTCCCAGAACCTATACTGTGCCCTCCTGATCCCAGTGTTGTGTCCTCCTGATCCCAGTGTTGTGCCCTCCTGATCCCAGTGTTGTGCCCTCCTGACCCCCTCTGTACTGTGCCCTTCTGCATTCCCCCTGTGCTGTGCCATTTCTGTTGACTAGTCTTTGGCCCCATACACACGGGAGTATTTATCCGCGGATACGGTCCAGCGGACCGTTTCCGCGGATAAATCCTCTCGAGGATTTCAGCAGATTTTAATGCGATGGAGTGTACTCACCATCGCATTGAAATCCGCGCCGAAATCCTCTGGCGATGACGTGTCGCGCCGTCGCCGCGATTATGACGCGGCGACGTGAGCGACGCTGTCATATAAGGAATTCCACGCATGCGTTGAATCATTGCGACGCATGCGGGGGATCCCTTCGGACGGATGGATTCGGTGAGTCTGTACAGACCAGCGGATCCATCCGTTGGGATGGATTCCAGCAGATGGATTTGTTCTGCATGTCAGCGAATATCCGATCTGCTGGAATCCATCCCAGGGGAGATATATCCGCGGATAAAGATCCGCTGGCGTGTACACACCATAGGATCTATCCGCTGAAACCCATTTGCTGGGATTTATCTGCGGATGGATTCTATGGTGTGTATGGGGCCTTAGATTTATGGAATGTTTTCCTTTTGTAAAATCGATTTTATTGAAAGTACTAATGAATATATGTTTAATTCTATCAACTATTTATACTTTATTTCTTGAAAGTAGGTGTGTAAATTGGGGAAAGCTGGTAGGGGCCCCAGTGCATTTCTTTGCCCAGGGGCCCATGATCCTATTAAGACGGCCCTGCCTATAGGGATGCATTACAAGTCCGTAAACAGACTTGTAATAAACGGACGAACGGTCCGCTAATGTGAAAGGGGCCTAAGTGTAACAGGTTTGTTATTTTTAAACAAAAAAAAATCGATACTTTTAGCATAATTTCTCAATACCAGCAAGTTAAAGCGGAGCTCCGCCATACAAAAAATATTAAAAGCCAGCAGCTACAAATATTGCAGCTGCTGACTTTTAATATTAGGACACTTACCTGTCCTGGAGTCCAGCGACCTCGACAGCAGAAGACGAGCAATCGCTCGTCACTCTGCTGCCCCCACCGCCATCCTCGGTGAGGGAACCAGGAAGTGAAGCATTGCGGCTTCCCATTGCGATTTCCCAGAACCCAATGGTGGGGAAGGGATGTGACGTTCTGCCCGCAGTCTACCCGCAGACTGTGTGGCCGGAAGTGGGTGCAAATACAGTCTTAGACAGGTATCTGCACCCCCTCGCCCCTATAAGGTGTCAAATGTGACACCGGAGGGGGGAGGGTTCCGATGAGCGGAAGTTCCACTTTAGCGTGGAGCTCCGCTTTAAACCCCCTTTATTACCAGGCAATGTTTCAGTTTTCAGTGTTGTAATTGTTTAACGATTACTCAATCATGCAACAATGTACCTAAATAAACTTATACTGTATAATTCGATATGATAGCTAGTGTTTTTTTTCTTGGTAGCGTATAATGATCATTGGGATTTTGTTCCTTACCAAATAAAGAAAAGAAGATTCATCATTTTGAAAATAAAACCTGTGTCCCCTACTTCCTAATATATATATATATATATATATATATATATATATATATATATATATATATATATATATATACACACACACACACACACAAATGATACACACACTTATTATCACAAGGCACAGAGCCACTTTTATTTGCCCTGTGCCTTTAGCTATCTAATGATGGTGGGATCATAAGTATCGTGCTTGTGTTAGTTGCATGCACATTACTCCAATACCCAGTGAAGCTCAGGGGGCAAGTTAGACTACTGAAAACCCAATGTGATATAAAAAAATAAACTTGTTCACCGCCCCCATCTATAGCTGGCCATCGCAGTAAGCAGCATTGGAAGGCTGAAACAGATAACAACCAAAGCCTGGGAAATACCCAAGAAAAAACCAAGCCTACTTACCGACCAGCTCACAGACAACCAATTACCTGTCTAACAGTATGCGTTAAAAACAGGGGTTTTGTCCGCACGCATTTGCAAACGCATGCGTGAGCCACAGAGCCATGTCACGGCACCCTGGAATCTGTGGTCCTAACACTAAACTATGAGTGTCCCCACAATGGAGGCACATGCATTCTGATGGATAGATGAGGACAGGTGGACTGAAGGGGAGCCCATCTGGAAACCCGAACCTTACATAGGAGCTCCAGTCTCCCAAAACATTTTTAAGTCAGCAGCTACAAATACTGTAGCTGCTTACTTTTAATATAAGGAAACTTTCTTGCCCCTTGATCCAGCACTGTCCTCACCAAAGCCGATTCTTCAATCAGCTTCAGGTACAGGTGCCGACATCTGCACAGTCAGCTTCCAACTGCCCATGCTTGAGCCGTGCTACACTTTGTGATTGGTCCTGCAGTCTTCTAATGCCTTGTACAGACGACCGGTTTTCACGATGAGAAAACTGCCATTTTTTATATTGGTCGTGAAAACCGGTCGTGTGTATGCTCCCTAGCAATTTTCTTGACAAAAAAATTGCCCAAAAAAGATTGAAACCAGCTCTCTTTTTTCTCGTTTTGTTTCCCGTCAGCCTTTTTCTTGTCACAAAAAATGGTTGTGTGTATGCTTTTTAGAGGGGAAAAAACGTGCATGCTCAGAATCAAGTATGCAGCCCAAAAGCAGCCCAAAGGGTGGCGCCATTTGAAAGGAACTTCCCCTTTATAGTCCCGTCGTACATGTTGTACATCACCGCGCTTTGGTTGGACTTTTTGCATGAACCTTTGAAAAAGTGTTGTGGACAGTCACGATACGCGTGAGGACAGAGAGCCGTGTGACATCACTTTCTGGGTGTGGCCGAACCCGGAAGTCTTCCTGCACACAGTACTGTCATTATATGCTGAATTACCTCTGCTTAAAATGTGAGTGTTTTACCATGTTTTTGTGTTAAATACTACACCATGGAATACCCTATTTTTCCTATATGTGTCTGTCTGAGTATCTAACCCAGAGGTGTGACCATAGAGAGAAAGTGAGCAGAGATTGTTTTTTTATGAGGAATACAACAGAAAGGCTTATTATTTAGCCTCTTAAGGTGAGAGGCTGGGGGAAACGTTTGGCACGTAGCACTGGATGAAAGCACCTGCACTTTATTGGATATCACTGCAATTAAGAGACAATTGTTTTGCATCTGCACTTTTTGGATTTATTTTGCACATTGCTATGGAGTGTGGCTTAGAGATTTTCCAGCACAAGGACTTGCATTATTTTGCATGTTTTTTTGGAGTTGTTTTTTCTGCACCAAACACTTATTGCACAATTTTATATAGTCTTTTCTGGTGTATATATTTTGCATACACAGGATTACACACATATATATATATATATATATATATATATATATATATATATATATATATATATATATATATATATATATATATATATATATATATATATATATATATATATACACTGTATCGACTGGACGTATAAGGCGACCCCCTAATTTTACATTTTTTTACGATATTTTTCCTGTACTCTCCATATAAGTCACACCTCATTAGCATGGCTCACGCCCACTTCCACCTACGCTGGCTTACGCAGAGGAAACCCAGTGTATCTTTAAGAGTGAGTGGGAGCAAGTGCTTTGTGAATCCAGTGCTTGCCTCTGTGCGCTGCGTCGGCGTAGCGTATATTAGGTACGTTACGCCCGCATAAATATGCGCCAATGTATGTGAATCCGGGCCTATATATATATATATTTTTTTTACACAGGTGATTTCTGCCCTGGATTGTTGCACTTTTTAATACATTTTTCACAGTGTTATTTTATATTATTTCACCTTCATGAAGAGTCATTTATGGATGTGTTTTGCAATTATTACTCCTGAATTATTTGATGTTTTATGCACGCTATTTTATATAGTTTAAAACTATTTTTATAGTAAACGCCCCCTCACCCCCATCTTTTTATTGTTACACCTTTCAGTGTGTGAACACTTTTTAGGTGGCTGATACTTTTTTTAGTTTTTAGTATATTATATCCCTTATTGGTTTGCGCATTAGTTCCCCCATTTTCTATAGTTGATCATGGACACCCTGAGTGAGGGGTGGTGATTAGGGACTAATAGTGTACTGTAATGATTGGGGACACATGTGTATATGTGTGTGTGTGTATATATATATATATATATATATATATATATATATATATACTGTAAATATCACTTCACGGTATGTACTATACAGTCCCTGACAAAAGTCTTGTCGCTTCTCTATTTTGTAGAAACTCCTGCTATTAACCTGACTTTAAATTTATTAATTGGTGTTAGAAATAGCTCATATGAAAAGCTAAAGCCCTCCCAAATGATGTTTAATGCACTGAAATAAATTAGTTTCACTGAAAAAAGATTTATCATTTAATCAAGACAGAAAGGTCAAATTTTGTCAAGACAAAAGTTTTGTTGCCTATACAGAAATTGAACAACTTTACTGAAAATCCAAAAATATGTCAGCAAATTAAGTAGTAGTGCTGTGAGATCCAAATTGAATATCTTGTATGACTTCCATGAGCTTGAAGGACAGCATCCATGTGGTTTGGCAAAGATTCATACAATTTATTGATGAAGTCATCAGGAATAGCAAAGAAAACAGTCTTGCATGCCTCCCAGAGTTCATAAATATTCTTTGGTTTCATCTTTCATGCTTCCTCTTTCATCCTACACCACATATGCTCAATGATGTTCATGTCTGGTGACTGGGCTGGCCAATCCTGGAGCATCTTGATCTTCTTCGCCTTAAGGAACTTTGATGTGGAGATGGAAGTATGCGATGGAGCACCATCCTGTATTTTAGACTATTGATGTTGCCTTCCACCCTGCAGACCCCTTACACACCCCATACTGGATGTAACCCCAGACAATCATTTTGCCTCCACCAAACTTCACAGTTTTCTGGGTAAATCTCGGCTCCATGCGGGTTCCAGTAGGTCTCCCGCAATATTTGCGGTGACTGTGGTCAGAAGATTCATCTGAAAAATCCACCTTCTTCCACTTTTCCAGAGTCAATCCTTTTAGCAGGCTGTGGCCCTTGGCAAATACCACACGGTTTTTCAATTGTCTTTTGTTTTGTGCTGACTTATGGGCACTGATTCGACCATGGAGGCCATTTCGAGACAGAATCTGACAAACTGTTCTGGTTGACACAGGGACTTCAGGTGACCAGGTCTCGTGGAGCTCTGCTGCAGTGGAAAATGGGCTGGCCTTGGATTTTCGAGCCAACAAACAGTCCTCTCAAGCAGTTGTCTTGCAGGTCGGCCTGACCTGGCCTTGTCCAAAACGTCTCCAGTCTCTTCAGATCTTTTTTTTATCCTCTGAACTTGACGCTGAGACACATTGAAGGTTTCTGCCATATCAGCAGTGGATCTGGTCTTCAGCCTCTTGATAATCAACACTTTAGTCTTCGGGTGAATCTTAGGCATGTTTGCAGAGGTCTAGTTGCAGTTGAGAAGTTCTAGTGTACTGGTGTTCTTTTTATACACACCTGAGACCTAATTGATCCATTATTAGTCACAGGTGAAGCTCATATAACAAGGCGACAACACTTATGTCTTGGCAAAAATTGACTCAATGGGCTTTAAAAAAAAGAAATAAATTAATTTTTGGATAGCATAGGGAAGAATTAATACTCCTGTTTGTTTTGCTTTCTATGTCCCTGTGCAGAAGATTTAACCTCACTTTCTGTCCCTGTGACAACTGGATTTTGAAAGTTTTGGGTTGTCATGGAAACAAGGAATGGTGATAAAACTTCAGTGGAGACAACTTTTTTCCCATGATAACTCTTATGCCGCGTACACACGGTCGGAATTTCTGACAACAAATGTTTGATGGGAGCTTTTTGTCGGAAATTCTGACCATGTGTAGACTCCATCGGACATCTGCTGTCGGAATTTCCGACAACAAAAATTTGAGAGTCGGTTCTTAAATTTACCGAATTCATTCTTGTAAATTCCTATCGTGTGTGCAAAATTCCGATGCACAAAAATCCATGCATGCTCTGAATCAAGTACGAGATGGAAAGTGCTCGGTCTGGTAAAACTAGCGTTCATAATGGAGATAGCACATTCGTCACGCTGTAACGGACTGAAAAGCATGAGGCTGAAAAGCGCAAATCGTCTCTCACCAAACGTCTACTAACGCGACTAGTATTAAACTTCCCTTTATTAGTGCCGTCGTACGTCTTGTATGTCACCACGTTCTTGGTGTTCGGAATTTCCGACAACATTTGTGCGACTGTGTGTGTGCAAGACAAGTTTGAGCCAATATCCGTCGGAAAAAAATCCACGGTTTTGTTGTCGAAATTTCCAATTGTCTGTTCGCGGCATAACAGGAGTGAATTTCCTTTCCTACACTGTCCCCTCCTCTTGGGAGACATTTCCCGGTAGGCTGCCTGACCTGCGGCCGCTTTGAGCTATGCTGTGGCTGCAGCGTTCCCCTCCCTCTTCCTCCCCCTCCTCTTGTCTACTTGTCACACAGCTGTGTCACGGAGCTCGTAATTGCGCAGTAGCACTTTGGCAAATAACAAGTTTGTACTTTTGGAACTTTTTTCAAGTAAATGGATTGCAGCATTAAATAATTTGTCCCGTCTTTTGTCCTTATCGGAAATTGGTGGATATATTGGGAGTTCACACTGACATTGCTTCAAAAGTGTTGAAGTGTTTAAGAGGAAAGTAACCCACCTGTTGTTTGGGATATATATATATATATATATATATATATATATATATATATATATATATATATATATATATATATATATATATATAATTTGTTGGTGGAACTAGATGAACTTGTGTCTTTTTCAACCAGACTATGTAAAGGATTTGTCAAGTGATTGTTTGTGTTTATTTACTATTGTCAATATTTTGGCAATGAGTAGGGATACTATATACTTCTTACTCATTTATGTAGAGGGGACTGGATACCTGAGAGCCTTCTTATCTTAAAGGGGCTTCTATATAAGGGGGTGCACACAATTTTTTTATGTCTGGAATACTGTAAATTTAGCTGCTTTCATTAATGATTTGCTGTCCACCCATTGCAATCAAACAGACACACCGCAGCCTTCCCGTTGTGGGAGGGCTAATTAAAATAAAAAATGTTGTGCACTCTCTAGCATGCATATGCTGTGATCACATTGTCCAATAGGCAGCACAGTTCACAAAAAGTCAGTACAGAGCCAGTGACAGTGGCTCTATACCACATGGTGATGGGGTGGGTATTACCGCGCTTACCACAAGAGTGGGGGGGGGGAGGGAAAAGGAAGGGGTACAGCTGCTGCACTAAATAGTGTATCAAACCAGGAACAAATGAAGAATAAAGGGGTAGTGCTTCGCTGTGAATAGGGAGTGGGATAACGTGCAGAGGAAGTGTAGCCAATCCTTATATATGGAAAAAAATTTAAAAAATGGAGAATATAGTCTGGCTACTAATCATGAGTAGCAATAATAAAAAATGGTACTGGTATACTATACAAATAAATATCATCAAAATAAACGTGCTACAATGCAGCCAAAGCTAGCTGAAGAAATGTGAAATACAGAGTGACAGTGCTGGTGTCATATAGTGAAATAAATAATAACAAACGTACTGATACACAATAAAGTGTACAGCGTGCGAAGCACACCAGTGACTGTAATAAACTAGGTTAAATGTCCATGCAGCAGATAAGTATAAACATAGCAGCAGGCAAAATCCAAAATAAAAGTGCTGGTGTAGATGCCAAAGTGACGTGACAAAAGGGGTTGATTTCCGGTGTTTTCTTCAGAGTAAGTGAGGATGTCCCCTTACCTTACTGCTGTAATGTAACAGCATAAAAACCCAGGTACACTTTTCTGGTCTTATCCACATAAGGTGTCATCAAAATGGACTGTAATTGGAAAAAAATATAGATCCCTCTCGGTAGTCACGTCCAAACCGTGACAGTGACTCGCACCCAGGGAGATGAAAGTTCCAATAGTGCAGTATCGTTTTAAAATTGGGTTTATTCAAACAAAATAATACACTAGGTACTCACATTGTTGTGATAAAAACAGGCATATAAAAACAGGGAGTTCGCCAACGTCACCTCCGGTACCTCTTGGTGGACTCTATGTAATACTCTTACGCGTATTCGTCACTTCTCGTAACTTCTTCAGAAGTGACGTGACTACCGAGAGGGATCTAAATTCTTTTCCAATTACAGTCCATTTTGATGACACCTTATGTGGATAAGACCAGAAAAGTGTACCTGTTTTTTTATGCTGTTACCTTACAGCAGTAAGGTAAGGGGACATCCTCACTTACTCTGAAGAAAACACCGGAAATCAACCCCTTTTGTCACGTCACTTTGGCATCTACACCAGCACTTTTATTTTGGATTTTGCCTGCTGCTATGTTTATACTTATCTGCTGCATGGACATTTAACCTAGTTTATTACAGTCACTGGTGTGCTTCGCACGCTGTACACTTTATTGTGTATCAGTATGTTTGTTATTATTTATTTCACTATATGACACCAGCACTGTCACTCTGTATTTCACATTTCTTCAGCTAGCTTTGGCTGCATTGTAGCACGTTTATTTTGATGATATTTATTTGTATAGTATGCCAGTATCATTTTTTATTATTGCTACTCATGATTAGTAGCCAGACTATTTTCTCCATTTTTTTAATTTTTTTCCATATATAAGGATTGGCTACACTTCCTCTGCACGTTATCCCACTCCCTACTCACAGCGCAGCACTACCCCTTTATTCTTCATCTATACCACATGATCGCAGAGACTAATCACAGCATCACAGTCTGTGGTTAAAAGCCACTTTCACTTTCCTCTTACACACCGATCAGTGTGTGAGAGAAAGCAAAGCTTCCGGATTTAAAACCTACACCTACAGGTGATACTCGAAAAATTTAAATATTGTGCAAAAGTTAATTTATTTCACTAATACAACTTAAAAGTTGAAACTAATATATGAGATAGACTCATTATATGCAAAGCAAGAGTTCAAGCCGTGATTTGTCATAATTGTGATGATTATGGCTTACAGCTCATGAAAACCCCAAATCCACAATCTCAGAAAATTAGAATATTACATGCAATCAATAGAACAAGGATTTACATAGAACAATATCAGACCTCTGAAAAGTAGAAGCATGCATATGTACTCAGTACTTGGTTTGGGCCCCTTTTGCAGCAATTACTGCCTCAATGCGGCGTGGCATGGACGCTATCAGTCTGTGGCACTGCTGAGGTGTTATGGAAGACCAGGATGCTTTAATAGCGGCCTTAACCCCCCTGGCGGTGTTCCCGAGTCTGACTCAGGGTTAAATTTCTGTGCTGCGATCGGTAACCCCGAGTCAGACTCGGGCTTGCCTCGCAGCATCCATAGGCAGGGTTTACTTACCTTGTCCCTGGATCCAGCGATGCCACCGCGCTGTGTGAGCGAGCGGGTGCTCGCTCGATTCACACAGCGCCTCTGTGTGCCGCCGATTTTCCGTTCCCTGCGACATTACGACGCACGGGAGCGGAGAACGGCGCCAAATTCAAAAACGTAAACAAACACATTACATACAGTATACTGTAATCTTATAGATTACAGTATACTGTATGTAAAAAATACACACACCCCTTGTCCCTAGTGGTCTGCCCAGTGTCCTGCATGTCCATAGCAACCAAAAGTGTCCCTTTATGTCAAAAATGGTTTTAGAGCAGCTAGAAAACAGCGATAATAAATTATAATCACTTGCAGAATTGTGCGATAGCGATTTGTGGGGAAATTTGTCATAAAAAAATAAAAGTAGTGACAGCGACAATTCTGCAACTGAGCAAATTTCAGTGATTTTGAGTTGATTACATTATTGAATAATTTTTATTATAATTATATTATTACTTGTTATAATCAGATTTAAGTGGGTTATTCCTAAGAATTGCAGGCCTACAATATAAAACGCCAAATTTCCTTGCAAATAATGGTACCGCTTTCAGCACCTTTTTTCTGAAATAATCATACCACCAGGGAGGTTAAGCTCTTCTGCATTGTTTGGGCTCATGTCTTTCTCTTTCTCTTGGCAATACCTCATAGATTCTCTATGGGGTTCAAGTTTGCTGGCCAATCGAGCACAGTAATCCCACGGTCATTAAACCAGGTTTTGGTGCTTTTGGCAGTGTGGGCAGGTGTCAAGTCCTGCTGGAAAATGAAGTCAGCATCCCCATAGAGCTTGTCTGCGGAAGGAAGCATGAAGTGCTGCAAAATATCCTGGTAGACGGCTGCGTTGACCCTGGACTTAATGAAGCACAGTGGACCAACACCAGCAGATGACATGGCTATCCAAATCAACACAGACTGTGGAAACTTCACACTGGACTTCAAGCATCTTGCAGTGTGTGCCTCTCCATTCTTCCTCCATACACGGGGTCCTTGGTTTCCAAATGAGATGCAAAATTTGCTCTCATCAGAAAAGAGGACTTTGGACCACTGAGCAACAGACCAGGTCTGTTTTTCTTTAGCCCAGTTAAGACGCTTCTGACGTTGTTTGCTGTTCCGGAGTGGCTTGACAAGAGGAATGCAACATTTGGAGCCCATGTCCAGGATCCATCTGTGTGTGGTGGCTCTTGATGCACTGACTCCAGCCTCAGTCCACTCCTTGTGAAAGTCCCCAACACTTTTGAATGGCATTTTCCTGACAATCCTCTCCAGGCTGCGGTCATCCCTGCTGCTTGTGCACCTTTTTCTCCCACACGTTTTCCTTCCACATAACTTTCTATTAATGTGCTTTGATACGGCACTTTGGGAACATCCAACTTCTTTTGCAATTACCGTTGGAGGCTTTACCTCCATATGGAGGGTGTCAATGATGGTTTTCTGCACAACTGTCAGGTCAGCAGTCTTTCCCATGATTGTGATTCCTACTGAACCAGACTGAGGGCCCAGTTAAAGGCTCAGGAACGCTTTGCATGTGTTTTGGCTTAATTAGCTGATTGGAGTGGGACACTTTGAGCCTAGAATATTGCATCTTTTCACCATATTCAAATTTTCTGGGATTTGGGGTTTTCATGAGCTGGAAGCCATAATCATCACAATTATGACAAATCATGGCTGGAATTATCTTGCTTTGCGTGTAATGAGTCTATCTCATATATTCGTTTCACCTTTTAAGTTACATTAGTGAAATAAATGAAATTTTGCATGATATTCACATTTTTTGAGTATCATCTGTATATAAACAAGTACCAGCGTCATACAGTACACAAAATCGTGTAATCTGGTACCCTGTATATGTCAGCTCTGTACGGTTTCTGATATGACCTGTATATTAACCCCTCACTCCCCTTATTCTGCATCTCTGTACATTAACCCCTTCATATTCTCGCTTTGTGTATGGCCTGTACATGTAAAGTATCTAGTGCACTGTTACCAAGCTTCATGATTTAATTACCTTAATACTGGCATGTTTCTTAGATTCCAAAATATTGTGGAATTATATCTGGAGTGTCTACCTTCTAAAAAGGGGTAATGTTGAAGGTTTTGTACGGTCCTGGTATTTTTATTTGTTTTATAACAGTATAAGGGAACTATTTTTTTTCTATTGTTTTGCCCTTTTTTCTTTTGAATAGTAAAAAAAATGAAATCCCAGTGTTTTACCAAAAAAGCTCTCTCTGCCTCAAAAAAGTAATACAATTTATTTGGGTACAGTGTTGCATAATGAAGGAATTGTCAGTCAAACTATCACAGTAGTGAAAACTGAAAACATGTCCTACTGATCCAGAAGTGGTTAATGTTATACCTTTTTTCCTGTCAAGAAGGTCCTATTTAGGCCACTTTCTTCTATAGCTTAATACTGCTCAGTTCCTGTCTCCCAATTATTGTGCTGAGTTATCACCTTGTCACAGATGCTTCCAGTGGAGAGGACAAGTGACCCTTTTACTATACTTTACACAGGCAGGTTCACTGTTGTCATCTGACAATGTGCCCTGAGAAATGTCATGCAGCCATCTCTGGAGTGCATGTAGAGAGGAAGTAGGTGAAAAAGAAATGTATTAAAAAAATGGTAGTTATTTTTGATGCGATTTCAATGATACACTCTAGTAGCAACTTAAATAGAATTTATATCTACTTTTTTTATTTCCATCCCTTCTTCCAGTTGGTTGTCTAACTTTTAATATTTCTGTTATGTATTTCCTTTCCATTCTGAACAGGAAAGACATGGTATGCCAAGAAAAAAAGCATTGTGTAATTGTGAAGTAAATTGAGCTAACTTATATTTATATAAACATTTTACCACAACTGATCCTGTGAACTTGTTACTGAAAAAACAAAACGTATGTACATGTGTCTATGGTTATTAATTAATGTGCATACAATCAACAAATAGTGTGCAATAAATACCAATACAGTGCCTTGTGCCAAACTATAACATATGAATTTCTCAATCCATCAAAAAATGTGAAAGTAATCCCCAAAAATTTCAAATATGCTACTATTACAATCCACAGATTGAATGTGCCCCAAGAAAGCAAGAAACATGTATTGTATACAAAAGAATATATGAAAAATAAAAAGTATAGATGTATATGTGCTAAGAAAGTCCTTAATTGATAATGTCTTGCAGTGATGCCCAGCTATGTTTCCACCTTCACCGCAAATAGTGTCTACATCGTCACCGGATAAAATGGCCACTCACCAGATGGACCCAGAAATCTGCCTTTGGTTCATATGGATAACCACTCCCTCTCTCAGGTTTATCAGCAATCACTACCAATGCTTTGGCTGTAGTCTCGTTCTATATCCACTCATGTAACATATAAAAGACTATCACGGTGTAGTATATCAGAGAATTTATTATGATTAAAACATAGAAAAAAAGCAAACTAGAAAACACCAGGGAAATATGCTGTGGAGAGAACAGATAAAGAGTAATGCCGCGTACACACCATCACTTTATGTGATGAAAAAAAACAACGTTTTGAAAAACGTCAATTAAAATGACCATGTGTGGGGGAAAACGTTGTTTTATTTTATGTCTTGTGAAAAACGACAAAAAAAAATTGAAGCATGCTTCAATTTTTTGTGTCGTTTTTCAAAACGTTGTTTTTTGTGTCAATTAAAATGATAGTGTGTGGGCAAAACAACGTTTAAAACAACGTTTTTAAACCCGCGCATGCTCAGAAGCAAGTTATGAAGCTAGCTTCAATGGAAAAGAGTGCTGAACGTAACCGCGCTTTGCTAGCGCTTTACTAGAGCTTTTCGAAAATTAAGTTTCAAAAACGTTGTTTTATTTCATGATTTAAAACGTCGTTTTTTTCATCACATAAAGTGATGGTGTGTACGCGGCATAAAACTATTCGACAGCCTGAGTTCCACAATAAATGAAGAAAAGAATGTGTCACAGGAAATAAAAGCAAGAGTGGCTGCTGTAAAAAAATATATTATTAACCGATGACAGTTTTTAGATTGAGGGTTTTTTCAAAGAAATCTAAAATTCAGATTTGTAAAAGTATTCACAAACCATAAGCAGGCCTGGCTATTAACAAAAGCAGAGTGGTCAACCAAAGTACGTAGGGATAAAGGGTTCTAAAATGCCAGTACACCCATAACCAACATTTATGTTTATGGCAAATGCTGGAGAGTTAATGTGACTCTTGCCATTCCTCTTGCTATTCCAAAAAACAGTACCTGTGCACTGATGCTATTGTTAGCTTTATTGCACCCTCCCCCAGGTAAAAGTCACCTAGCAATCCCTGGATAGCAGCTGTGAAAACAATGTAAAACTGACTTTACGTTCAAAAAGTCTGATCTGCAGTTTCTGTCTGTGTTCAACCTGCCAGGAAACAGTGATGTTATCCCTCTTTTCGCCGTTGGCTGACATTTATATATATATTGTATATATGGTATATATTTTGAATGACCAAAATACAGATAGGAACTTAAAACTAGGGCAGTGGATAAAAAAAGCAGAATCTTATATGGCTTGGTCTTGTGTTGTGACTAGGGAAAGAGAATCCTGAAAACATTAAACTGTATCAAATATTGTACTTACCATACCAAAATTACGGTAAATATTTGATGCAATTTTCCTTTCCTGGCGCCAATCCATGGCAGCATGCATATGGTAGTATGTTACCATGTTGGCGCCAGGAAAATTGAAAATTGTATCAAATATTTGCCTGGTGCCAATCTATGGCAGCAAACTACCACATACTACCACATGTATGTTGTTATGTTGGTGCCAGGTAAATTATTTTTAAGAAAAATCCTGGCAGAAAAAGGTTTGTGGGGGAGGTCAAAGAAAAGATGGCATAGTGATAAGAAAAAGGACCCAAGAGAACTGGGAGCCAAAATATGAAGATAAAAAGCAAGGCTTCAAAAGGCTGCACACTTGGGTACGCTGTTCACTACATGTGGACCATGCCAGCGTGTAGACACTCAAGATCCCTTAGGAGTTCTCACTTCCTGCCACTACTCAATACTGCATGGAGACATCTTTTTCTGGGGATGATTTGTGGGCGGTTGCCCCATGCATGGTTTTACTACCTCAGCTCCTGGTGCAGACTACAACCATAGTGGTCCTTGTTTCAGCAGTAGCATATTACTATTGTATGCATACCACATATTTATTGCTATCTCTGTCCATTTACTATCACAGAGTTTAACATTTTACACATTGACAACTGGAATATGCTGCTATATCATTTTGTATGTATATGAATTGTACCACATTGATGTGTGTGTATATATATATATATATATATATATATATATATATATATATATATATATATATATATATATATATGAAACTACTTTTACATATGCATCCACTGTTAAGTGCTATACTTTATGAAAATAAACATGTCAAGTTATTACCGGTATATATAATTTGTATTCAGTTGTTGGCCACTTGCCTCATTTAAAGTCCGCCCCCCCCCCCCCCAAAAAAAAATGTTAATTTCCCTGATCTAGGGATGATGGAGGCACATATTTACATGTGTTTTAAAGTCACACTTACCCTTAGCTTTATATAAGATAAAAAAGCATGTTTTGCCGCCTGTGCCCCTGTTCAGAAGATTTCACCTCACTTTCTGTCCCAAAGACAATTGGATTTTGAACAGTTTGGGTTGTTGAGGAAACAAGGATTGGTGATAAAGCTTCAGTGGAGGCACCTTTTCCCATGATAAATCTTAGGCCTCGTACACACGATAGGATAGCCAGAGGAGATTGGTCTGAAGGACTGTTTTATCGGTCAAAACCGATCGTGTGTGGGCCCCATAGGTTATTTAACCTTCGGTTAAAAAAATAGGAACTTGCTTTAAAATTTAACCGATGGACGCCTAACCGATAGGTCAAAACCGACCATCGGTTAAAAATCCATGCATGCTCAGAATCAAGTCGACGCATGCTTGGAAGCATTGAACTTCTTTTTTTTCAGCACGTCGTTGTGTTTTACGTCACCGCGTTCTGACACGATCGTTTTTTTTAACTGATGGTGTGTACGCACGACGGACCATCAGTCAGCCTCATAGGTTAACTTAGGACAACGGTCCTTCAGACCGTTGTCCTCTGGTTAACCTATCGTGTGTACGAGGCCTAACAGAAGTGAATCTCCCTTCTTAGGGGTAGATTTCCTCTCGCTTCCTGTTGTCTCCGTCCGTTTGTAGGTAACAGTTGTTTGTAAGTCGGATGTTTGTACCGCCTGTAGTGGCATAGGTTAAAAATGTGTTTAGAGACCTTCAAGGGCTGTAGAGAGAAATAGAGAAAGAGAGAGAGAACCATAGTAAGAAGAATATCTTAAAATTTGCAGCAGTAATTTGTTTAAGTCAGATGTGATATAAACAACAACAACAAAAGTTATTTAAGGGACAAATTCAGTCTTTTAATTTCATTCCTTTGATGAACAGCAGCCTATATTCTAATCCCCTTTTCCTTCGCTGCCTTGAAGAAAACTACTTTGGGAAAAACATTACACAGACATAAGAAACCTAAATGAGTTCCAAAATGTAATTAATTCTTTGTAGAAGATGCTATGCTTGTTTAAGTGGGAATGCATAATGAAATACAAGTTTTATTAAAAGTGTTCTTCCTCTATTGTCAGAATTTAGCATATAGGCAAAAATGAACTTAGCATAACTATTTAGCAACTGGAAGGCATAGAGTGACTTATTTAGAAAGAAGCAATATCTGCCAAAGAAAGAACAAAGTCCACGCTTTGCAGAAGGCTTATTCCCCAAGACAGTCTTTTTTTGCTCCAGTTTCTTACAGAAGACTGCCTTATTAATATTTTCATTTTGTTTTCGTTCTCTTTTATGTGCCAGTCCTTTGCAGCTGCCTTGTGTCATTTCAGTTTGTTTGATGCTTTGAATCACTACTGCTATATATTTCATGGCAAAACTGCTGATGTTCTTTCTTTAGTACAAGGGCTTGGTTTTGCATCTCTAAAGTCAAAAGTAAAAGGATCTATCAGTTACAAGATGAACTGAGCAATGGGTTCCTAATTGATTGACATAGAATGCAGGTCAGAGGTGACAGCAATGGTAATTTCAACAGGTAACACCTGGAAATCTCATGCTATTTAATGCAATCTGAGTTCTGAAAATTTAAAGCACAAGGAAATACACATTTACTGACATTTATATTCTCTAAGCAGTATTATATATTCTATAACCCTATTCCAGTGTGTCCCAAATGTAGCAGCATATCAGTAATCTGTCAGTCTGCCTCATTCATAATGGTATAGGATAA
This sequence comes from Rana temporaria, assembly GCF_905171775.1. Taxonomy (NCBI): domain Eukaryota; kingdom Metazoa; phylum Chordata; class Amphibia; order Anura; family Ranidae; genus Rana; species Rana temporaria. Next base: position 415,704,471 of record NC_053490.1, read on the forward strand.
GTGGCTCCTCACAAAAGCAGAGAAGGAAAGATATTTACCAAAGGGTTGCACCAATATATACAATCAACATTGAATCTTAATTGTTCCTTATACTGCAGATGCATATGTGCAGAATTGCACTGAATCCACCATGAAGTCTCCTGTATTGGTCCCCAGATACTTCTGACACACAATGCTGCCCCCCCATTGTGTGTCAGAAGTATCTGGGGCCCCCCCCCCCACCACCAGGCCCCACAACAAGGCACCTACCCCCCTACCTTTGCTAGACCATATGATGCAGGGCCAGTTATTCCCAGGCATTTACAATGGCTTGACCCCCCAAGAAAACAAGGGAGAATGGGCATGCTGGGCAATGCATGGCACCCCAGAGAGCTGGTTTCCTAATGGCTGCAAGTGAAAGAGGTGAAGTAACTCAAGAAACACAAATTCATACAAATAAACAAATATACAAACATAGTAATATGTGATTTTATGGCTAATAGCCTATTGTTTTTTACATATAGTAAAACCTTGGTTTGAGAGCGTTTTGCAAGACAAGCAAAATGTTTTAATACATTTTGCCTTGAAATACAAGCGGTGTCTTGATAGAGTAGCATCATGTCACAACTGAGTATAAAAGAGAAGAGAGGAGCCTCTAAGTGTAGCAATATGGTTACATTTAATGAAGGTGCAACATTTAGCAACTTATTGCTACACTTAGAGGTGCCTCTCTTCTCTTTTATACTCTGTAAAAAAATGCTTTGATATACAAGTGCTTTGGATTACAAGCGTGTTTCTGGAACGAATTATGCTCACAAACCAAGGTTTTACTGTACATGATTGTTGTAGTATTATTATATTTCTGTTGATTATTTGTATACATTGCCTTCAAAGTCCCATGGGAACATATATGTTTGTATGTACATTTTATCTGGATGCTCAGCAACATTGTCAGTGCCAAGGCCTGATTTTCAAATTTTAGTGCTTGCTTAGAGTTCCTTTCAATTTGGCATTCTCCCGGTGACTGGACAGCAGGAAAGAAGTCCAGAAACATAGGACTGCTGGGAAACCACTTAAGGTGAGAGATGGTTGAAAATGATTTGCATAGTGTGTTCTATAACCTTAAAGTGGATGTAAACTACTGCCATAGTGCTGACCTCTAAGGATATACATGCCTCCTGCATGTATCATTACCTGTCAAATGTTTCCCCTCTGTCTGTTATAAGAACTGAAAAACTGCAGATTCTGTGGGTGGGATCTGTTGTCTGGAGATCAGTGTATGGAGCCCACCTCTACACTCCCCTTGTCAACATGCATTTTTTCCTATATATTCCTTACACTAAATTCTGATATCATCACTAACATCCAGTCAAAATCCAAAAAAGTAACCACATGACTTCAGAAAAGGAGTGGGGGTGGGAAATAAAAAATATTGCCTGTCTCCAGGCTAGTGCATGAGATATGTAAATAACCTGTCACTCATAGCAAGGCGGTGAAACGGACTGAGGTTTTTCTCTGTAAGTCCATTTTATTTCACTGAACAATAAAGAAGGATTGCTCAGAGCTGGATTAACTCTGTGTGGCAAGACTGGGCACAGATGAAATCTTATACTGCACAGTGTGACATCAAAAAAATAAAAATTTGAGTTTACATCAACTTTAAATCAACATTTTATTATTTCTAACATTAACGGTACTCTTTAGATGGAGTTTGATATTATGAAGTAATTCATCCAGTCTGAAAATAATTTGTACCTTAAAAAAAATGATTTATTTGCATTCTTTGGTATTAGCACCCTGAAATGGTTGCAAAACATATAGGGGCAGATCCACGTACCTCTGCGCCGGGCGCAGCGTATCTAAGATACACTACGCCGCCGTAACTTTTTTCTTTTTTTTTCGAATCCTCAAAGAATTTGCGCTGTAAGTTACGGCGGCGTAGTGTATCTTTGGCGGCGTAATGGCGCGCCATTCAAATCTCTGCGATGGGGGCGTGTTTTATGTTAATACGTCGTGACCTGACGTAAACAACGTTTTTTTTAACTGCGCATGCGCCGTCCGTGGGGGTATCCCAGTGCGCATGCTCGAACTTATCCCGGAACAAGCCAATGCTCACGACGGTGATGTCATTCTACGCAAATCCCTATTCGCGAACGACTTACGCAAACGACGTAAAAAAATCAAAATTGTACGTGGGAACGACGGACATACTTAACATTGAGTACGCCACCATATAGCAGCTTTAACTATATGCCGGAAAAAGACGAACGCAAACGACGTAAACAAAATGCGCCGGCCGGACGTACGTTCGTGGATCGCCATAACTAGCTAATTTGCATACTCGATGCGGAATTCAACGGAAACGCCACCTAGCGGCCGCCGAAAAATTGCAGCTTAGATCCGACGGCGTACTAAGACGTACGCCTGTCGGATCTAGCCGAAGATACAAAACAAAGATATGACGAGCAAAATTTGAAATTACACGGCGTATCAAGAGATACGCCGGCATAATACCTTTGTGGATCTGCCCCATATAGTAGCTGAGCATATATCTACTGTATATTGCTAAACACAGTAGAAAGATACCATATAAGTACTACTGATAGTACAAGTAAATGTAATACACCATAAGTACATCCAATAGTAGTTTTTGTGATAAGAGTATGTACTGTAATTTTCTTTTTTGAGATCAATTTGCTAATAATCACTGGATCATGGAGAAAGCAGGGGAGTTCCAGAAGAATGTCTACTGCTTTATTTACAGTAAAGCCTTTGATTGTATGGATCACAACAAGATGTGGTAAATACTGAAAGAAATGGAAATACCAGACCACCTCATCTGTCTTCTGAAAAACCTGTATGCAAGTCAAGAAGCAACAGTTAAGCCCTGTACACACGGGCAAGAATCTCGTCAGGAAAAAAACATTGTTTTCCCTGACGAGATTCTTGGCAAGAATCTCTTGCCACCTGAGTGTACAGACTCTCATTTCAAAAGAACCGCGGTTCTCTTGAAAGGATAGAACGTGGTGACTTCATTGCGTACAAAGCCATCTTGCTGCACCCTATGTATGCCTAGGAAGCTACCGCGCATGCGTCAAAAGTCATTTTGAGCATGCGCGGGTTTCCACGGCGACAGGTAAATATACACACTCTCGGGTTTCTCGGCAAGAAAACTGCAGAGAATCTCACGACGTCTAGATTTTGGGCAGTTTTCTTGTCGAGAAACCTGAAGCCTTGTACACACGCTCGGTATACTCGGCAAAGCTCTGCCATCAGTTTTCTTGCTGGTTCTTGCCGAGTAAACCTGTAGTTAAAAACATTTTTTGTTTTGGAGGACCTTGATTACTTACAGATATGAGGGGCAGCCATGAACTTGCAAATACTCTCATGAACATGATTGAAAAATATTACATTTATATGAATGTTTTATTTTATTTGCTGGTAACATATTGGCAATACACATTGCCTTGAAAAAGTATTCATACCCCTTGAAATTTCCCACAATTTTTCATGTTAAAACTTAAATATATTTTATTGGGATTTTAGGTGATAGATCAACACAAAGGGGCACATAATTGTGAAGGGGAAGGAAAATAATAAATGGTTTTCATACTAAAATCTAGTTTAACCAATTGCCTTCAGAAGTCACTTAATTAGTAAATAGAGTCCACCTGTGTGTAATTTAATCTCAGTATAAATACAGCTGTTCTGTGAAGCCCTCTGAGGTTAGAGAACCTTAGTGAACTTTGAACAAACAACATCGTGAAGGCCAAGGAACACACCAGACAGGTCAGAGATAAAGTTGTGGAGAAGTTTGAAGCAGGGTTAGGTTATAAAAAAATCCCAAGCTTTGAACATCTCACAGAGCACTGTTCGGTACATCATCCAAAAACTGAAAGAGTATGGCACAACTGCGAAGCTACCAAGACATGGCCGTCCATTTAAACTGACAGGCCGGGCAAGAAGAGCATTAATCAGAGAAGCAGCCAAGAGGCTCATGGTAACTCTGGAGGAGCTGCAGAGATCCACAGCTCAGGTGAGAGAATCTGTTCACAGGACAACTATTAGTCGTGCACTCCACAAATATGACCTTTATAGAAGAGTGGCAAGAAGAAAATAATTTTGAAAGAAAACCATAAGAAGTCCCATTTGTAATTTGTGAGAAGCCATGTGAGGGACACAGCAAACATGTGGAAGAAGGTGCTCTGGTCAGCTGAGACCTGAATTTGGGGCCAAATACAGGGCAGTCTTAGAATAAAACCTGTTAGAGTCTGCAAAAGACTTGAGACTGGGGCAGATGTTCACCTTCCAGCAGGACAACGACCCTAAACATATAGCCAGAGCTACAATATAATGGTTTAGATCAAAGCATATTCATGTGTTAGTATGTCCCAGTCAAAATCCAGACCTAAATCCAATTGAGAATCTGTGCAACACTTGTTCACAGATGCTCTCCTTCCAATCTAACAGCTTGAGCTATTTTGCATAGAAGAATGGGCAATAATGTCATTCTCTAGATCAGGGGTCTCCAAACATTCAAAACAAAGGGCCGGTTTATTGTCCCTCAGACTCTCGAAGGGCCGGATTTTGGCCAGCGGAAGTGTAAGGCCTCGTACACACGACAGAGTTTCTCGGCAGAATTCAGCGAGAAACTCGGTCAGAGCCGGATTCTGCCGAGAAACTCTGTCGTGTGTACACTTTCGGCCCGATGGAGCCGCCGAGGAACTCGTCGAGAAAATAGAGAACATGTTCTCTATTTTCTCGTTGTTCTATGGGAGAACTTGGCCCGCCGAGCTCCTCGGTGGCTCCAGGACTGAACACGCCGAGGAACTCGATGTGTTTGGCACGTCGAGTTCCTCGGCCGTGTGTACGGGGCCTGAGATTTACTGGCATCTGTGGAAATTAACATCTCGTATTAAGAAATAGTGCCCCATTGTTGAAAACTCTGGAAACGGTGGGCGGAGTAGTAATGTCACAAGACTCCCCGCCCACCTCTCAACTCTCCTACTCTCCTATTCCTGAGTTTTGAATAACATCCAGTCAAAACACAGAAAAGGCACTGCATGACTTCAGCATGCCTAATCATGCTGAGGTGTAAAGTAGACAATCCTGGGAGAGCTGGAGAAGAAAGGAGGAGGGATGTGAAGATGGAATCATAACACTCTCGCTTTCTCATGCCATTCATGAGATAAAAAATCAAATGTCAGTCACAGTAGTGGTGGATGTGGCGACACAAATGTATCCTGTGTGTTGTTTTTTTATCTTACTAAAAAAAGACAAGAGGATTGCTCAGAGCTGGATTAACTGTTTGTGGCAAGACTGGGCACAGATGACTTGATATCCTCTACTGTACCAGGTAGAAGTCTTCATTAAAACATTTATTTTTTCAGGTTTACATCCACTTTTAGGGCCCTTTCCCCTATCAGTCTTTCCAGTGCGCATCATATAACATAACACCCTTTTTATGCCTAGCGAGATGTTTATATGGTAGGGCGCATGTTCACTTTCCTTCTGTTTGGCCCTAGCTAATAGCAAATATGAGGAGGGGCAGAGTATGATGAGGAAGCCCATCAATGTCAAAACCAATGCACACATAATAGCAAAAGTTTACCAATATTTAACCAACACTGATTATCACAAGCAGTGGTTCACATGAAAGTCAGTAGCTCTGCATTACTATGCTTTGAATATTGCTCTTGTACTTATTAAAAAGATGCTATCCTCTCATTTTAAAAACACATAGGCCCCGTACACACGACCAGTTTCCTCGGCAGAATTCAGCTTCCGACCGAGTTTCTGGCTGAATTCTGCCGAGGAAACTGGTCGTGTGCACACTTTCGGCCGAGGAAGCCGACGAGGAGCTCGACGAGGAAATAGAGAACATGTTCTCTATTTCCTCGTTGTTCTATGGGAGCTCTCGGCCCGCCGAGCTCCTCGGCGGCTTCAGGGCTGAACTGGCCAAGGAACTCGATGTGTTTGGCACGTCGAGTTCCTCGGCCGTGTGTACGGGGCCATAGAGTAAATCACTACTAGATTGACTAATGATCACGGGCCAAATTCTCAAAAGAGATACGCAGACTTAACTGCTGTTCAGCCTGCGTATCCCTGTGCCTAACTTTGGAAACGATTCTCAAAAGGCTTTTTCCAAAGTTAGGCAGAAAATCTGACAGGTGTAAGACACTTACACGGTCAGATTTTAGGATGCAGTACCGCATCCGCCACTGGGGGCATTTCTCATTGAAATTCAGCTTTGCGTATGCAAATGAGGACTTAAGCAGATTTTCAAAGCATTTCAGCACTTTGATTTCTGCGTAAGTTCCGAATTTGCCTGTGCAAAACTAGGGCTGGTTTTACAATGTGGAAAGTTAGCCAAACCTTGTAAAGGCCCATTCCAGCGACGGCATTTGGTATGCATTCCTGAGGGAGAACTCCACGGCAATTTTTAAATTCAAAACCGGCATGGGTTCCCCCCCAGGAGCATACCAGGCCCTTAGGTCTGGTATGGGTTGTAAGGAGACCCCCCCACGCCGAAAAATTGACATAGGGGGTCCCCCTACAATCCATACCAGACCCGTATCCAAAGCACGCTACCCGGCCGGTCAGGAATGGGAGTGGGGACGAGCGAGCGTCCCCCCCCTCCTGAGCCGTGCCAGGCCGCATGCCCTCAACATGGGGGGGTTGGGTGCTCTGGGGCAGGGGGGCGCACTGCGGGCCCCCCCACCCCAGAGCACCCTGTCCCCATGTCGATGAGGACAGGACCTCTTCCCGACAACCCTTGCCATTGGTTGTCGGGGTCTGCGGGCGGGGGCTTATCGGAATCTGGGAGTCCCCTCAAATAAGGGGGCCCCCAGATACCGGCCCCCCACCCTAAGTGAATGGATATGGGGTACATCGTACCCCTATCCATTCACCTGGAGGCAAAAAGTAAAATTTAGTAAACACACAACACAAGGCTTTTTAAAATAATTTATTATTCTGCTCCGGATGCCCCCCCTGTCTTCGTTATTAGCTCAATTAGCAGGGGGGGCTTCTTCTTCCACTCTCCGGGGGTCTTCCGCTCTCCGGTGGGCTTTCGCTCTCCGGGGGTCTTCTCCGCTCTCCGGGGGGGGCTTCTCCGGACTCCGGGGGGCTTCTTCCATCTTCTCCCCTCTTCCGCTCTTGACTCGGCGAACCCCGGTTCTTCTGCAGCTCTCCGGTGCCTTCTTCTTCAGCGCTGGCTGCCTGCTATGTTTGTGTGTTAGCTCGATTTCAAACAGGCAGCCAGCGCGGTCTTCTGTGGCGTCAGGGTCTTCTCTTCCTTTCTTCCGATGTTGCCTCGTCGCCTGTTGTCGCTGTAATGATGGAAGCGCGCCTTGCATCACATTTATATAGGCATCACCGTCCCATCATGCTCCGGTAGGTACCCACGTGGTGGGTGCCTACCCACGTGCACCCACCACGTGGGTACCTGCCGGAGCATGATGGGACGGTGATGCCTATATAAATTATTTTAAAAAGCCTTGTGTTGTGTGTTTACTAAATTTTACTTTTTGCCTCCAGGTGAATGGATAGGGGTACGATGTACCCCATATCCATTCACTTAGGGTGGGGGGCCGGTATCTGGGGGCCCCCTTATTTGAGGGGACTCCCAGATTCCGATAAGCCCCCGCCCGCAGACCCCGACAACCAATGGCAAGGGTTGTCGGGAAGAGGTCCTGTCCTCATCGACATGGGGACAGGGTGCTCTGGGGTGGGGGGGCCCGCAGTGCGCCCCCCTGCCCCAGAGCACCCAACCCCCCCATGTTGAGGGCATGCGGCCTGGCACGGCTCAGGAGGGGGGGGGGACGCTCGCTCGTCCCCACTCCCATTCCTGACCGGCCGGGTAGCGTGCTTTGGATTCGGGTCTGGTATGGATTGTAGGGGGACCCCCTACGTCAATTTTTCGGCGTGGGGGGGTCTCCTTACAACCCATACCAGACCCAAGGGCCTGGTATGCTCCTGGGGGGGAACCCATGCCGTTTTTTTCTTTGAAAATTGGCATGGAGTTCTCCCTCTCAGGAATGCATGCTGAGCGACGCTGTCATTTTTTTTTTATTATTTATTTTTTTCCCGGCGCGTCTTTTTTTTTCACCCGTCGCAACTTTAGTGTCCCGTCGAAATTCTCAAAGCCGACCGGCGTTAATTACGTTCGCGCGCTGCACGTCGGGAAAATTACGTCACACGCATGCGCAGTACGGCCGGCGCGGGAGCGCGCCTCATTTAAATTTTACACGCCCCCAGGAGAGGAGGACCGCCTTACGACGGCGGCACTTAAGTTACACAGCGTGTAATTTCTACCTAAGTGCTTTGACGATCAGGCACTTAGGTAGAAATTTTAAGTCAGTGTAACTTAACTGCTGAAATTTAAGTTACGCAGACTTTTTGAGAATTTGGCCCCACATACCTAATGTATGTTTGTTCATGTTGTGGTAAAGCATTATATTGTTAATTGCCAGATTTATATAGAACATATACAGTATGTGTTTTCTTTTTTTTTTTTTTTTAGGATGTGTGTGGGTTTAATTAGCATACTTTATCAAGTCAAAATCATTAAATATTTTATACATGCTCCAAGTTCGCAATCTTGTCTTTATTAGTACTGCATTAGAAGTTACTATTTAATTATTGCAGTATCCTAAGGCACTAAACAAGTGTCAGAAAAAGGCACCCATGAGATTCATACCTTACTCAGGAGAGACTAAAACACCCTTAAGGTACTAATGATTAAAGTTTTACAGTCAATAACCTCTGGGGATGTCTCTGGGCTACTCACCTAAAATTCAAGAAACCTAACTTTAGCATAGGACATGTCTAAAAAAAAGTCTTTCAGCTTGTTAATCATTTCACCATGGCACCTGATATGCAGAATGTTCTTGGAAGAGTAAATATGAGCTAAATTTTGTAGGTCATTTATTTTTGGATAAATGTTTAACTGGCTAAATGTATGTAGTGTGACATCAGTAAAATGTAGTCATTGCATTATTTTAAGCAGTGCATTTTTAAGCATTTGGTTTAGTAATAGCTTTACTGTACATTCTCAGCAGACAGTATACTGTATTATGATATCATCTAGACAAATTTAGGTAATTTCTTATTCATCTTAGACTTTTTATTGATAACCCTGCTAGAGCTCAACAGCAGAACATCAAAAAATCAGTTTGCTTGCATAAACCCTACTTAGGCTCCATGCACACTAGCATATTTTTTTTAAGCTCCTAGAAGCTGTATATGCACACTACTTTAGGCTATTAGCATTTTTTGAGCTTCAGGATCTACGAGCAGAAAAAAAAATGTTTTTGTAAAGTTTCTTGGAGCGTTTTTCCAGCAGAAAAAAATGATGAATTCTCCTAACTGCTTTTAAATGCTACTAAACAGCTTGTTTTTTATTTATTTTTCCTTTATGTACTACAAAAGCGCTAAAACGCTAATAAAATGGTGCATTGCGCCTTAGATACCTGAAATAAAAAAATGTGCAAATAATGAAATGATAAATCTCTGATCACCATGCACCCAGCACCTTAAAAGTGAAGTATGGGTTTCTGTCCTCTTTTTATTTATATTTACCTAGGTGGATGCAGCATCGATCCGATGCTGCATCTGTCCCCTGGCACCTCTACACTGAGAACTGAGCGATCGAACACCGCCGAACACTCGGTTCTCACAGCTCTGTGAGCAGAGAGCTGGAGAATAGTATTCTGAGCTCTCTGCTCTGCCTCCTCCTTGCTCACTGGAGTGCTGAGTTGTGGAGGGGGCGGCCTACTCAGCCTCTCAGAGGCTCATTGAGAGGCTGAGCCTGGTGTCGGTCCAACGATCTGGCAGATTCCGACTCCATGGTCGTGAGGACGTGGAGCCTGAACCGACTTCTGTGACGACAGCAGAGAGTGGACTTCAGCCTGCTCTCTGCTAAAAATGGGTCACAGGAGTGCAAAACAAGCTGCACTGTACTTCTTCTTCAATTATTTCACTAAACCTTGGTTCACATTGGTGCGATTGGACATGTGATTTGACATGGCACCGCCCTAACGCTGCATTTGTATTTGGGGTGCGATTTCCATTGAAAATGTGCAGAAACCCGAACAGATGTCTGTGAAATCGCAGCTGAAATCAGGAATGACATGCAGGAGTGAAATACTAGAGTTTAGCTGAACTTGCACGGCTTCATTCCTGCAGCTCAGTGTGAACCTGGGCTAATACAATGAACTGAGCATAATGAGGCCATATAAATGATAATTACCAAATTAAATTAGGCTCAGTGACCATGTTCCTAAGACCTGATCAAACATGACCAGACTACCTGTTTGTGTCTATGTAGATCTGTATTTTTTTTGCAGCCTTACCAGAGTAACTGCAGGCCTCTGTACACTGATCTTATTAGAAAGTCATTGAGTCCCATCTAGACCATCAAGTTAGGGTGATAAAAGCTGTGGACTTCTGGTTTTTATGCCGCGTACACACGATCAGTCCATCCGATGAGAACGGACCGATGGACCGTTTTCATCGGTTAACCAATGAAGCTGACTGATGGTCCGTCGCGTCTACACACCATCGGTTAAAAAAACGATCGTGTCAGAACGCAGACACGTAAACCACATACGACGGCACTATAAAGGGGAAGCTCAAATTCAATGGCGCCACCCTTGGGGCGGCTTTTGCTGATTCCGTGTTACTGCGCATTAGTAAAAGTTTGGTTAGAGCCGATTCACGCTTTTCTGTCTGTTACAGCGTGATGAATGTGCTATCTCCATAACGAACGCTAGTTTTACCAGAACGAGCGCTCCCGTCTCCTAATTTAGTCTGAGCATGCATGGATTTTTAATCGATGGACGTGCCTACAAACAATAGTTTTTTTCTATCGGTTAGGTATCCATCGCTTAATTTTAAAACAAGTTGGCTTTTTTTTAACCGATGGTTAAATAACCGATGGCGCCCACACATGATCGGTTTTGACCGATGAAAACGGTCCATCAGACCATTCTCAGCGGTTTAACCGATCGTGTGTACGCAGCATTACTCCAACTGGCAGTAACTATTATGGGTGACCATCTTGGTGAAGGAACAGTGCTTTGCTTCCTCATGTCAGGGCTGCTTCACTGATGACTGATGTTCTGGTAACTATTCACGTTACAATAGGTAACATTATAATAGGTATAATTATGTATATAGGTATATTATAATAGGTAATAGGTAATATTCCTCACCAAAAGGGAGAACAATGAGCAGCAAAGTAGTGACATCACCAAACCTCACATCAAATCTTGTTAGGTCCCTAGATCTCACAATGCATACATACAGCTATGAAGCTGTAGGCACAGGGAATGCACTGTTATTATTTTTTTGGAAAAAATACAAGACAGATTGTACTTTTCCAGGTTGTTGCTAAGGCACAATTAACATATCTGAATGTTATATAACAGAAAATCTTCACTTCTTTAGTACCACTTTAAACTGGAATATAATGATAGTGTCTAGGGAAGATATTATGTCTGCGCTGTAGTTAAAAATTATTAGAAACCAATGGTTTAGGTCCCAATCCCACCAAAGACATAACCTACAGCTAAATGCCTGCTTTTAATAGATAGTTACATTTTATTCCTTAAGTTAGAAGTTTATGAATTTAAAGACCTTAACAATATTATCAGTTTAAACTGATGGTTTAGCTATTATACATAATTCCATTTGGATCAAGGGTATTGAAAGTTATGCAACTCCTAAAATTGAGCAACAGTAGACTACTTAATAGACTGACATATTTCACAAATGGAATTTTAGGAAGTGTCCACATACCAGCTGGCTTGTTCTTGTAAGTCACTGTATAAAGCTGTTTTAAAGAAGCATTTGGAAGATTGATGCACTTTGGAGTCCTATTTATGTCTTGATATTCTTTCAACACATTTTATGAGAAGAGCCAGGGTGTATGAGCACCATTTATGAATAGTGGTAAAGCAGCACAAAGGAGTGATTACTAGAGCATATCAAATGAAGGATACCTTCCGCTTTCCAACTGAGACTCATTTTGCTCATTTTATACATATGATTATTTTTATGTTCATTATAGAAAAAAAAAGAAGCACCAAAATTGTGTATCTGGTTGTAGCTACAGAGGAGAAAATTATACTGACAGTAAACACACAAATTGATAGCTTGCAAAGATTATCATATGTAATGATTACATCTGCAAAAATAACCCATTTTGGCACATACAGTACATGATAGATGCACTATATTCCTGTTCATAAATAATTATGTCATAATAAACAACAAACCTGATGAATAATTAGTGTGCTTTGTTAAATACATGCTGTTTATCAATATTTCATAAATAGGCAGTTATCTCTTATGTGTGTTAGACTAAAAAAAAAATGTAATTATGATTCTAACTCATGTTCATCAGGCTCATTTTGCCTCTTTAATAATCCATTTTTTAAAATCAGTTTTAATTTCCCTTAATAAAAAAAAAACTTGAGGTGATTGTAGTTGTATTAGTGCAATTGTGACAGAGAAAATTAAGTACTGTCAGTGATACTTCTTTTATTTGCACTAACATATAATTTTTCATGGACGAGCTTTCAGGGTGTGTCCCCTTCTTCAAGGTTGAGTACTGCTTGGACCTTGAAGAAGGGGTAACACCCCGAAAGCTTGTTCATAAAAAATTATATGTTAGTGCAAATGAAAAAAGTATCACGGACAGTACTCAATTTTCTTTAAAAAAATAAATAAATAATGATTATACTATATTTAAAGTAAACTGTAAAGTAAAACTGCAAGAATAGTTTCCTGGCATGTTGTAATATACAACTCTTCGGGCCAGATTCACAAAGAGTTACGCCGGCGTATCAGTAGATACACCGACGTAACTCGCAATCTAAGCCCGTCGCATGTTTAAGTGTATGCTCAAACTGAGATACACTTAAACCTACCTAAGATACGACAGCCTGCGCCATCGTATCTTAGGGTGCAATATTTCCGCTGGCCGCTAGGTGGCGCTTCCATTGAGTTTGGCGTAAAATATGCAAATTAGTAGATAAGCCGATTCATGAACGTACGCTTTCTTGTCGCAGTAAAGATACGCCGTTTCCGTAGGAGGTATGCCGGCGTAAAGATAAAGCTGCCCCCTAGGTGGCGTATCCTATGTTAAGTATGGCCGTCGTTCCCGCGTCGAAATTTTGAAATTTTACGTAGTTTGCGTAAGTCGTCCGTGAATGGGGTTGGACACCATTTACGTCCACGTCAAAACCAATGACGTCCTTGCGACGTCATATAGAGCAATGCACGCCAGGATTTTTTAGGGACGGCGCATGCACAGTTCATTCGGCGCGGGGACGTGCTTCATTTAAATGAAACACGCCCCTTATCCGCCGAATTTGAATTCCGCCGGGTGATTTACGCTACGCCGCCGCAACTTTACAGGCAAGTGCTTTGTGAATAAAGCACTTGCCTGAAAAACTTGCGGCGGCGTAACGTAAATCAAATACGTTACGCCTGCCCAAAAATACGCCCATCTACGTGAATCTGGCCCTATATTTTTCCAGAAAATCTCCACCTTTTACCAATAACCACTTCCTGTCCACGCTATAATCTCATGTTGTATGTGATTACATTATGTCCTAAAATAAGCATAACACCAGTAATATTTGCCATAGCCACCAACCAATTTCCACTCCTTATGAAAATATGTCATTTGAAAAACACTGATTGATGTAAAGTAATAGAGAGAGCCACTGATAAATGAGACCCATTATATGCTTGCTGACCACTGCACGACTATTTACATTGGCAGAATGGCACAGGTGCGCATATAGACCTGTACGTACCTGTTCGTCCCCTTTAAATCGCGGCAATGTGGGCGCGCGCCCACCACAAGCTCCATGAGTGTGACTGCGGGTCCCATGGGCTCGATGTCCGCCGGGGTCCTGCGATCGTGTCACAGAGCAGCAGAACGGGGAGATGTCTATGTAAACAAGGCATGTCCCTGTTCTGCCTAGTGACATGACAGGGATCTACTGCTCCCTATCATGGGGAGCAGTCATCACTGTTGTGTCACTGGTAGCCCACCCCCCACCGTTAGAATCACTCCCTAGGACACACTTAACCCTTTCCTCGCCCCTTTGGGTAATCCCTTCCCTGCCAGTGTCATTTACACAGTAATCAGTGCATTTTTATAGCACTGATTGGTGTATAAATGACAATGATCCCAAAATAGCTTCAAAAGTATCCGATGTGTCCGCCATAATGTCACAGTTATGATAAAAATCGCAGATCGCCGCCATTACTAATAAAAAAAAATGCCATAAATCTATCCCCTATTTTGTAGACGCTATAACTTTTGCGCAAACCAATAAATATACACTTATTGTGATTTTTTTTTACCAAAGAGATGTAGAAGAATACATATCGGCCTAAACTGAGGAAAAAATATATATTTTTGTATATTTTTGGGGGATATTTATTATAGCAAAAAGTAAAAAAATATTGTTTTTTTTTTCAAAATTGTCGCTATTTTTTTGTTTATAGCGCAAAAAATAAAAACTGCAGAGGTAATCAAATACCACCAAAAAAAAAACTATTTTTGTGGGAAAAAAGGACGTCAATTGTATTTGGGTGCAACGTCGCACGACCGCGCAGTTAAAGCGACTCAGTGCCGAATCGCAAAAAGTCCTCTGGTCAGGAAAGGGGTAAATTCTTCCGGGGCTGAAGTGGTTAAGGTTGGACTAATCTAGCCATTGTTATCAGAACCCATTTTTAAAAATCCAGTAAATATTTTTTACAGTGATTTGAGATTTTCCACTATAAAACTAGAAAGAAAAATGGTCACATGTCCATTTGTGGCTCTTTGTTAAACTGCTTAGCCGGTTGAGTGGGAGGAATGGGGAGTAGCTATTAACATTTTGTAGACAACATGCCTATATAATACACATACCTCTGCCTAACTATGAATTGTACAAGACAGCCCGATGTTTCTGCCTAATAGAACACACTGTATAGCATAATACATAAGTTTGAAGAGCATACCAACTGCAGCATATGATTTCCTTTATCTTATGGTGCAGGATGCACAGAGAAGGGACGGGTTTTGAAGCTAACCTTTTTTCATGCACATAAAACTGGCTCTAGGGTTGTTTCTTTGATAGTAAAATGTGCCATTTCAATGGAAATTCAGAGACACACAGAAAACATTGTTACATCAAGCACTAGAGGCCGAAGGAGAAGGGAGAGAAACTTGTGATCCATTCTAAGTTCCCTAAGCAAGTTCAGTGTAATATGCTACTCTCATAGGAAACACAATATGAAAATAAAATGTATATCTGGCTGTTTACGACTTCACTCTTTATAAATACGCTTCAATGTATGCAGTACATCTTTTTTTTTTCTTACGTGGTTTTAAAACTAAAATATCCCCTACCTCCTTCTACCTATCATAAGTACCTACTGGATGTTTACAAATTAACTCTTGATACATATGCTATAAAGTATACAGTACATGATTATTTTGTTTAAGTGGTAGTAAACCTAAAACATTCCCTACTTCCTTCTACCTATCTTGGATAACCTCTATAAAAAGATCTGTGGGCCAGATTCATAGAGAACTGCGGCGGCGTAACATATCGTCTTTAAGTTACACCGCCGCAAGTTTTCCTCGTAAGTACTTGATTCACAAAGCACTTGAGCGCAAACTTGCGGCGGAGTAACGTAAAGACGTCCGGCGCAAGCCCGCCTAATTAAAATGGGGCGTGTACCATTTAAATTAGGCGCGTTCCCGCATCGAACGTTCTGCGCATGCTCCGTTAGGAAATTTCCCAACGTGCATTGCGTGAAATTATGGCGCCCTGACGTGTTTTTTGAATGGCGACGTGCATAACGTACTTTCGTATTCCCGGACGTCTTACGCAAAAAAAAAAAAAAAATTGAAATTCGACCCGGGAACGACGGCCATACTTTAACATGGCTCGTGTAAAGTTAAGCCATGAAAAAGCTGGCCTAACTTTGCGATGGGAAAAAAACGACTAGCGACGACGTAACGAACGCGCGTACTTTCGTGGATCGCCGTAAAAGCTAATTTGCATACCCGATGCTGGAAAACTATGCGAACTCCACCCAGCGGCGGCCGAAGTATTGCATCCTAAGATCCGACGGTGTAAGTCAATTATACCTGTCGGATCTTAGGGCTATCTATGCATAACTGATTCTATGAATCAGCCGCATAGATACTCTCAGAGATACGATGGCGTATCAGGAGATACGCCGTTGTATCTCTTCTGTGAATCTGGCCCTGTGTACTTACATAGTTTTAATCCAGTCCAGTCACACGATTAGCTCCTCTGTGTAAGGGAGCATTCGGCTGTGAATTCCAGGGCATGTGTCATGACCCAAAGGCTCCCATGAACCAGCCATGGCTGGCGCTTCCTCTCTCCCCTGCAGCAGTTCAGTGAATCATGTGACTGGACCAGAGTAAAGTAGGTAAGTATCCAGATCTTTTATATACAGGGTATGCAGGATAGGTAGGAGGAAGGGGCAGGGAATGTTTTTTGAATTGCTGGAGTTAGGCTTTTCTTCAACCTTAATTAATTTGCAATCTACAACAATTTAAAAGCACTCTTGAAATTACTTTTGAAGTGTTATCTCCCGTACACATGATCAGAATTTCCGATGGAAAAAGTCAGACGGACCTTTTCCATCGGAAATTCCGACCGTGTGTATGCCCCATCAGAGTTTTTCCATCGGATATTTCCGAGGAATTCCGTCGGAGTTTCGATAGAGAACATGTTCTCTTTTACTCCGATGGAATTCAGTCGGAATTCCGTTGTAAATTTGGCCGGGCAAAAGCCTGATCGTGTGTACGGGGCATTAGTTCACCTTTAGGGACATTTTTCACAAACCCCTTCATGCACTGCAGCATGGATTTGGTGAGATCATGCCATTTAAGCAGATTGGAGGTTGGGGTGAGAATGGGGGTGGGGCACCTACTCGTTTTTCTTTTTCAGAGAGACTGTGTGGCTTACTGGTATGAAATAACAAAGGAACTCTTTGTTTTAAAAGTTGAAAAGTGGATTGTAATGTGCTTGTGACACTGCAGTGTATTGGAATTTTGTGGAAAATGTCCGTAAAGGTGAACTAACCCTTGCAATGAAAATACCAAATCAATGAAATGTAATTTTTGCTGTATGTAACATCATATTATTGCATTAACCACTTCCCGCCTGGCATATAGCAAATTGATTGCTGGGTGGTGGTTCCATTTTCCTGACTGGATGTCATATGACATCTTTCAGGATAACATCTGACACGCGCCCGTGGGGCACGCAGCACAGCGATTGATGGTGCAGCATGTGAGTCTAACACACCGCAACACTGATCTCAATAAAGAGACTCTGACAGAGGCTCTTTACCACGTGATCAGCTGTGACCAATCAGTGTAAACAGGAAAAGCTGTGTATCATCTTTTCCACACTCAAATCTGAAAGACATGAGTAGAGGAAAGCCGATCAGCTGCTCTCCTGTCAGTGGGGGTCTGAGCTGATTGATTATCAGTGCAGCCCTCCGATGATGCCTACTTCAGACCACCAGGGGTGCCACCAGGATCACCAGGGATTGCGACCACTGATGACCACAAGGCATGCCACCCATGGCCACCAGAGATGCCAATCTGGACCCAAAATCAATGCAAATTAATGCCCACAAATGGCACCAGTCAGTGCCCATCAGTGCTGCCTATCAATGCCCATCAGTGCCACCTGTGAGTGCCCATTAGTGCCGCCTATCAATGTCCACCCGTGTTGCCTACCAGTGCCACCTATCAGTGCCCATCAGTGCCGCCTATCAGTGTCCATCAGTGCTGCATGTTAGTGCCCATCATCGCTACCCATCAATGCCACCTCATCATTGCCACCTCATTAGTGCTGCCTTATCAGTGCCCATCAGTGCAGCCTCATCAGTGCCCATCAATGAAGGAGAAAACTTACTTATTTACAAATATCAGAAATAAAAGAAAAAAACATTTTCACAAATGTTCTGATTTTTATTTGTTGCACAAAAAAAAAACAGCATCAAATACCACCAAAAGAAATCTTTATTTGCCTGGGCTGGAAGGGCTGAAAGTGTCTGGTATTGAAGTGGTTAATTACAACATAGTAGGCCATTTCTCTCTTGGTATCTACTCTACAACATTTGGAGAATGACAAAAAATCACCCCTGTATACAGTATATGACTTACCTCTTAATACATTTTCTTTATAAACGTACTAAATATTAAGCTGCAATAAACATTGAGGCTGGGTTCACACTATTGCGAATTGGTTTCCCTGCATCCAATTTGCATGTCAGGAGATTGTGACTGGCTCTCAATGGTGGCTCTGGAGCGAATTGCACATGGGTCCTGTGTGTCTTCTGGTCCATTTTAGGTCTGCATTAGATATGTGCATTCCCGTTTGTACGAATGTTATTTTCATACGAAAATGTTAATTTTCGTACCCGCAGAATAATGTGTACATACGAAAAAAATAAAGCACCAAAATAAGAAAACGAAAGGATTACGAATGAGCCGCATAACGAACAACCGCAAATACGAACGAACGATCTGACGAAAATACGACAAAACGAAAACGGCAAAAGAACAAAAATTACATCTATAACAAAAGATTTGCATTCTATTCTGTATCCTGTTTGAATCTCCTCTCTGTTCGCACCCTCAGTCGTATGTTCACACGACATCCACAACAAAAGACCCGTGAGTGAAGTTAGTGAAGCAGCTTCTCTTTTGTGCTGAGTAGTACAGTAAAGCCAAATAAACTTTTCTGTGGATTTTCCTCTGAAGGGAGATCAGTTGGCCAGACTTTTGAACCCAAAAATGGTTTTCTGATGGAGTTTAAAAACGAACACATTTTCTGAGAACGAACGGAAAACGATCGTTTTTATGTTTGCTATTAAAAAAGTCTGACCAAGTGTATGGGGCTTAACAATCGTTAATATGGATGAGCCGCGTGTTGAAAGTGCCGCGAATCCCCGCGATATATTTACGAAAGTACAAAATGACGAAAATCCTTTTTCTGTTCGTATCTTCAGTCGCATGCCCACATGACATCCACAACAAATTGTCATAGATGTCACATGAACACACGACCGAAAACACGAACAGAAAAAGGAATCCAAAACACAGAATGCAAATCATTGACGAAAATTCACAAAAATTATTGTCTAACAAGTAACGAACATGAATTAAACAGAATAACGAACCATCCCGCATGTACGAAAATAAAACGGTAACGAAAATACGAAACGATCGTAATACGAAAAAATTTCGTCGTACGAAAAACGAACGGGAACGAACAGGAAAACGGGTGTCTTACGAAAAACGAACGGAAACGAACCTACGGAACGATACGAAACAGAACAAAAAAAAACAAAAACATTTTCTGTGCACATGTCTAGTCTGCATTCAGCCCAAAATTTGGAACAAAACCAGTTAAAATGAAAAGTGCTTACTGTGGGCCAGATTCACATAGAACTGCGGCGGCGTAACGTATCCTAGATACGTTACACCGCCACAAGTTTTCATCGCAAGTGCCTGATTCACCAAGCACTTGCATGAAAACTTACGCCGGCGTAAGCCCGCGTAATTCAAAGGGGCGTGTGCCATTTAAATTAGGCACGCTCCCGCGCCGGACCTACTGCGCATGCTCCGTTTTAAAATTCCCGCCGTGCTTTGCGCGAAGTGACGTCATTTTTTCGAGCGGACGACGTGCGTAGCGTACTTTCGTATTCCCGGACGTCTTACGGAAGAATTTTTTTTTTTTAATTTCGACGCGGGAACGACAGCCATACGTTAAACAGCCCATACGTGGGCTGTGTAAAGTTAGGGCAGGTAAAACGACGACTAAAATTGCGACGGAAAACTAGACTAGCGACGACGTACCGAACGTGAAAAACCGTTGTGGATCGCCGTAAAACCTCATTTGCATACCCGACGCTGGAATACGACGCAAACTCCACCCAGCGGCGGCCGCGGTATTGCATCCTAAGATCCGACAGTGTAAAAAAATTACACCTGTCGGATCTAAGGGCTATCTATGGGTAACTGATTCTATGAATCAGTCGCATAGATACTGCTGTGAATCTGTCCTTGTGTTCTTACCATTAATTGCCTTCCCCAGCAGTTCCCCTATAGTTCCTGTCCCAACTCTACCACAAGCTTTGCTGTGGCCACTAAACTGGCTAATCTCCATAATTTTCCAAGTTGGGCCCTAGACCTTTCACTGCTTGGAACCACAGGGGGGCGATCTTAACCACTTCAGCCCTGGAGGCTTTGGCTGCCCAATGATCGGGTACTTTTTTGAGATTCGGCACTGCGTCGCTTTAACTGACAATTGCACAGTCGTGCAACCTTTGCACCCAAACAAAATTGACGCCCTTTTTTTCCCACAAATAAAGCTTTTCTTTTGGGGGTATTTCATCACCTCTACTGTTTTAATTTTGTGTGCTATAAACAAAAAATTAGCGTACATTTTGAAAAAAAATATATATATTTTTTACATTTTTCTTTGATAAATATCCCCCAAAAATATATAAAAAAAAAAAAAATGTTTTCCTCAATTTAGGCCGATATGTATTCTTCTACATATTATTGGTAAAAGAAATCGAAATAAGCGTATATTGATTGGTTTGTGCAAAAGTTATAGCTTCTTTTTACTAGTAATGGTGGCGATCTGCGATTTTCTATCATGGCAGCAACATTATGGAGGACACATCGGACACTTTTGACAGTATTTTGGGACCATTGTCATATATACAGCGATCAGTGCTATTAAATGCACTGATTACTGTGTAAATAACACTGGCAGGGAAGAGGTTAACCACTAGGGGGCGAGGAAGAGGTTAAGTGTGTCCTAGGGAGTGATTCTTACTGTGGGGGGGCTGGGCTACGAGTGACACGGCAGTGATCACTGCTCCCGATGACAGGGAGCAGTAGATCACTGTCCTGTCATTAGGCAGAACAGGGAATTGCCTTGTTTACATAGGCATCTCCCTGTTCTGCAGTTTCGCGACACGATTGCGGGACACCGGCGGACATCGAGTCCGCGGGTCCCGCGGGCACGGTCACGGAGCCCGCACAGTGGCAATTTCAAAGCAATGCATAGGTACATTGCTTTGTGCAGCCATGCCATTCTGCTGACGTATATCGCGTTAGCCGTCCGGCAAGTGGTTAAGATCTCAAATGCTAAACTCCAAGTAAACAGAAAATCACACCTTTTAGGCCCCGTACACACGACCGAACATGTCTGCTGAAACTGCTCCGCGGACCAGTTTCAGCAGACATGTTCGGTCGTGTGTAGGCCCGAGCGGACAGGATTCCAGCGTACATTTGCCCGCCGGGCCTTTTTCCAGCGGGCAAATATTTCCAAACTTGTTTAGAAACAGCCCGCTGGAATCCTGTCTGCTCGGACATGTTCGGTCGTCTGTACAGACCTACCGTACATGTCCGAGCGCCCGCTATCCCTCGCATGCGTCGAATGACTTTGACGCATGCGTGGAAGCATTGAACTGGCAGGGCCGCCCACGTCGCCGCGTCATCGTCGCGGCGATGGCGCGGCCACGCCCCGCGTATTGTTTATGCGCGGATTTCTGTATGATGGTGAGTACAGCCACCATACAGAAATGTGGA
The DNA here is from genome assembly GCF_905171775.1 of Rana temporaria. Classification (NCBI taxonomy): domain Eukaryota; kingdom Metazoa; phylum Chordata; class Amphibia; order Anura; family Ranidae; genus Rana; species Rana temporaria. Next base: position 415,726,120 of record NC_053490.1, read on the forward strand.
TCAGACATGTACGATGAAAACGGTCCGGCGGACCGGTTTCATCGTACATGTTTGCTCGTCTGTACAAGGCCTAATATGTACATTTCTTATCTGACAATGTGTTTTTTTTTACTCTAAGCAGCCAATTTTTTTGATATGGTAACCTTTGCCAGAAAAAAAAATCTTATGCTCTTAACCGTTATTTCAGCAGCATTGTATTTTGATCATAAACACCCCAGCCTGCCGATTGGTCAATGAAAGAACAGCAGCACATCAAATATTCACCCTCCTCACTTTTCTTTCACCTCTGGTTTGCATGATATTTAATAAATACATACAAGAAATACATTAACCACTTGCTTACTGGGCACATACACCCCCTTCCTGCCCAGGTGAAATTTTAGCTTTCGTACGACATGGCTCCCAAACAAAATTGACATCCTTATTTTCCCACAAATAGAGCTTTCTTTTGGTGGTATTTGATCACCTCTGTGGTTTTTATTTGTTGCGCTATAAACAAAAAAAAGCGACAATTTTGAAAAAAAAAAACATTTTACTTGTTGCTATACTAAATAGCCCAATTAAAAAAAAAAATTCTCAGTCTAGGCCGATACGTATTATTCTACATATTTTTGGTAAAAAAATAAAAATCGCAATAAGCGATGGTTTGTGCAAAAGTTATAGCGCCTACAAAATAGGGGACAGAATTATTATTATTTTTTTTATTTTTTTTACTAGTAATGGCGGCGGTCTGTGATTTTTATTGGAACTGCGACATTATGGCGGACACATCGGACACTTTTGACACATTTTTGGCGCCATTCACATTTATACTGCGATCAGTGCTATAAATATGCACTAACTACTGTAAAAAAGTGACTGGCATTGAATGGGTTATCACTAGGGGGTGAGGGAGGGGTTTAATGTGTACCCTGCATAGTGTTTCTAACTGTGGGGGAAGGGGACTGACTGGGGGAGGTGACCGATCTGTGTCCCTGTGGGGCAAGGGACACAGATCGGTCTCCTTTCTCCCTGACAGGATGTGGATCTGTGTGTTTACACACACAGATCCACGTCCTTGTGTCTGTAACCGCCGATCGCGGGTGCCTGGCGGACATCGCGGACACCAGGCACGCGCATCGGCATCTCAGTGATGCGTGAACGCGCGTGCCGCTGGGGGCACTCGCACGCCCCCCAGTGGCCCGGAGGAGCGGAGGCCATATAAAGATGACCTCCCTGAGATTTAGAACCACACTGCGGCCGTATATAGTCATACGGCCATCAGCAAGTGGTTAAATAAGGTTATTTCATATTGGATTTCAGCTTTTTTAATATATGCTCAGATCAGTTAAAACAGGCAGGAACCAATTTGTCACTGGAATACTAGTGGTCTAGGCAGGGATTTTTTTCTCAAACAATAGGTGCTGGAACTCAACCACACCCCCCCCCCCAAACCTCTCCCGCCACACACCTCACAAACAGTAGGAGGGTCTTAAAGGGGCATTAAATACCAGTATTGCATTACATACAGAGTGCAGAGTTCAGGAGGGTTGCACACAGAGTGCAGAGCTGTCACTTGTATACACAGAAACCGTGTTTACAAGTGATTGTGGTGAGCAGGCACCAAAGGGTCTGAGCCAGAGGTGGTGGAACTGAGTTCCACCAAGTTCCACCTGAAAAAAAGCACTGGGTCTAGGTACCAAAGGGTTAGAATTGGCAGTTCAAGACTGATAATAATAAGCAAGTGTAGTAACAGAAAACTGTTGAAGTCATATAGATGTTTTCTTGTCTCTGTGGGAAACATAAGATTGGTTGTGTTTTCTTTTTGTTCAGTACCTATTAACTAATTGCCGACCGCTGCACGCAGATATACGTTGGCAAAAAAAAAAGCACCTAATGGGGATTCAGTTCGCATGTGTATCGCTATACAAGTCACTCACTCGCTCAGAATGGCACAGGCAGGCAAAAGGACGTATATATACGTCCCCTTTAAGAAACGGCATTGTGGATTCGCCCGCCACAAGATTGTGAATCCGCGATCCTGTCACGGTGAGGAAGAAGGGTGAAATGCTTACAGTATGTAAACAAGCATTTCCCCAGTCTTCCTAGTGACAGGACAGTGTACTCAGCTTCCTGTAATCGGAAGCTGTGATCACTGTTGTGTCACACATAGCCCATCCCCCCTACAGTTAGAACACATCCCTAGGCACACTTAACCCCTTCAGCGCCACCTTGTGGTTAACCCCTTCACTGCCAGTGCCATTTTCACAGTAATCAGTGCATTTGTATAGCATTGATCGCTGAAAAAATTACAATGGTCCCAAAAATGTGTCAAAAGTGTCCGATGCGTCCGCCATAATGTTGCAGTCATGATAAAAATCACTGATCACCGCCATTACTAGTAAGAAAAAACTATTAATAAAAATGCCATAAAACTATCCCCTGTTTTGTAGACGCTACAACTTTTGAGCAAACCGATCAATAAACGCTTATTGCGATTTTTTTTTTTACCAAAAATATGTAGAGGAATATGTATCGGCCTAATCTGAGGAAAAAAATGTTGTTTTATATATTGTTTAGGGATATTTATTATAGCAAAAAGTAAAAAAATATTGCATTTTTTTCAAAGTTGTTGCTCTATTTTTGTTTATAGCGCAAAAAGTAAAAACCGCAGAGGTGATCAAATACCAACAAAAGAAAGCTCTATTTGTGGGGAAAAAAGGACGTCAATTTTGTTTGGGAGCCACGTCGCACGACCGCGCAATTGTCAGTTAAAGCAACGCAGTGCCGAATCACAAAAAGTGGCTGGTCTTTGACCAGCAAAATGGTCCGGGTTTAAGTGGTTAACCAAAACATTTTACTGTACTTATAAACTGAATAAATTATATTTTGGATGGGGGAGGGAAATAATTTGATTGAAACTTACAAAAAAAGCAGCTATTAAACACAACTTTAACTGAGCGCCACAGCCGTAAACGTATAAAAGCATATTTTATACAACATTGTTTTATCTACCAGAATATTATAAAAGTGTATTTTTGTCCACAGAATAATTAATTATCAACTTTTCACGCTTCTTAAGAAGCACAATTATTGTAACTCTCTGAGTAATGGTGCATACATGAACATGATGATAATAATAAAATAAAACTCTCATACTCTGTGTAATTCTGAATAGAGGCTAATAAATTACAAGCAAGAATACATCATTTTAATTACATATCTGAACAATTATTTGTATAAAGTAGACTGCAAAAGTGTAACACATTTTCTGGGAAAAAAAAGTCAGGCAAGAAAAGTGTGTGGTAACTAAATGTATTAACCATGTAATACATTTCTTTTCAGTTTTCATACAGGGATATTATAGCCATATAAAATATAACAGATACAAAATACCTTTTGCATATCAATTGACATTATCACCTGTGATAATGTTGCTAGATTCATTAAAGTGGAGTTTCCATCCCAATTTTTTTTTTTCCATTATTGTGCTCATTAGGCCTAAAAAAGTAAAAGTAAAAAAAAAAATGTTTTTTTTACTCATCTGGAAATGCCTGTTGCTATGCGGTCCCACAAAATCTGCCTTTGAAAGCACCTAGGATTCTGACATCATTTCCCTCTAATGCTCCTGGGAAATGTGTGTCATCATTTCCCAGTATGCAGTGCACTGTCCAATTATCACTCCCCATCCAAGACTTCCAGGAAGTCAGGGCCAGATTCACGTAGAAGTGCGGCGGCGTAACGTATTGTAGATAAGTTACACCGCCGCAAGTTTTCATCGCAAGTGCCTGATTCACAAAGCACTTGCAATGAAAACCTACGCTGGCGGCCTCCGGCGTAAGGCAGCGTAATTTAAATGGGCGTGTGCCATTTAAATTAGGTGCGCTCCCACGCCGGACCTACTGCGCATGCTCTGTTTCGCAATTCCCGCCGTGCTTTGCGCGAAGTGACGTAATTTTTTCGAACGGCGACGTGCATAGCATACTTCCGTATTCCCGGACGTCTTACGCAAGAAGGAAACATTTTCAAATTTCGACGCGGGAACGACGGCCATACTTTATACAGCACATACGTGTGCTGTGTAAAGTTAGGGCACCAAAAACGACGACTAACTTTGCGACGAGAAACTAGACTAGCAGCGATGTAGCGAACGCGAAAAACCGTCGTGGATCGCCGTAACTCCTAATTTGCATACCCGACGCTGGTTTACGACGCAAACTCCCCCCAGCGGCGGCCGCGGTACTGCATCCTAAGATCCGACAGTGTAAAACAATTACACCTGTCGGATCTTAGGGCTATCTATGCGTAACTGATTCTATGAATCAGTCGCATAGATACTCTGAGAGATACGATGGAGTATCTGAGATACTCCGTCGTATCTCCTTTGTGAATCTGGCCCTAAGTGCTTGTAGGCTTCACAATGCCCACAAGCAAAATGACAACGGTGTAGACATAGTTTTATAAACTATCTTTTTTGAATATCTAAGGCCCGGTACACACGACCGGATCTATCCGCTGGGATTTATCCGCGGATCAGTTCCAGCGGATAGATCCGGTCGTGTGTAGGCCCGAGCGGACAATTTTCGGCGGACATTTGTCCAGCCGACGGATTCCCAGCGGATAAAAATTTCTTAGCATGCTAAGAAATCTATCCGCTGGAATCCTGTCCCTCGGACTTATCCGGTCGTCTGTACAGACTCACCGGATAAGTCCGTCCGATCCCCATCCCTCGCATGCGTCGGAATGATTCGACGCATGCGTGGAAGAATTTACCTTCCAGCGTCGCGCACGTCGCCGCGTAATCGGCGACGGCGCGGACACGTCACGACACGTGACCGCGGATGTTTTCCACGCGGATTTTGATCTGATGGTGTGTACAAGCCATCAGATCAAAATCCGGAGGAGGAATGTCCGCTGGAAACGTTTCCAGCGGAAATCCTCTCGTCTGTACGAGGCCTAAGAGGATCGGTGGCGGATTGTAAAATAATAAGTGATCGGATTTATATTATAAAAACGCAGGATGAAAGGACATACATTTAAAAAAGGCTAATTGTGGTTGGAACTCCGCTTTAATAAGATAAAATGTTAATTTGTTATTATTGCCAGCAATTTTTTCACATTTGATTTTAAAATGGGATTAGTTATCCAGCTAAAACATGGATTAGTGATACAGGCATCACATGTTTTATTTTTATTTTAAAGCCAAACTATATTAATTCAGCAAATTTGTAAAAAGTTGACACTGTACTATAGGTTAACTCCAACATGACCACCATGCCACCTCTTGGACCTAATCATTTTATTTACATCTGACAGGTTTGTGGAGCTCCCCAAAGACAGGTATTGTTGGACCTTCTGGTCTCAGCTCCTTTAGCATAAGAGTTAATGCAGCTACTATGCCCATCTCTCCCCTCCTGCCCACATTTCTATTTTTTTAACATATTCGCAAAATACAAAGGCTCCTGTGAATGGGTAGCAGAGGGGAGGTGCAGGCATAGCTGCTGTGTGAGCTTCTCCTCTCTCAGAGCCCTGATCATCTTCAGAAGTGCCATAAAACTGTCAGATGTAAATAATAGAGATAAGTTGAGGAGGTGATATGTTCCTTAATGGACTTAACTCATAATATAAAACAGTTCAGTCTCTGTAGTATTAAAATACACAAAACAGCGCTAAAAAATCAACAATGATAGACTCGTGGTAAAAACCACTGAATAAAGAAAGTCTTATGCCTAGTACACACGAGAGGATTTATCCGCGGACCGGACCGTTTCCGCGGATAAATCCTCTGAGGATTTTGATCCGATGGCGTGTACACGACGTACCAAGATACGAGTGGCGTAAGTTTCCTACGCCGTCGTATCTTGGGGTGCATATTTACGCTGGCCGTTAGGTGGCGATTCCGTTGATTTCCGTGTCGAATATGTAAATGAGCAAGATACGCCGATTCACGAACGTACGTACGCCCGTCGCAATTAGTTACGCCGTAAGACATACGCCGGCGTAAAGATAAAGCAGGTCTCTAGGTGACGCAGCCCATGCAAGGTATTACGTAAGTCGTACATGAATGGAGCTGTGTGTAGGTTATGTTCACGTCACAGGCATTGAGCCGGCGTATCTTTGGGCGTAAATACGACGTGACGCTGAGCATGCGCGCGCATGCGCCATTCGTTCGGCCATGCGTCTACATGGGGTCACGCTTAATTTAAATAAAACACGCCCACGACCTGCCTACTTTGAATTACGCGCGCCTATGCCGGCCGATTTAGGATGCACCGCCGTAACTTAGGACCCATGGGCCAAATCCACAAAAGAGATACGCAGGCGGAACTGCTGTTCCGCCTGCGTATCTCTGTGCCTTACTTTGGGAGCGATCCTCAAAAGGATTTTTCCCAAGTTAGGCAGAAGATCCGACATCCGTAATTTAGTTACGCTGTTGAATCTTCGGATGCAGTACCGCATCCGCCGCTGGGGGCATTTCGAGTCGAAATCCCTCCTTGCGTATGCAAATTAGTATTTACGGAGATCCACAAAGCTTTAGGCATTGTGTGATTTGCGTAAGTTACGAATTTGCTTGCGCAAAACTAAGGTTGGTTTTATATGGACTAACTTTAGTAGACCATGCAAAACCATACCTTTTTTTCGATCGCCGCGTTTTTTTTTTAAATTTGATTTTTTTTCCCGTCGCAACTTTACGAACCCATCGCTATCCACAAAGCCCGACGTAAACTACGTATGCACGATGCACATCGGGAAAAATGACGTCATACGCATGCGCAGTCCGTCCGGCGCGGGAGCGCGCCCTAATTTAAATGGGAATCGCCCATTTTAATTAGGGATCGCTTAAGATGCAAGGAGATCAGATACACTGGCGCAATTTTAGAGGTAAGTGCTCTGTGGATCGCTACCTAAAATACTAAAATTGCGCCAGTGTAACTTTTCTGCCTAAAACTAAGATCCGCAATTTCTTTGTGGATTTGGCCCCAAGTGCTTTGTGAATACAGCACTTGCCTCTCTAAGTAGCGGCGGCGTAGCGTAAATAAGATACGCTACGCCCACACAACGTAAAGCCGCCCTACGTGAATCTAGGCCTATGTGTATCTGTTAAACACACAATTGAAAACCATAATATGGGATATTTATCAAGCAAATGAGCTTAAAGAGAAACTACAGTCTGTTCACATAATTTGTAATAAAAACATCTTTGCCATTCTGAAGCTTCCCTCCAACCACTTTGCATATTATTTTATATACAGTATACTGTGATTTTGTAATTGCCAAATATGCTGCAGAAATCTCCCTCCACTGAGTCTGGCTGCAACCATTTTAATTGTGGGCAGCTGAAGCTGCTGCCTGCTCACTTCCTAGATTTACACAGACACACACAGAGGCACACCTCCAGCTCTGCAGCCCTGCAGCTCTCATTGGCCCTCTTATGAATCATTCTGCCTCCCCTCCTGGGAAACTCTCACGCGAGTGAGAGCTGTGCATGATGTCATAAGCCTAGGCTAATGACCAGACAAGAAACAGGAAGCGGGCTGTATAAGGTATTTACTTGGAGAAAAAAAAAATATCCAAAGTTAAAACAACAAGGGCAGGAGATTTAATAGATGGGTAGTTGAAAAAATTACTGAAGGTGCGTTTTTAGGTGCTCATTCATATAGGTGTACAATTATCTGCATTCAGATCCATAACTATATGAATATGAATTTGAACTCATCACTATTCTACAGGCCCATGCACACAGGTCCATTTTGTACTGCAGCGAGAATGTCGTAATTCGATATGAAAAAAATCTGTGTCCGAAGTCCTACATAAGGACCATATTTGACACTGTATGTAACTAAGTGTTGGTGCTGTGTCCAGCATAAACAAACCCTATTGGCTGCCATTGCTGCTCAAGGCTGACTTGTAAATATCAATAATGTGTAACAGTTAATAACACTTGTGTACATGTTGGCAATGAACGAGTTATTCATGTGATGGCAGCAGCTCATGCACAGCCTTATGTCATTCAGGAATTCATAAATGACTGCCAAGGTCATGAGCATGTGCAACCAGAGCAAGAATGACTCCTTCAAGGCCAACATGTAACATCAATAGTATGTAATAAGCGGCTCGTCTGTCACCGACTTCTCCCTGGTGTGGAGTGTTGTGCTCTCCCCCTCCCCTGGAATACAGAAGAGTCAGAACGCCCACTAACACACAGGGCCAGATTCTCTAAGATTGTGCGGCGGCGTAGCGTAAGCCATTTACACTACGCCGCCGCAACGTACTGGAGCAAGTGCTGTATTCCTCAAGCACTTGCTCCGTAGTTTGCGGCGGCGTAGTGTAAATGGCCCGGCGTATCTCCGCGTAATTCAAAGGGGGCGGCTTGTATTTAAATTAAGCGTGCCCCCGTGCCGATCGAACTGCGCATGCGCCGGGCTTAAAATAGCCCAGTGCGCATGCTCCAGTTCTCGACGGAAAACGTCAATGACGCCGACGTGTGCGTCATTGACGTAAAGTCGTATTCAAGAACGACTTAGGAAAACGACGTACCCGACGGGAAAAGACGGCGCGGACCCGACGCCATACTTAACATGGCATACGGCGGACTGGTGTAAGGTTACCCCTCATATAGCAGGGGTAACCTTACGCTTACGCAAACGACGTAAGCGACGGCTACGCAACGCAAATTCGTTTGGGAATCGGCGTATCAGGCTCATTTGCATAAACAAATGAGACCTGAATGTAAACGCCACCTAGCGGCCGGCGGAGAATTACATTTAAGATCCGACAGTGTAAGTGACTTACACCTGTCGGATCTACGGCGTATCTATGCGAAAATGATTCTAAGAATCAGACGCATAGATACCCGGGCTCAGAAACAGAGATACGACGGTGTTTCCTGAGATACACCGTCGTAACTCTTCTGAGAATCTGGCCCAATGCTCCTTTCTCTATCTGCAACGTAGAGAGCGTCCTGACTCTCCTGTAGTCCAAGGGAGGGGTTGAGCATGACACTCCACACCAGGGAGAAAGCTGTGTGGAGTTACAGACAGAAGAAACTATTTTTTACCTTTACAACCCTTTTAATCTCTAGCCATAATTCCCTTGAAAAGTACAACATTCCTTGCAAAATTAACAGTCTTTAGTAAATATGAAGCCTGGAGAACAAGGAGCACAATAAGTATAAATTAATTTCCTAATCCCCTCGACAAAACTTGCATTTGCGCCATTGCAATATAGGGACTGTTTCGCTATAAGGGTAATATTTACACTATTCTGCAGTTCAACCTAAGAAGTGATTTATGCATACAATATTTTCTGAATGGAACACTTCACTTAACAATTGTTAATGAATCTAACTCAATACTGCTCATATTTTATCATTCACATTACAAAATTATTTCCTTCCAGTTTTACAGAATTATATTCAAATTTATTAGAGTCGTTTAACACACAGACGTTAAGCCAAATTTAGCATGGTAGGAAGATGCATATTTTGTTGTAGTTTGTTGCATTTCATTTGCACTACGCCAACGTAACATAGTGAGGCAAGGCCAGTATTCACAAAGCACTTGCTCCATAAGTTACGTCGGCGTAGCGAAAATGGGCCGGCGTAAGCCTGCCTAATTCAAATTAGGCAGGTAGTGGGCGTACTACATGAAAATTAACCGTGACCCCATGTAAATGAAGGGCCGTTGGTACGGCGCATGCGCGCGCATGCTCAGAATCACGTTGCAAATACTCCCTATGATACAACGGCTCAATGCGTACGACGTGAACCGAACTTACGCACAGCCCCATTTACGCACGACTTACGTAAACGACGTAAAATTTGACGGCAGTTCCGACGTCCATACCTTGCATGGGCTGCGCCACCTATAGAGGTGTTTTATCTTTACGCCGGCGTATGTCTTACGTAAACTGCGTAGCTTGCTCATTTACATATTCGACACGTACTGTAAATCAACGCAAGCGCCCCTAGCAGCCAGCGTAAATATGCACCCAAGATACGACGGCGTAGGAGACTTACGTCGGTCGTATCTTGGCAACATTCAGGCGTAGCTCATTTTAAGAATGAGCGCATAGATACGACGACGCATTTTCAGACTTACGACGGCATATCTACTGATACGTCAGCGTAAGTCTCTCTGATTCTGGCCCTACAGTATATGTTAGCAGCTAATAAATAAACTATTTTAAATTTAGAAATCCACAGAATTGCTTTAAAAACAGCAAAGAACTTAGTGGTTACAGTATATCATAGAGAAGAGGCATGTCTTACATAAATGAAAACTTTTTCTAAAACGTTACTTTCACATTTTATGCAGCTTATTTCTGTTTCTCAACTTTCATAGCAGTTGTCATTAGAGCTGCACGATTAATCGCGGAGAGAATCGCAATTTCGATTCTCCCCGCCCGTGATCTCCCCGCGGGATGACCCGCGATTCTTCTGTTTTCACCACTGGTTCCACATAACCAGCGTGGAACGCAAATTGCGCCGATATCAAAACCGACGTCAGCAGCCTGCGCCGCTGGATAGATGCCTGAGCTTCGAGTCTCACAGTTCTGTACAACAGTAGTTTGTATCCATATGCCACCCAGTGGTTGCCAGCGGTACTGCTTATGATGTATTAATCCTTCTCACTGTGTGTATCCATGCGCCACCCAATGGTTGCTGGCAGTACTGCTTCTGATGTATAAAAAAAAAAAAAAAAAGAGACCAGTGATATGTCTATAATGTTAAAGACCATATAACTCCTATGAAAAAAGCAGAATCAAAGTTTGATTCTGCTTTTTTCATAGGAGTTATATGATCTTTAACATTATAGACATATCACTGTTCTCTTTTTTTAAATAATTAATATTTTCAGATAAATCACAGGTTTATTTATTAATTTTTTGGGGGGTAGGGTTCTGGCATACATTTTTTGAGAATCGTGAGAGAATCGTGATCTTTAGTCTAAGCAAAAGAATCGTGATTCTCATTTTGACCAGAATCGTGCAGCCCTAGTTGTCATATTAACTTACAGTTCCCTAAACAAAAGATAAATTGTAAAAGTATCATAAATTCACTGGAGATACAATGCATAAGTTTTTAGAAAATACAGCTGCACAATTCCCAGTAAGGAAAGAGACCATTGTAGTCACCCTGGCAAAAACATATGCCATGGCACTCTCACACACTGTGCACAAGGGGGTGTTTACAACCCTAATTATTTATTCTGCCCATCCCTGTCCCTGCAGAGCGCATCACTGCACCGCTATTAAAATTACCATAGTAAATACACATTTCAGTATATAACCTTTACAAATAGATGAACAAATAAAAAATACCAATTTGCACCTTTATTAATGGTGTGGAAGGGCAATTTTCCAAAAATCTAATTTATAGCCTTGGATAGGGTACATCCCAATCCTAGGGGGGGCGATTGGGATAAGACCCTACTCCAGCGAGAAACCAGATGGATAGTGGCCTTACGGGCAACTTTTGCTCCCGGCCTGAACAGTACTATCAGTTATCGGCCCTTTCTAGAAGGCTACAAGTTAGGTGTATGGGAAGGTGAGGGTTAATGAGTGGATGGTATAAGCTACAATAAATCTTTCATCCCTTCTTCCCCCTCCCCCTTCCCCTCCTTTTCTCTTCTCTCCCCATCCCTTTCGTTTCTGTTTTTCACTATTGTTGCCTTTCACCATTTGTGACTATATTCGATTGATGTTACTGTATTTTTATCTAATTGTTTTCTTTCTTCAGTTCCCTAGGGCACAAAAACATCTATTCATGCGGCTATTTGCTGCAATAGGGTCCCATATAAGATTGGATCTGCTGAGATGTAACACATTTGGGAAAAGGAGCTAGAGATCACCAAGTGTGGATCTTGTTTTTTCTGTTAGGCAAAGTGACCCTTTTTGGATATGCATTTTTGTGGTCTGACCACCAGGAGGGAGCGTCTGAGTGTCCCTCCAGCTGAGATATGGCTTCCTTCTACTAAATAGGATGTTAGGCACGCCCCCCATATGGGCGGTGGGCCAAACATCGTGCACCTGCTAGCTGATGACAGGATTACTTGCATCACAGCACTCCTTGCCGATGGCGGTACGTGGGCGCGCTTTGCGGCGATGATGACCTAGGCGCGCGCACGGAGATGATGTCTGGTCATCACCAGTTAAAAGGAGCCTGTCTGGGGGACACAATTAGGCACCTACACACTGGGGGAAACACCATCTCTAAATGTTATCTCTGGACCTAGAGGTAAGGTGGAAATCAAAGCATATATGTAGATATGGGCTGATACTTAGATAGGGTAGGTTTTAACTGGGGCTCTCTTTCTTTCTTTTTGTTTATATATGTTATTACAGAGCCAGTGGGTCTATTAAGACTCCAACGGGGACTCCGGTGTTTTTGGGATTCCGATGTGAGCAGGACGTGATCTGGTTACTATTATACCGGAAGGCCCTGGGCCCATTTACTTCCTATGCCTCTGGTAACTATTTATTGTATATATTTGGTATCTGTATATGCTTTATCTTTTAGTTTTTCAGTATAATTATACACTAATTGATAGATATTATATATATATATAACTTTAACCAAGGGGACCCTATCCCTACCCTATGTGCCTTCTCGTTTTTTTGACCATTCATGCACTACCCGCCCTAAGAATATAAACAACCAATAGAATTAAATAAATATTCAAAATAGTTTCCTCCATTCACTCACTGGACATTGATATGGAGATATATCTAAGCTGATGGCTGCCTTTGATCATAGCATTGCTATATGTCCCCCTGCTCTGTTTTGCCCACTAGCCCAGGGCCCTGGGTTGAGGGCCCTTCTTTCCACCTCTCCTATAGGGAAATAGTCCCTGTGAGGCAGATTATTGGCTCTATGCGTACAACTGCATCTGCAGTCTCTGCGGTGGTTGTCCAGAATAAAATAAAAATACAAACAAAAACACAACATGAATTCCGTTCTTCCGGATACAAAATAAAGATACGCCAGAGCAAACTAGCAGTTACGCGGCGTATCAATAGATACGCCAGCGTAACTGCTTCGTGGATCTGGCCCCTATTTTTTATCTTGAAACTTTTTTTGGCCTTTACAATCTCACCTAGGGGGAGATACTCTCTTTCATTGAGGGATGTGGCCAATACAAGTGTTTTACATGAGTCAATGAGTACCTCTTCTTCTTTTTCTTTTTTTCTAGAGTTAACCACTTGACCCCTGGAATGTTTTACTCCCTTCATGACCAGGGCATTTTTTGCTATTCAGCAGTGTGCAATTTAAATAATTTTCACACAAATAGAGCTTTCTTTTGGTGGTATTTGATCACCACTGGATTTTTTTTATTATATAAACAAAAATATACTGAAATCTAAAAAAAATATATACATATTATATTATATTCATTATAAAATGTATCCAATAAAATCTAATTTCTTCAAAAATGTATGCCAAAATTTATTTTGCTACATGTCTTTGGTAAAAAAAAAAAAAAACATTTTTTGGGATGCTATACTATTGCAGACATTTGTATATTTCTGATCGTGATCAAGATACTGATCGGTATAGACACTATACTGGTAATGGTGGTGATCAGCGACTTATAGTGGTACTTTGATACTGTGGTAGGCAATTTAGCACTAACTAACCCTGGCTGGGAGGGATGTTAACTGACTAACTTACACTGATGTCGCCAATGACATAAATACAGTGATTACTAATAATACTGTACACTTCTAATGGCACTGTCTGGGAAGGGTTAACAACAACTTGTTAACTGTGTGCCTAACAAGTGTAATGTGTGTAATGTGTGCTGCTCTTACTAACAGATCTGTTTGCTTTTTTCCCCTGAAATCAGTTGATTTCAGGGAGAAGAAACAAACAGATTGCTGTCTGTGCACAGAGTTTTGTGTGTTTGTCAACACAGAACTCTGCTGTGATTGGCCACAGCCGATCAGCGGGTCTTAGCTGTAAATCATTGGCTGAAACCGTCAAACCAGGAAATACACAGTGACGTATGGGCATGTTGTGGTGCCTGGCCGCGCTGTCCGCTCACAGCATATCTACTGTTAGCGAGTCTGCAAGAGGTTAAACTAAGCCTGTTCTGAGAAATATCAGCAATGCAATACCCGATGAAAACAAAGATTTAGAACTAGCATGCAGATTATAAAGTGGAATCAGAACTCCTAACTGTCACAAGCTGAGCAAAATGGAGCGACTCAGACCCCATCCTGAAAAGGGGAGAGTATAGCCTCTTTTAGAATAGTGGTAGAAATAGTAAGATGTGCCAACATCCCATTTGATATGTAAACAGTGAGACCCAGTTACGAAGATACCAGTGGCTGCTTGAAACCAAAGGCATCAGAACTCATAGGTCAAAGGGAATAAGGGGGAGCAAAGGGGGACTTTGTCCCTAAATGTTTTTATACTGTAATTGCTTTATGTCAAATAAATATTGTTATTTTTTACTATTCTGTCTCCTATCAGTGCCGTGAAAGTCCCAACCAAAATCCCCCTTTGCTCCCCCTTATTCCCTTTGACCTATGAGTTCTGATGCCTTTGGTTTCACTAGTGAGGAAACAGAGGAGCTAGTGGGAGCACTGAAAAGAGGTACTTGGAGGTACCTGGCTGTAGAGGATCAGAGGAGCAAAGTTTATCAAAATAAGTATACCAGGAATAGCTGTGTATAGTTGCAATAGCTCAGAGAAACAGAGTTTGGAAGACTATACATACGGTACCTGGAATAGTTGTGTCCTGCAGGAAAGTCTTGGAGGAGCTGAGTTGGCAACAGAGCATACCTGGAGTGACATTGCCAAACTGCAAGAAGGAAAGAGTTTGGCAAACCAGGAACAGTGCCAGGAGCCAGGGATGACAGTTTTAGCATTTCAACAATGGTTTGAATGACCAGGAGTCACAGATGGAATGATACCAGTAGCTGGAATGACAGGTGGAGTATACCAGATGTAGCAGCAGAGGCACAGGTAGACTCAAGAAAAGAAAAGGCACCCCAGGGCATGTTGCCTTATGTAAAGCAACCCATTTGATTCACCATGACAGCCATGTCATGTCCTCCATACAGACACTATACTTGTACAAGGGATGCAACAGAAAGTTAAGCTGGCCATACATGAACAAAATTCTCCCAGTTTAGCAGGGACTAGCCCAATTTAAATCCATGTGTGGTCTCTGTGGTTGAACAGATGTTGATATACAAAGTGACTTCTGTTCGATTGCCCTGTCAGATTTAAGCTGCTCGATCAGCAATGCAGACTGAAGTCATGATATGTATATTCTGACAATGGGGAAATCTCTGTCAGAATACAAAGGCACAGTGGTGAGAATTCCCCCATCCAGGTTAAATGTGTGGATGGGAGAATCAGGTTATTTTTTTTTTTATTATTCAACCCACTGATTGAACTAACAAAAACGGACTAATGTATGGACAGCTTTAACCACTTAAGGACCGCCTAACGCCGATATACGTCGGCAGAATGGCACGGCTGGGCACAATCACGTACCTGTACGTGATTGTTAAATGCCCAGCCGTGGGTCAGAATGCGTGGGTGACCGCGGCCGCGGGACCCCTGGACCCGATCGCCGCCGGAGTCCCGTGATCGGTCCCGGAGCTGAAGAACGGGGAGAGGTGTGTGTAAACACACCTTCCCTGTTCTTCGTTGTGGCGCTGTCATTGATCGTCTGTTCCCTGATATAGGGAAAGGCGATTAATGATGTCACACGTCCAGCCTCGCCCCCTACGTTTAGAAACACACATGAGGTCACACTTAACCCCTACAGTGCCCCCTAGTGGTTAACTCCAAAACTGAAATTGTAATTTTCACAGTAAACAATGCATTTGTATAGCATTTTTTGCTGTGAAAATGACAATGGTCCCAAAAATGTGTCAAAATTGTCCGATGTGTCCGCCATAATGTTGCAGTCACGAAAACAATCGCTGATCGCCACCATTAGTAGTAAAAATAAAAATGCAATAAAACTCTCCACTATTTTGTAAACGCTATAAATTTTGCGCAAACCAATCGATAAACGCTTATTGTGATTTTTTTTACCAAAAACAGGTAGAAGATTACTTATCGGCCTAAACTGAGGAAAAAAAAATTGTTTATTTATATATTTTTGGGGGATATTTATTATAGCAAAAAGTAAAAAATATTGAATTTTTTCAAAATTGTTGCTCTATTTTTGTTTATAGTGCAAAAAATAAAAACCTCAGAGGTGATCAAATACCACCAAAAGAAAGCTCTATTTATGTTTGGGAGCCATGTCGCACGACTGCGCAATTGTCAGTTAATGACTGTTCACTCTGGAACAGGTGTCCTCATTTTAAGATATCTCCTCACCTCCCATTCTATGCACAATTCTCAAAGACAAAATCACCAATACTTATAGAGGGATATACAGTATCTTCCCAAAAGGAACACAGACAGTACTAAAAAATGTGAAGGAAATTTATCTCATCTCTATTCTACTTTAAAACAAAACAAAAAAGTGTTGGCTTTACACATACTTTGCTAAAATTATCGCTATGAAGGATATGGTTCCTTGTTGTGTTCTTAATTTATGACACTGTTTCCAATAGGTTTGTAAGTTCTCCTTGGAATTGCACAGGCCTCCTGCTTCTTCTCACAATTCAATAATGCAAGTACAGTTAATTGGCATGCAATTAGATTTTGAATAAGACTGTATGCATGTGTGACTGTTATAAGAGCATTAATTTATAAGCTCCTCTGGGGCAGGGACTAATGGGAATAGTTCTGTGCACACTGTAAAGCACTGTGAAATATGTTGAAGCTAAATAAACTGAATTAATGTTTAACATGCTAGAACATTTCTTTTCTTCAAGGCAATCCACTAAGTCGCCTAAATTATCATTCCCTTGCATAGGCATTTAACAGTAAAACTGCTAAAATCTTAAAACTGTCTGGCAGTCAAACTAATAAGTGATATAAAAAAATGAATGCCAAGGGGAGTAATAGTATCTATCATATAAGGTTCTGTATAATTATTTAATGGATTAAATTAGATATAAGATCTACAATTACTCTAAGATCTAAGAAGAAAAATATCCATCATCAATAATGTTAGCAATAACTGAACAGTGACTTGTTGGTCAAAGGAGGCAATGAACAAATTGGTTCACCTGAATCAAGATTCACTTCAAATCAGTCTAAACCCACAGTAATAAAATTTCTTTCACTTTCCTTGTTAATATATCTTTATTTGAGTGATAACGAATTATACAGGTACAATAAAGTGAAATAGTTACAAAAGGAAGAAACTCCTTAACAAATGAATATAGTAATTGTGCATTACACGATAGACTGCTTATTGTCCACATAGTAGAGTGTACAAGAACAGTAATGATTGGTTTTCTAATTGCCTAGAGTCGCTATGCATTGTCACAATTATCTAGTGCGATCTAAGCTGATTCTACGACCGTATCTTGCTCTACAATCCGTTCATGCAAAACACTGGAAGTTTCTTCTTTCACTTTCAATGATAGTGGTAAACCGGACAAATAGAGAGGGTGAACCTACCTAATGGTGCAGCTTGAATACAAGAAACAATTAAAAATGGCTCATGGCAAGTATCCCCAAATTGAGTCACCTGATGGTTTATTGTAAGTAATTTATGCAAAGATATAGAGCAATTATATGATGGATGAACAAGGTGATTAAAAAAAACTGATACAGTAAAAAAATCCATTCAGGAAAAATTCCATATAGTAAAAAGTATAAGATTCCAGGTAAAATTGGTAAAAATTTTAGATGGTACTAATACTGGATTCATAGGATCATTGGGTGATTGTAGATTTACTGGAGAAAATTTTAGACCAGCTAGAAAACAGCGATAATAAATTAGAATCACTTGCAGAATTGAGCGATAGCAATTTGTGGGGAAATTCGTCATCAAACAATTAAAATAATGACAGCGACAATTCTGCAACTGAGCAAATTTCAGTGTTTTTGATTTGATTACATTATTGAATATTTTTTTTTATATCTACATTATTATTTGTTATAGTTATTTATAGTTATTTATTATATTATAATATATGATTTTGTTTTTCAAACTTTATCATACTAGACTCTTGTTTGGACAGATTTAAGTGAGTTATTTCTAAGAATTGCAGGCCTTCAGTATAAAACGTCAAATTTCCATGCAAAAAATGGTATCGCTTTTGGTACAAAATTCCAGACATAATCATACAGCCAGGGAGGTTAACATGGAAAGTTGATACATGTGCCATGCATGGCACTTGTCCTTAATTTGGTGGTGCAGTGTTTCTAAAACAGGTACCCAGGTTTGAAAGTTCTTCTAAGGCAGGCCGGAAGAGTCTGTAGCCAATTCAGACATTAATTAACAGTCAATGTTCAGTTGGCTGAAATTCAGCAGGAATTCCACCTGCCTGTAAACCACCTAACTTGTGACATGCCCACCAGGTGAAACTCAACTTCAACTTGGCAATGTTGCAGAAGCTGCACATGCAGCAGAGGGCCGTCAATGAGTACCTGTGTGAGTATGGCACAAGGAGAGGCTCAGGGAAGCTCTGTTTTTTTCCCACACCAATGGCTACTGATAAAGGATGCATACACTGCACTGTCACCTGGTGACAATGCTTGCATCAGTGACACAATCACTCTTGTGTTCCTGCCAGAGCATGCTCTGTGTGGCATTATGGACAGGGCATTCAAGGCAGAGCCGTGGAAGGAAGTGGAGGTCTTTCTTTTCCTCTAAAGGTCTGCTTTATGCAAACACCTTTCTTAAGATGCCACAGAACACACAAGAGGAGGAGTAGTATGTGGCTGGGAGGAGGCCGTTGCAGATATGGTCATTCTCAGTTACCCTGAGGACTCTGCTTTTCATGCCTCTGCAAACCTGCGGTGCATGGGTTATCTCATTCTTAAAAGCCTGCAAAAGGACCATAGAATTTGTAGCATCAAGGATAAGGATTATTTTTGATTGGCAACCCTACTTGACCACTGTTACAATAGGAAAGTCTTGGAACTCATCCTGCCCTCACAGAAGGAGCATAGGGGGAAATATCTTGAGCACACCTGAAAGAGGAGTTTATTTAATGCCTTTCCAGACTCTGGTAAGTTACAGTCTCATGGAAAAGCTAGTTTTGAGGCTTTTTCTGGACAAAGTAGGAGTAGTGGGGAAGGGGGCCACCTCAGTGATGCATTTCAAAACATTTTTAGTCCTCGGCACCCAGGGCTATCAGCTTTAACATCCCATTGGCAGCGTCTGTATCAAATGATGGAAGATTATCTAGGGGCAAAAGCAGACATGGAGATCTTTCCAGTAGATGATCCACTGGGTTTCTGGGTCTTGAAAATAGACCTTTCCGAGTATGCAATTGAGCTGCTAGGCTGCCCTACAGCCAGCATGTTTTCTGAATGGGAATTCAGTGCTGCTGGAGGTTTTGTGACAGCTAAAAGCGTGTCTGCCGCAGACTCCATTGACCGGCTGACATTTGTCAGAATGAATCAGTTCTGGATTAGCAGCAGCTATCAAGTCCCTTATGCCGATGTCACTGATTAAGTGTTATTGGGGACTAAAATCTCTGCAAGACTATCTAGGCTGCCTAGCTTTGTGGGTGTTAATTTTATTTGAACTATCTTCTTGGTATGGGTTTCATGGGCACAATTAACACCAAATTACCAATTGTTCCACATCTGTTTGACATGTGCATCAAATTAATTTTTTTTACAAGGACAATTTTTGCTTTCATCAAGAGTACCTGTAGAAAGTTATGGAGTGAAGGCACCAACAACACCCAAAGACCAATTTTTCTGCAACTGTTTGACACACATGGGCATCAAATTTCTATTTTTCCAGCAAGGCCAGTTCTTGCTTTCATTAAGAGTACCTCTATAGTGTTATGGTGTGAAGGCACCACCAACACTCAAAGCCCAATTTTTCCACACCTGTTACTTCTATCCAAAGTCTGCGAAAGAAACACCAGACCTTATCTAAAAAAAAATTAATCTTGGCCTAAGTGTACTATAATTTGGCTTCTTCGGATAAGACTTGCTCACTATGGTGCAAATGTGTTATTTCCATCCACAGGCTGCCAAAGAGACACCAGAATTTATCCCAAACATCTATAATCTTGTGCACTAAATTGTGGCATCATCATACAATCTGGCTCCCCAAGCCATTGCAGGGAATATCTATTTAAACATATTTGTTTTTCTTTATAAATGTCAGTTGTGCTGCAGCAGGTTCTATACATGGTATAAATGCACCACTTTACAGACAGACTAAGGGGACCTCTCATGCACTATATTTAAAATAATTGTTTGTTGTTATTGTTTTACTTTAAAGAGGAAACAATCCTGACAAAAAAAAAACCCTGCAAGAGAAAGGCATAAACCGAACTGGGGGGTGTTCGACCCATCTCTACTACTAAGCTCTTCCATTCACCATGTAATGGGGAGAAACAAAGACAGATGTGTTTGAAGTTCACTCTGTGTGACCATAGATATGTCTATAGTTGCAGAAGTAAAATGAGCATAGACAATAAGGGAAAGAAAACATTTTGTTTACTAGATTATCTAATAAGAATAAAGGGAAAAGTCTGACAAAATTAATGCAATCACTACATCTAAACACTGGTAAGCTGCAACATATTAAATTATTATTTCTGAGTTTAGATATGCTTTAAAGCGGAACAAAACTGTATCTGAGAACTACAAAATTAAAAATGCTATTTAATTAATTTTAATATTCAAAACAAACCCACCCATCTATCCATCACTTTGAAAAACACCCCTAGCCATGACCACCTTGAGTAAAGGAGGATGATTCAAGTAGTATTTACTTCCTGAAATCCATTTGCCCTTAGCTCAGGCATGCAGGCAGGTTAAAACAAGGAAAATGTATATACTTTTCTTTCTATTTAATAATGCTAGCAGCATAAAGCTTAAACAAGTTAACTACTGACTATTAAATAATTAAATGTTATGTGTCACATAATGTACTTAAACAAAATAAAGCCTTTAAACAATAACAATCATGTAGGCCTCTTTCATACTGATGCAGCCTTGTCCAACTGCACTGCATTAGTGTGAACGGGACCTTAATGTGATTTACTGACTACACACATTTTGTTCATTGTTATTTTGCCCTTAGTTCTACTTTAACTTCCCCAATCCTAAAAAGTGTAAACATATTTTACTTCTTGCAGAGCAAATTGACAAAAATACTAAATATATAATAATACAAATAAATAAACCTTGTGGTTATTTTTTAAATAATGTTAGGCAAGTCACAGTAGTAGACTGTATACATACTGAATATTTGAAAAAGATTTAATACACTTAATTTCTGTGTGATTATCAATTGTTCTAAGCAAATAATATTTTGTTACATACACAATAGATGACAGTAACCACATTACTAAAAATGCTCGTCATCTTTAAATGATTTGTTTGCCAATTCATTTATCTGGTTTTTATTCCATTTCAAGGCAGCAGATGAGGTCAATAAATAACATGGAGCCTGCTCTGATTTTCTCTTCTGCAAATTTACTCAGCTTAAAATTAGCATATCTCACAAAAAAACAAAAGAAAATCAAATTCTTTTATGTCCAACATATTATTACACTGATAACAATTATGGTTTGGCTGAAATGAAGTAAATTAAATCATGGTTCCCTTTTTTGTCAAATAATTCTTTAATGGAGAGAAAATTTACTTCCACATTTCTTAGCATTTTCCACATGCTGCTTTGTTTGCAAAGCCCTTTGTTAATGTAGTACCACTTTTAATTGATTTTGTTACAACACTACATAGTAGTTACATGCATAATTGCTTCAGTTGAAACAAATAAATAAAATACCCTTAGAAGTTCCAATTCTAAGGGTATTTAACAAGGAAAACATTTCATCTTGACTATAATAGCTATCCTTTGTATTTTCTTTTAGGAAAGCATTCACCCTATTTAAAAAAAACCCACAATTTTCACAAAAACATATAAATAGATGAATGCAATTTGACACCACATAAATTTGTCTGTTGGTGGGCTGCCTTGAACCCACCTAGTTACCACTAGGGCGCAGTCATGGCCGTTAGGGGTGTTAAAAATAACAGGCTGAGACAAGAGAGCAGCCAAATCGCGATGGTGCGCCCTGCCTCTCCTGACATCCTCCTGTCCCCCTCCTTTAGTTAGAGTCACCCCCTACATCTCCCCATTGTTCGCAGTTCCCTCAGATCATTCAGAAACTCCTCAGAAGGCGATATGCAAGGGTGGAGTCTTGTTCCATCCAGTTTAGGAGGGAGGGTGAATGAGGAACTCCGAATGGCGGAGTTGTATGATGTCGGGGAAGAGGCGGGTTGGACGGTACGGGTTCAGGAAGAGGGTGGAGTGTATGGTCGGTAATGGAGAAGAGCAGAGTCGGTGTCTGTTGATGTGAGGAGCTGGGGTGAGAACCTATACTCATCACGCTGATCATACTCTGCCTGACGGTGAGTCACCTCTCCACATCCACAGCCTGACTGCCTTGTGTGTGATAGAAGGCCAGGGAGACACTAACCCCCTACAAAGCTATCTGCATACCACCTGAGAACAGGGCAGTGTATTGTACACTCCATGTGCCACCCCCTGTATTCTGTACACCCTCCACCTGTATACTGTACACCCCCTGCCCCCCCACCTGTATACTGTACTCCCCCTACCCCCACCTGTATACTGTGTGCCCCCTGCCCCACCTGTATTCTGTACACCCCCTGCCCCCACCTGTATACTGTACAACCCCTACCCCCCACCTGTATACTGTACACCCCCACCTTTATACTGTATGCCCCCTGTCCCCACCTGTATACTGTACACCCCCTGTCCCCACCTGTGTCAGCACAGGGTCAATCAGCACTGTCCAGACAGAGGGTCAGGGGTCCTTCAGCCTCATAAGAAAGCCAGAGTAGAATGAAAACTCTTCCTACAACCTTTAACCAGACAATGATAGAAGTCACAAGACTTATAAAATACCGCTGATGAGTAAAAGTATTTAACTGTTTATATTTACTAAAATATTTGCATTTCAATGTTCTGTGGAATGCAATGTCTTGGGTTTAGTAAAACTTTAAACATTCTTTCACATACATAGTTTGCGTCATTCAGAAGCCTTTTGAGGACGATGCAATGAGTGCAGCATAAATTAAATCGGGGCACTAATTCTTCAAAGATGGCCAGGAATCTGTTGAAAATTATCCTTGTTCTGGAGGGCTTGCAACAAGCAGAACACCAGAGAATTATGAATATGTACAGGCTGCAATCAATAAAGGAGTAATACTACAACAAAAAGGTGTCCACCACCTCCACCTATAACTGGCTTTTGCAGCAAGTAGCATAGGAAGGCACCAAATGATATAAAAAAGACCAAGGATAAATCCAAGTCAAGATCCAAGCTTTACTCACTTATTTGCAAATGTGTGCAGACTAAACTCCTTTTTTAACGCATGCTGTTAGATAGTGTTAAGTCCAATTTGGGGTCTTAATTAAGACGATCAGATAAGATGGTAGATGAAGATAAAAAGTAGGTGCTTTAATTATAAAACATTGCAATGGAGAAAGACAACACAGATCTCGGCATATAAGCGAGTAAAAGTGAAAGTGTTTCTGAGCTTACAACTACAGGGGAAAACAATTTATACGTATGAATATTCATAAGATATGGGTATGTATCAAGTGTATTCTAGGCGTGATAAAGGTGTGATCGTATAGTTTAGTCCAATTAAACTCTATTTCTTCTTTATAGCAAGGGAACAGTTAAATGGGTGGTTACATCACGTGGCTGGCAAAAAAAACTTTTTCAAGAGTCTCTGGCCAGTTCAAACTGGTTTATTAGAAAGTCTATTCCGAACGGGCCTTATTAGCATCCTGTCTGATTTCCAAGGACAAAACGAAGAAGCTTTGAACATCTGTGAAAAAGCAAACAAGGGTGCATTATCAATCATTAAAGTGAACATCTATATTTATATGTCTATATCTATCTTAACATTATCAGACCCCTAAATTATACTCATTTCCCTCCTCTTGACCCCCATGGTGGGGTCACTACCATATCTTCTCTACCTAGTATGACACCAAAGGGTCCACAGTACTACTTTACATCTATGTGGAGTAAAGCTCTTCTTAGGGTGTATGTGGATACATATCTTTACTCATTCATATCACCCATCTTGGTATCATACGAATTTGCTAATCTGACAATCTGATAACACTCTATCTCTTCCTTGGGGGTCATCTCCCTCAGATCTAACTGTCATTGTATTTCACATTTAGCACACCTGAAAAAATTAAATAAAATAAACAAGCAATCATATAACGATAATTCCTATGAGGACAAAAACATATCTGTTGAATCCATGAAAATTTACCATATCTAAACAAAGTGTCATCTGAGTTTTTCATATTTCCTATCATAATGTCACATTGTATACCTCTTTTCCTTACTAAACAAGGAGGTATTCCAAAAGGCCTCAAGTTATATTTAGCATAAAATGTATTTTCACAATAATACAACATTTGTAATATTCTGGTCATACTAGTTTGGGCATCCTTGTATTGCTTAAACTCAAAATGAAAGTAAACGAGTACTAGGTGTGTGTTTTTTTTAACTGTCTGGCCTATGTGAACATATCTAGCAATTACTCAAATGGCTCATTATGCCTGTTAGCATGTGTAATTTGTACAGGTGATTTTCCTCTTTAGCCTTGACTAAGATCAAGCAAAGGCATAACAGTAGTTTACTCATCTTTTGAAATTAGCTGTACTTTCTTGCAATGGCTGGCATGTATCCACATCACTTTACAGCTGTAGCAGTTGTCAGGAACACTTGGTAGGGTCCTTCAGACTTTGATCTCAAAGGTACTTTCACATGTTCTTTAACTAGGACCCAATCATCTGGCTGTAAATCAATTTCTTGATCTAGAATTGAATCAAAAACAACTTGTGCATCGCAGTTAGTTGCTTGTATTAGACAATTACATAACAAAACAAAATCATTATACATTACAGCAGTCTGATGTAGAAAATACAACCCTATCTTAGGTGGGCCCCCAAATAAAATCTCCTAAGGGCTCAAATTCTCTGACCTATAAGTAGGGGTAATCCTGATGTTGTAAAGAACCAGAGGCAACAGCTCTTGTCATTGTTTCCTTACTGACCTGTCTTTCCTTTCCCTGCATTAATTTGGCTAGCCTGTCTTTAATGATTCCAATATTTTTCTACCTTTCCTGAACTCTGAGGATTATAGAGGCATGAAAGGCCTGCTCAATTGCCAAGTCCTTGCATGTAATTTGCATGATCTGTCCAGTGAAATGTGTTCCTCTGTCATTCTCTAGGATTTCGGGGACTTCAAGCGACATATTACTTCGGAAAGGAGTTTCTTTGCTGTTGCCTTGGCATTTGCTTTAGCTACCAGTCAGGCTTCTATTTTGCTTGAAAACATGTCTACGCACAACAAAACATATTGATATTGGCATGATTTGGGCAATTAGATTTAATCAATCTGAAGTCTTTGGAAAAGGAATAGTGACTTGGCCAAATGTCTTTGTGTTACTCTGGTTGGTTTTCCTGGGTTATTTTTAGCACAGATTATGCATTCCTCAACAAAGTCTTGATATGCATTTCTGGAGTTTTGAAAAAAAACATCCAGCCTTGCTTATGTCTCTCTCCATTGCCTTAGGGCATACATGGCTCAGTCCATGAGCTAGTGGCATGATCATCTTCTCCGTTTGAGATGGGACACATATTCCTTTTTCCTTGCATCCATCTTGATCCTTCTTTGTTCCATCCCTTTACAATATGTTATACCAATCGTCAGGTGCAGATTCTTGCAATTTCTTAATCAGTTTCTTTACTTTCAGTATTTGTTCTTTTCTTTTCCTTCAATCTGTTACGGGCTTCTTCTTATTCCTTTGCAAAATCATTGATTAGGGTCATGATTGCTTCCATTGGTGTTTCAGCAGTCTTCCTGGCAGTATGATCAAACAACTGTTTCCTTTTTCTTCCATGGGTTGTCCTTCAGTATGTGCCTTGACCTTCAGGTTGGCTACTTCCTTTGGGAGGGTGACTGGTTCAAAAAGTTCTTGAACATATTTTCAGTTTTGAATTGCTTCTCTTGCAGCAGTTGTGAGTCTTCTGTTCTTCCTTATGGGTCCATAATCATGGACTACTTTGACAGCATGCTTGCTATCAGTGTAGATGTTGGCTGTTTGATCCTTTGCGGTCCCACTGGCTCTTGTGAGTGCTACCACTTTGGCAACCTGCACTGAAAGTGATGAAGGGAGTAGTTGGATCTCAATCACTTCCTCCAATGTTGTCACCGCATATGCCATTCTTGGGACTCCATCTTTGTGCAGGCATGAACCGTCCACAAACAGGATCAGATAGATGAGGATTTTCAAGAGTAGTGTCCTTTACTGGGGAAATTTGCTGCATTTCTTCTTCCATAAGTTTTAAGCAGATGTGGTCACCCTCCTCTTTGAGGTCTTCTTCTCTCTCTAGGAAAAAGCTGGCAAGTTTGATTGTAGTACATTTTTCACTTCCATTTCTCCTAATTCAAGCGGTATTGCTTCATAACATCCATTCCAAAGCATGTCTTCTCTTTTGTACAGCACCACTGTCACAGGTTGCAGCTGCAGTTTTCTTTTTGTGTTCTTCCCGTAGCATGGATCTTGGTGCATCCACCAGCCAAATCTATTTTATACATGGCTTGAAAGGGTTTGCAGTGAACAGGGCAGGATGAAGAGGTTTCACACCATTTAAGAATGCATGATACAGAAAACATGACAACAATCTTCTGGAAAGCCAACCTTCAGGGAAAGACTATTCAGGCAAATTGGACACCTCTTAGTTGAACTTAATGCTAAAGTACTGGCACCAGTCCCATCTTTGCCTTCGTCACCATCTTTTTCTTCATGTTGCTGGTCTTTCAGATGAGCATAAATGCTTGCTCTCCATCCTTCCAACTAAACCTAATAATGTCATTTATCTCAGCAGGATCAGAAATGAATGCAACCATAAAATCACCATCCAAACAAAGGCTATTGTAGCTTTGATTCCTCAACTGCAATTCTGTTATTCCATCATAACGTCAGTTGAAGTGGAAAGCGTAATGTTACAAAACCATCTTTACCATCCATCTCAGAGATGCACAAATTAACTTCTGTGTGCTCAGAAAGTTCATGCTGCTTTACTATTCATTCATCATCTCTCTTTCTTCTGCTTACGTCTGTCAGGCAATCTGCATTTTCTGGCCAATCCTGCCACAATTCTAGCATGTCCTGGTTTCTTTTTGAGAAACAGCTCCTTGACCATCATATTGGGCTACAAAAGCATTCAGCCTTTTCTCTTTTCTCACATCCAGCAATCCTCATTAATAATTCTACAACATTCTGTCCACTTTCTGCATAATGCAATTCACTTTAATGTTCATTTAAACCATTTCCTCTTATAAATAAACTTACCTTTCTCCACTTTCATGTTTCTTGAAAACATTTAAATATTTATAATAATCATGGCTACCTTTTCTTTCTTTGTTTAAAATTAATCCTAGAGTTACATAACAAAAAATAACAATTTTAACTAGGATTTCACGTTGCCACATAATTAAACATTTCTTAGATATTCAGAACTATCTGGCTCCTTTACACCAGGTATTTGAAGAGAGGGGCATCTCACTCTTTTCTTCACACACTAACCCAAGCACAAAGGAGGGGGGGGGGAAACTGCAAAAGGCAGCAGGCTCGTCTCATCATTATCTTAAACATTTATATAACAATGGCATTGCCTGGTCTAATTCTCTAACTTTGACAGGCTCATAATTAGTTAGTTTCACCACGTTGCATACTTTCAAAAACCCAGTGTACATTTTTAATTACCTTATTCAACTCTGTCTTAAAAATTAACATACACAGAAACCCAAGTTGATCATAACTCCTTCTGGTACTAGATCAGCTCTGTTTTGGTCCAGCCTATAATAGTCTTGGTGTCATCTTAACCACTGTCCACATCTGTCTGTCATGTCAGTCATAGGACTTACTTGTGCCACTTCTACCTTACCCGGTTTGAAAGGTCCATGGGAGCACCGTACTCCCAATCTAGAGAACTCACTGTCGAGTCTCTACCTAAAAATGTATGGGTCGTCACCCAAAATTTCTCCTGGGCTACACACAGTAGCCATTAAATGGCACTTTATTACACTTGGCCACACAGGCCTTACTCGCCACACAGGCTCACTACTACAGTCCTCTGGTCAGATCTTTTCACAAGTTTCATAAATCTATTGACACCCCAAGCATGGAAACAAAACATCAACATTCAGAAAGAAGAGAAATTTTGATGCATCCTCACATGTAGTGAGCATGTGGATGCATGATCATAGTGCGTGTGCCGCGTCCTAAATATATTCAAAATGGAAAAAAATGACCTAGGGGCAAGTCATGGACTTTGAGGGCACTGTAAACTGGTAAAGATAGTAGTCACCACAAACAGGGGGACATTTTTGCTAAAAAAATATATTTATTACACAAGGTATTATTAAACACTTTAAGAAAGTCTCCATATGATTGAATTTGCACAAAAACAAAATTACACAGCGTTACAGTATTCAGTGAGAACCATCAGGAATTGGTAATTAAACATAATTACATAAAAAAGAATTTCAACTGGTTATTGAGATATACTGTTGATAAAGACAAACAAAGAACCTCCAACCACTTATAGATTGTAAAAGTTCCTGAGGAAGGACCGAAGACTGCATAGACTGAAGGTCTAAACGATGACAAAGGAATCGCTGTGGCCTGACATGTTTCGCGCTGAGATATGGCGCTTCTTCAAAGGACTTTTTGTTATAAATGTGCTACAATAATGGAGAAAAAACATGAGTATATAAATACATTTCACATGCATATATCATATAGTGAACCGAGATAAAAATAGAAATAGAGTAGCTGTGGATGCTGGCAGGCAGGCTAAATGCATGCAGGAAAAAAGACAGGGGAGGGAAAGTCCAAGGGTAAAAACCCGTGGGGAAAAAAAAAAAAAAACCCACGGGTTTTTACCCTTGGGCTTTCCCTCCCCTGTCTTTTTTCCTGCATGCATTTAGCCTGCCTGCCAGCATCCACAGCTACTCTATTTCTATTTTTATCTCCCTACCCTCCCCCAGCGACTTTCCTGTAGTGCCTAAGCAAAGGTGACATCGTCCTCTTTCTGTCAGGTTCTTTGAGAATGTTGAAAGGCCTAAATCTCATGAGAAAAATACCTGCACTGTGCAGCAGTCTTCTTGCAAGATTTGGGTTGCTCAGCATTCCCTGGGATCTCATCGGCAGAAGAGTGTTAAATCCACCTGCATTATGAAAGTTGGGGAAAGGTAAGTGTACTGTATTACTTAACTATGCTTCCACCCAGAGTTTTTTTTTTTTTTTTAAAGGAAGGGGGGGGTGATCCACACTGGAAAAGTGTACCTTAACTTACATGCATGATCTGCACTAAGCTTTAAGGTCAGCTTTAACCACTTAAGCCCCGGACCTTTAGGCAGCTAAATGCCCAGGCCAGGTTTTGCGATTCGGCACTGTGCCACTTTAACCCCCCTGGCGGTAACCCCGAGCGTGACTCGGGGTGGATTTTTTCTGCTGCGATCGGTATCCCTGAGTCACGCTCGGGGTAGGTATGCAGAGCCTGCAGCGTGCGCTGGCTTACCTTCTCCTGGATCCAGCGATGTCACCACGCTGTGTGAGCGAGCGGGACCTCGCTTGATTCACACAGCATCCTCCTGTGCCGCCAATCTTCGTTCCCTGCGACGTTACGACGCACGGGAGCGGAGATCGGCGCCAAATTCAAAAAAGTAAACAAACACCTTACATACAGTATACTGTAATCTTATAGATTACAGTACTGTATGTAAAAAAAACACACCCCCCTTGTCCCTAGTGGTCTGCCCAGTGCCCTGCATGTCATTTTATATAATAAAAACCTTTTTTTCTGCCTGAAAACTGTAGATTGTCCATAGCAACCAAAAGTGTCTTTTTATGTCAAAAATGGTTTTAGATCAGCTAGAAAACAGCGATAATAAATTATAATCACTTGCAGAATTGTGCGATAGCGATTTGCGGGGAAATTCGTCATAAAAAAAAAAAAATAACGACAGCAACAATTCTGCAACTGAGAAAATTTCAGTGATTTTGAGCGGATTACATTCTTGAATAATTTTTCTTTTAATTATATTATTACTTGCTATAATTATTTATAATTATTTATTATATTATAATTTAAAATTTTGTTTTTAAAAAAATGTCATACCCGAGATGCCTATTAGATTCTTGTTTGGTCAGATTTAAGTGAGTTATTCCTAAAAATCACAGGCCTACAGTATAAAACACCAAATTTCCTTGCAAATAATTGTACCGCTTTCAGCATGTTTTTTCAGACAGAATCATACCGCCAGGGAGGTTAACAGACAATTGCGTGGTCGTGCGACGTGGCTCCCAAACAAAATTGGCGTCCTTTCTTCCCACAAATAGAGCTTTCTTTTGGTGGTTTTTGATCACCTCTGCGGTTTTTAATTTTTTGCGCTATAAACAAAAATAGAGCGACAATTTTGAAAAAAATGCAATATTTTTTACTTTTTGCTATAATAAATATCCCCCAAAAACATATATAAAAATTGTTTTTTTCCTCAGTTTAGGCCGATACTTATTCTTCTACCTATTTTTGGTAAAAAAAATCGCAATAAGTGTTTATCGATTGGTTTGCGCAAAATTTATAGCGTTTATTGCATTTTTATTAATTATTTTTTTTTACTACTATTGGCGGCGATCAGCGATTTTTTTCGTGACTACGACATTATGGCGGACAATTTTGACACATTTTTGGGACCATTGTCATTTTCACAGCAAAAAATGCATTTAAATTGCATTGTTTATTGTGAAAAAGACAGTTGCAGTTTGGGAGTTAACCACAGGGGGCGCTGTAGGAGTTAGGGTTCACCTAGTGTGTGTTAACAACTGTAGGGGGGTGTGGCTGTAGGACTGATGTCATCGATCGAGTCTCCCTATAAAAGGGATCACTCGATTGATACACCGCCACAGTGAAGCACGGGGAAGCCGTGTTTACATACGGCTCTCCCCGTTCTTCAGCTCCGGGGGGGGGGGGGGAGATCGCGACGGAGCGGCTATAAACGAATAGCCGTGCCGTCGTCCCGGATCGCTCCCCGAGGTAAGCCGCCCGCCGCATGCAGCGGGGGGGTCCCGATCGGACCCCCCACCCGCTAGAAGGCAAGGACGTATATATACGCCCATCTGCCTGTACGTGCCATTCTGTGGACGTAAATAGGCGTGTGGCAGGTGTTAAGTGGTTAAAGTGGATGTAAACCCTCACATATACCCAGTGAAGTGAACAGCCTCAGATGATACACAGAGACAAATCTCCCTACAAAGGTTTTACATGTATATCTGCTGTATTCAGCTTGCTATATTCTTTTGAAAGCGCACAGATTTTTTCTTCCTGTTCACCACTGGGGGTGGGGGTGGATTCTTGGCATACACTGTGCGACATTTGATTGGAGGAAAGGCACACACCCCCACTCAACATAGGCAAAGCAAGGTAGGATTGTGCAGAGCTGTGCTGTGAATAGACCAGATCTCTGCTAATGTATTTATAGTACCCATACCGACACAAATTGCAGTCTGGTTTTATCTTGGTTGTCGGAGGACTTGTCAGAAGTTATGCTGATAACAGAAGACTGGAGCAGCAGAAAGACACAGGACTTATGGCTTTGGAGAGAGATAAGAAAACACTACAGATATATGTACTAAGGTCAAATTCCATGAATCAGGTTTACATCCATTTTATTTTATAACAGTCATGACTGGTTTGCTTTAAATTGTGTACAGACCTTTGACAGTTCTATAAATGCAGCATAAATCTGTGAATTAAGGAACTTACATATGAG
This sequence comes from Rana temporaria, assembly GCF_905171775.1. Classification (NCBI taxonomy): domain Eukaryota; kingdom Metazoa; phylum Chordata; class Amphibia; order Anura; family Ranidae; genus Rana; species Rana temporaria. The sequence continues at coordinate 415,758,066 of NC_053490.1, forward strand.
CTATTTGCATTTATTTTATTTTCTCTTTATTCCTATAGTCAATTAAACTGTCAGTCAAATTAGTTTATACCCTCAATTGAACAAATATCTCAAATCTCATGTTGTTTACTTTCTAAAAAACTTAAAATCACATCTTGTTTCAAGTTTGAACCTGATCATCTGTTCTTTCACAAACAATCCTGAATAATTAGTTTTCTAATGCTAGGCCAAGGAGCATACTGTTTATACAGAAGCTGATAAATAGTTTTTGAATTATTTATTATTATATTTTAGCCGTAATTTTCGCACAGCTCTAAGTAAACATCTATGGAGCTATCCTATTGAATGTCTGGAATAAATCAACATTTAATCTATACTGAAGACTTTAAAAATGAGCAGCTTTAAGAATAAATAAAAGTTTGTTCCTTGCCACTTTTCCTTGTCAATTTTATCTTTATTTAGTAAATGCAAAGTAAAATGTACATGTAGCATATGAGTGGTACCATTTCTTAACAGGCATGACATTTTGTACGTACATCATATTATTTTAACTCTAGTATTGAAGGTAAAAAAGAAATAAACATTACCATACGGTTTTGGCAAAGTCAGAAACAGCTTGGGAAATTAAATGTTCGATGTATATAATCTGTCTTCGCCACCAAGCTTCCAAGTTCAAAATATACGAACATCATTGTGTTTCTAACTAAAACAAGTTTCAACATCTAAAGATAAAGGATACTAAGATATGCTACCTTTTCTGTGCTAATTGCAAAAAGTATAAGGAAAAAATCTTGCACATAAACTGGTATGGGGAAGGGAAATATGGGGTGGGAAGAGGGGTAAATCATAAGGTCTGCAGGGATGGGACCGGGTCCGTTCCTTGCCACTTTTAAGCAGCAAAAGTAATTTGTCAAAAGCACAATAGCTGAGATTTAACTTTGCTGTCAGAGAAACCCACAATGAATATTTAATTGACTTAATTGAGCCAGAAATGGAAAATGCTGCTCTGTTTGCCCTCAGAAATAGTCTGAATATACCAGACTTGTCAGTTCATCCCTTTGGGCTTGTATACACTTACAGCTGGGCCACATTTTTACTAGCCACAACCACAATGTTTCTCTTTACATCTGTGGCAAAAATGATGCCCCCGTCACATTTGATGGGCAGCACTGTGATTGAGTATGCCCCATTCATATAATGGTGCAGCAATTATGAAGTTGAAACAGACAACATAAGGTCTCCTCACCACCTGTCAAACACCTCTGAAAAGCAATGCAACCACAGATAATTTTTCAGAGATGCGATATATTGATTACATAGGCTTTTTTAGCAAATTTAAGTAAGGCACTCATAGGAAACAATGTTGCTGAAACATAATAAAAGTTTGTAATAAGAAATAAACATACCCAAACCCATGGCTCACGTCCAGACTTGCTCCTTTCAATTCACACAGACGACCCAGGTGCTGGCTACCACAGCCAGTCACCACTCTCAGTCAAAAGTAAATATATGCAAATTTTAAATGAAAAAAAATGTAGCGCTCTATTCATAAATCATATAAACATATCTAAAGCATGTAAACAAAATCACCACCTAAAAAAGTATTATAGTGATTAAACATGACAAAAAAGAAGAGAAAAATGTATGAAATTATACTAAATATATGTATGATCTCTAAACAAATATTCATAAGTGTTCATCCAAAATCTACACCTAAAGTGTGAGGAAAATCTAAAAAATCAAGTGCATAAATTGTAGTGTTTTTTCCAGGTGTTTACAAAGTAAATATATACCACATTCCAAAACATAACTCTTTTTCTATTCAATTCATCAAGGAAGGTGGTTTTGGGAACAACTCTGTCTGATCCTGTGTCTGGATGGGAGAGGTAAACACATTGGAGAGAGGAGGGGGGTGGGTGTACCCCACACATACAGGTAGGTGACACAGTGTGCATGGGGCAGGCATGAATGACAGTTAACCCTTCAGGTGAGGGGAGGTGTAGTGGAGAGTCCAGTCTAAGGAGAAGGGTGACAGTGATGTCTGGTGTCTGTGCACAGTGTGGGCTTGGCTCAGTGTCAATGGCTCACCCACCTCTCCACTGACCCAGATACAATGATGGGTAACAGCAGGAACAGGTTTTGGGGGCCGGGCACAGCTCTCTTCTCTCCCCTGGAGCAGCTCTGGCGGAATTTGAAAACTTTTTCCGGGCTTTGTGCTGGCAGCAGTCAGTCTCCTTCTTCCATTCCCCATGTGTGCCATCCTGTCAGATCGCTCACATCATTTATTTGGAGCAGCGCTCATAGGCTGGCTGACGGAGAGGCGGCGGTGGAGCTGGGAGCGGTATGTTCCTGGGCAGCACTGACACCCTGCTGCACAATTAAGTCCAGAGTCTGGCAGGGATATGGGACCAGTTCGGATCAAGGCTAATTTCTGCACTTTCCCCACCCCACCCCCACTCCCCTATGCCAGTGGCTGCTGCGGGATGTCAGTGTGCTGGGGAGATGAAAGGGAATCCCCTTCCGCCACTTTGCACAGAGCCTAAATGTCCCTTCTGCCTGGGGGTGGCAGCTGAAAAATGCTGCTGAGGCCTTGAGGTAGATATGCCCCAGGCTGCACCCGCTAAGAGACTTGGGGCTAAGGGCCCCAGACTCAGGGCTGTAGCCCCAGAAACCACCCCCTAGCGATGCCACTGTTGTCAGCCCTGTCCAATGGTTTGTGATTAAACTGTTGAATCTTACCCTATCTGCTAGCTGAGTGACAACGATGCTGATCCCCTCCAAATTGTAGGGATTTCCGCAGATACCAGCAATCATTTACCAACACTGGAAGTCTCTAGTCACATATTTGCAGCTTATGCATGTTACATGATCTACTGAAGAGAGACATAAATATGTTATTATTGGTGGGTGGGATGCACTGTATCCTGGAAGTGTTGATTAAGCACTTCCTGCCCAGCAATTGTAGATATGCCTCCCATTTTTGGCACTCATGTGCGGCCTCAATTAATACAATTGTGTTGTGGTTGGCCCTTGTACCACATGATGCCACATGATTGTGTATGAGGTCTCCTGCTTCTCACACAGTGTGCGTGTGGGACAAGACAGAGACGATCTGTGCTTTCCACTCAGGGATTAGGATCCATGATTTGACTTGCATTTTACTGTAGATTTACACTCTGATCACACACGGTGCAGCCACCTGTCCCCAGTGCACCATCAACATCTGTCACTGTGTCCCATTGCACCATCAACATCTGTCAGTATCCCAGTTCACCATCAAAAAAATTATGTCCACTCATATAGATCAGTGGCGGCTGGTGCTCAAAATTTTTGGGGGGGCGCAAATAAATGGAAAAAAAAAACAATTGCAGCCTCACTGTGCCCATCAAACGCAACTACTGTGCCCATGAATTGCAACCACTGTGCCCATCAAATACAGCCACTGTTCCCATCACATGCAGCCATTGTGCCCATCAAATGTAGCCACTGTGCCATGCCATCAAACGCAGCCACTGTGCCATCAATTGTCACCACTGAGTTCTCATTGGAGAGTTCTCATTGGAGAGCTGGGCAGTGGAGGGGCGGGGAGCGGCTGTCTCAGCGGCTCGCTGAGACGCTGATGCCGCATACACATAATCATTTTTCGGCATGAAAAAAAATAAGTTTTCGGCATGTAGAAAAAACGAAATTTTTCCAACTTCATTATTAAAACGACGTTGCCCACACACCATCATTTTTTAAAAATGCTCTAGCAAAGCAGGGGCAAGACCAGAAGGGAGGCGGTTGGGCATTGCCGCAGAGTCAAGTGGTCCTGAGATGGCTTGGCATCCGAGGTTTGATGTGGAGCTGGATTTTACCTGACTTCCATTATTTTTCTAGATAGACTTCCAGACTATTTTATTCCTCCGTGTGGGTGGTAATGACATGGTGAGATGACTCAAAAAGTAGAGCACAAAATCAAATTTGACCCATGCATTTACTTTACTTTATAAAACTCCAGGTTACATCAAAACCATATATTTGTAAACCAAATTTCAACTTACCACTTGTGTTCATTATGCTGATTTGGTGATTCAGGACTGTTGCAAAACAGTATGGATGGGTTGGTAATACATTTATGCTTCAACAGCTTTGTGTAAATGAGAATGCTGTACCTACTGTTCTGCCCATAATAAAACTGTGAGTATAGAAAATGGGGATTCTTGATCAAATTATCTGTTAAATGAGTTGTCCTATGTTTAGTACAATTGTAATGAATAAAGAAAAGATTATTTGCTAATGCTTAATTTTAATTCTGGGGATAATACAAAAAATAGGATGTCATTACAGAAACACTGATGAACATTCATAAATAAAGTCATACCAAGAGAAAGTCACATCTACTTATTCTAGGTATAACATTTCTTTACACTTTCTCTATAAAATTGTACAGTAATGTTTTATCTCCTAAAATGCTTTCCTAATAATTTCCTTTGCTAGCAATATTTATTTTCTTTCTTTTTGTGTTTACATGCCACAATATGCCTGTCTTTGAATGACAGTGTTTATCTGTTTGACATATTTTTTTTTTACTGCAATCCAGAAACTTTGACTCAAACATTGAACTTTCAAAATAGAAGTTACAAATACAATGTTGAAAACAGGCCAGTTTCTAATATATGCTTGCTTTTGCTAAAAGGATAAAAGCAATAATCAATAGCTATAGCTCCATAAAGTCTTCAGAGACATCTGAAAAGGAAATTGCTCTGAAATCATTCAATATAGGGTGCCTTGGTGAACCATTCCTGTTTTATATCCCCAAATGATTTCTTTTTTTTATACAAAGGCTATCTAAATACAAGTCTTAAAATACATTCTAAACAATATCTTGTCTATAGTCTCTAAAGGCAGAACCTGTAAACACAGCTTAATAATTTCCTTTTTTTTTTAATCAATAATTTTTATTGAAGATTTTCAGGGGACAACAAAGAAAAAGGGAAAGGGAAAAAGACATACACAAGGTGCGGTGATATACACGCCTTCCATCATATACTTATTACTGTTACCAGAAAACATCAATATTCAAAATCAATGTACCAAACCTTAAGAAACATCAACATTCAAAATCAATGTAACAAACCTGGAGAGCCTTGGAAGTATTTGGGCCATATAGACCAACAGTCATCAAATTGTTTGCTTCTCATAGAATTGATAAGGCAATAAGTCTTTCAAATGTGTAGTTTCTATGAGTCCCAATTATCACGTCAGAAACATTTATAGTCTTGTTGGATTTCCAATGTCGTAAGACTAGTGATCTCGTTTCTAGTAGTACAGTATGTGAGTTACGACCGGTCTCATGGTGTAAGGGAATCTATCAATATTTATGTGGAGAAGTGCAAGTGCTGGGTCCGGTTTCGTGAGAACCCCCTGTCAGGGATGAAATAAGTTGGAAAACCTGATTCCATAGGCTTTTTTTGTTTGGGCAGTGCCATAACATGTGCAAGAGGTTGCCCGTGTGTCCACATTCCCTCCAGCAGCCAGCCGAGGCTCCCGGGAAGAATGTGGAAATTCCCAGAGGCGTATAATGCCACCTGTTTGTTAGTTTGATTGCCAGCTCCCAGTGCTTGATGCAGTGAGAGGCTTTGTGGATTTCTCAAAACGCGGGTGACCATTGCTCCACCAAGAACGTGGAGTTCAGGTCCACCTCCCATTTTTGCATTGCAGCGGTTTTAGAGAGCGTTAGCTTGTCCTGGAACATGTAATAAAAGACCACTATGCCCTTGGTGTCTGGTTTCAGAGTGGAGTAAAAACGCCAAACTGCACTCGGGAGGGATATGCGTGGAGGAGGCAACGGTCGGAGAAAGTGGGCGATTCTCAGACACTTAAACAGAGCGTTATCAGGCAGGTGCAAACTTTTTTATAATATGGTCAACCGGCTTAAGTACGGTGCCATCATAAAAGTCCGTTATACTCACTACGTTATGGCTAGTCAAGTCAGCAACCCTTAACATTGGGATTTTGGCTTCCAGTAACTGCAGGGGTAGCTCAAAGTCCATGTCTTGGACATCTTGTTGCTTGTGTTCTAGGAGATACCTCCAGGCACGGTGGGGGGTAAAATGGTCAAGTCCCACGGGTCCCACCTGTTGCTCAGTAATAGGAGCTTCAGATCCTTAGTCGGTGATACCGCCGATTCTATCTCTACCCAAAGGGGATAGTCAGAGTCAAGGAACCAATGTTTGAGTTGGTCTAAACGAACCGCCCATAGGTAGTCAGGGATGTCAGTCAGGCCCGCTCCCCCCACTCGTCTATGTGATATTAAGTTGTTCCGCGAGCATCTATCTTTTTTGCCATTCCATATATATCTCCAGCTGAGCCTCATTAGACCTTTGAGAAAATGAAGAGGTATACAGTATGAATTGGCAGGGTTTGGAACACATACAGTAGTTGTGGCAAAATTAACATTTTGTAAGCAGAGATTCTACCCATCCAAGATACCTCTTTTTTGGACATATCCTTAAGCTGTGAATCCAGTTTGGCTGTCAGTGGGCCATGTTGGATCAGCAAAGTGATGACATCTTATTAGTAAGCGTTATACCCAGATACGTGATTCTACCCAGACTCCAGGAGTAAGGTAGATGTGTTTGCAAAATACTTTTTATTCGGGGAGGAACGCCCATGTCCAGGATTGGTAAAGTTAATTTTGTAATAAGATATCTCCCCAAATGATGTCAAGACCTTGTCCTTTAAGGATGTTGCCGGGTTAGAGAGGAGTAGTATAACATCATCAGCGAAAAGATTGATGGTGTGCTCGCCAGAGCCAAACTGAAATCCCGTAATCCCTGGATTCGACCTGATGGCTTCAGCCAGTGGTTCTATCATCAGGTTGAAAACTGAAGGGGATAGAGGGCACCCCTGTCTTGTGCCATTCGTAATTTCAAATGGCCAAGAGAGGAATCCAGAGGAGTACACTTGAGCGGAGGGACACGAGTAGAGGGCTAATATAGCCCTCAGGATCGGACCCCGAAATCCAAATTTATTGAGAACCATTTCCATATTTCCAGTGGACCCAGTCGAATGCCTTCTCTGCGTCAACAGATAACAACAGAGAAGGCGTCCGAGTTGTCTCAGCATGGTGTATTACATTGATAATACGCCTAGTGGCGTCCGAGGTTTGTCTCCCCCTCACAAAGCCCCCCATATGGAATAAAAATATATTTCCAATATATTTATTAAAAAAATTATATATTTTAAATATATTTACAATATATTGGCCTACGCAAATATATTTTTACATCTATTCCAAAAATGTAAATTAAAATATATTTTCCAAAGGCATATATTTGAAAATATATTATTTTTAATATATTTGCCAGATATTTTTGAGCATCTAAAAAAATGCATTTAAACATATATTTTTAAATATACTTGTAAAGGCATTCCAAAATATAATTTAAATGCATTTTCCAAAGACATATATTGGAAAATATATTTTTAAAATATATTCTTCAGATTTTTTTTAACACATAAAAAAAGTAATTTCAACATATATTTTTACATATAGTTGTAAATGTGTTCCAAAAATATAATTTTAATATATTTTCCAAAGGCATATATGTGAAAATATATGTTTGTAAATATATGTTTCAGATATTTTTGAACATATAAAAAAATGCATTTAAACATATATCTTTAAATATACTTGTAAATGCATTCCAAAAATATAATTTAAATGTATTTTCCAAAGATATATATTAGAAAATATATTTTTAAAATATGTTTTTCTGAAAATATTTAATGTCTAATAAAGACATTTCAACATATTTTTTCTGACATTTTTGTAACTATGACATAGATAATATTCTGAATACATTTATAAGAGAGCCACTCCCATTTTAAAATGGTTTGTTTTACTCTTTTAAAATAAACAAATAAAATAAAAACCAAAAGATTCAAATACAATCTTAATTTTTTTATAAGATTTTAAGCACATAATCCATTTAATACAAAGCAGATAAACCTCTCACATCCACTTTCCATTCCCAAAAAATGTCATTCTGAATTGAGAACGCTTGTCGGCGGACCAGCAAAACATCTTAAAATACAGCAAGTCCAGTTAGCTTGATTTATTAATTGACCTGAATGAATGAGAACCTTCACAGACATCCACCTCTACAGCCCAAGGATCTTGTCTGCTTACAGGGTACTGAGAGAAACTCTGAAAATAAATCTTCAATGTTCTGTTTAATCCATGAATCAGTAGTTGCACTATTATTACCAAACTCCCTCATCAGTGTCTTTATGGACCTTGCTTTGTGCACTGGTGGGCAGTCATGTTGGAACAGGAAGGGGCCATTCCCAAACTGTTCGCACAAAGTTGGGGGCATGAAATTTTCCCAAAATGTCTTGGTATGCTGACGCTTTAAGAGTTCCCTTCACTGGAACTAAGGAGCCAAGCCCAACCCCTGAAAAACAACCCCACACCATACCCCCCCCCCCCCCCACACACACACACCATAATCCACCAAATGATTTGGACCAGTGCACAAAGCAAGGTCCATAAAGACATGGATGAGCGAGTTTGAGGTGGATGGACATGGATGAGCTTGACTGGCCTGCACAGAGTCCTGACCTCAACCTGATAGAACACCTTTGGGATGAATTTGTGTGGAGACTGTGAGCCAGGCCTTCTCATCCAACATCAGTGCCTGAACTCACAAATGTGCTTCTGGAAGAATGGTCAAACATTCCCATAGGACAGCCTTCCCAAAGGAATTGAAGCTGTTATAGACTGGCATGCCATTACAGTTCATGTGCGTGTAAAGGCAGGCGTCCCAAAACTTTTGGCAATATAGTATATATACTGTATATTCTTTTTATACTAAGTCCAGTCCATTGTTTGGACTTAGTACCTGCCGAAGGGTAATTCCAGCAGCCAAATAAAAGGAATTGGGATATTAAAGTTCTCCCCAGCTCAAAATTAAAACTCAGCAGCTACACAAAGGGGGTTATTTACTAAAGGCAAATCCACTTTGCACTACAAGTGCAAACTACAAATGCAAAGTGCACCTGAAATTGCAAGGAAAGTGCACTTGGAAGTGCAGTCGCTGTAGATCCGAGGGGGGCAAGGAAAATAAAAAAACAGAATTTTAGCTTGCACATGATTGGATGATAAAATCAGCAGAGCTTCCCCTCATTTCAGATCTACCCCTCAGATTTACAGTGCCTGCACTTACAAGTGCACTTTCAGTGCAATTTCAAGTGCACTTTGCACTTGTAGTGAAAAGTGGATTTGCCTTTAGTAAATAACCCCCATACTGTACACATACTGCAGCGGCTGACTTAATATTAGGACACTTACCTGTCCTGGAATCCGGCGATGTTGGTACCCCAGCCAATGTTTCCAATTGCCTATAGGGGCCAATTCACACCACATGCAGTCCAGTGTGTTTTTTTTGTCTGCATGGAAAATAGGTTATATGGTTTTCAATGGCATAATTCACACCAGTGCTTGCAGCTCCGGAAAAAAAGTAGAGCATGCTGCATTTTTCCTGCACTGGACTGTAATGGAACACTGTAAAGCACACCAAAAACGCACTAGAATGCACCTGAACGCACAGGAACACACATGTAATTATCTAATGTTAAGAAAAAAGAGGGGAAAAATGCACTGGAATGCTTTAAAAACACACCAAACATGCCCTGGAATGCATCAAAAACACGCATGCAGAAAAGCATCGGGAACGCATTTCCCCACTCTCTCAAGAAGTGGGGACAGGTACCTGTCAAAAACAGGAACCTGCTCCCCTCCCCCGAAAGGTGGCAAATGTGGCAAAGTAGGGGGGGGGAGGCAAATAAGTGGAACTTCCACTTTTGGGTGGAACTCCGCTTTAAATGTCATATCCCTGCCCAAGCTGCACTATTGTCATGTGCCAATACTAGGCTGGGCTGGAAGATAAATATGTCAAGCCCCATACACACTATCAGTTTTCCTGTCAGTTTTCTCTTCAGGTTTACCAAAACCATGTAGTGCAAGGGCCTGCCTGATTGCATACAAATTGAAACTCTTGAGGTTTTACCTCATATTAGATGGTTTTGGTAAACCTGAAGAGAAAACTGTCAGGAAAACTGATAGTGTGTATGGGGCTTAAGTGATGAGAGCTGCATTCTTGTGTGTGTGTGTGTGTGTGTATATATAAGCGTGTATGTGTATATATATATATATATATATATATATATATATATATATATATATATATACAAATATATACACACACACATATAGATATCTGATATATATATATATATATATATACAAACACACACGTATAGCAGAATGAAGATACAGTATATATATATATATATATATATATATATATATATATATATATATATATATATATATATATATATATATATATATATAGAATGCCTCTCCCATCACTTACTTACATGTATAAATATTTTTCTCATTCTTTTATTGGGATGTGGGTCTGATTTCTGTGCCTTCAATCTTCTAATTATTAGAATCTGATGCCTCGTACACACGGCCGAGGAACTCGACGTGCCAAACACATCGAGTTCCTCGGCCAGTTCAGCACTGAAGCCGCCGAGGAGCTCGGCGGGACGAGAGCTCCCATAGAACAACGAGGAAATAGAGAACATGTTCTCTATTTCCTCGTCGAGCTCCTCGTCGGCTTCCTCGGCTGAAAGTGTACACACGACCAGTTTCCTCGGCAGAATTCAGCCAGAAACTCGGTCGGAAGCTGAATTCTGCCGAGGAAACTGGTCGTGTGTACGAGGCCTAATATGTAAATCCTGCCCTGGGAAAAACTCTTTAAACAGAGAGACTTCAATCATAATACAGGAAGACAGGAAGTGAGCAGTGGGAACCAGAGGGGTGAACTTTCACCTCTCACTTCCTGTAAGGCCTAGTCTGAAAAGGAAAGCATGGCATGGTGGAGACTCTCTGTATTCTCCTGGATGTATTCTCCTGGATGTATTCTCCTGGATTAAAGGTATGCCTTCTATCAAATAATATTAGAATGGTGAAAGTTTGGTGCATGAGTTAAGTTGTATTTGTCTATTTCCTGCTGAATAGTTGTCATTCTGTGTGCATTCACCTTCCCAGTTACTATACAGCATGTGCACAGTAATGTAATATTACAGAGCTCCTCTTCCACAGCATGTCACTCTGCTGCTTATAATATGTGTGGCTTCCATGTTATAGCCAGTAACTGTGTAGCATACTTTCAGTGCACATTGCTGCATATAATATTATATGGCTTCCATTCTATATCCACTCATCATGCAGCATAGGGGTTGATTTATTGAAGGCAAATCCATTTTGCACTACAAGTGCACTTGGAAGTGCAGTCGCTGTAGATCTGAAATGAGGGGAAGCTCTGCTGATTTTATCATCCAATCATGTACAAGCAAAAATGCTTTTTCTTTTTTTGTCCCCTTCAGATCTACAGCGACTGCACTTCCAAGTGCACATGTAGTGCCAAGTGGATTTGCCTTTAGTAAATATACCCCATAATGTCAGGGCACAGTGCTACCAATGTTTTATGTCTCCCTCCCCTTTTGTATATTATCTGCCCTGCTACTAGGTGCCAACAGATATGGATTTTTCCATACAGATACCAATTATGGGCCACCTTTCAGGCCGATAACAATATGAGGTACTGATATTCTGTTTACATTCAGCTGCCCCAGAAGTAGCCTGATATCAGTTGACACCTAGGCCTTTTTTTTGTATTCTAACAGCCACTGGCCACTGTCAGAATACAGGAAAAAAGAGCAGATAGCAGGGAAATCAATAGCCAGGTTGCTATTGACTATTTTAATTTGCAGTAGCCAATAGCTAGTGGGCTATTGCACCCGCCCACTGCCTGTTGTCAATCAGCAAAGGAGAGGATTTGAAGGAGAACATTCTTCTTCAGGTCATCCTCTGCTGATTGACAACAGGCAGTGGGAAGGGGGCGCAATAGTCAGCCTAATTTTAAAATTTAAACAGCCAATGGCAGTCTGGCTATGGTTCCCCCACTACCTGCTGTTTACATTCAGCTGCCATCAAATAAAGTGTGCAGAAAGAGGTTAGCGGTGTCTGGGGTGTGTGTGTGTGTGGGGGGGGTGGATGGGGTGTGTGTGAGGGGGGGGTGGATGGGGTGTGGAGGTGGAAAGCTAAATTTTTTATTTTTTGGGGGGATTCTGACAGATGGGCCGCCAGCCGCTGTCAAAGCACCTGACCAAGACTGACAGCTGGTGAATGGAAAACTGGAATAAGCACTTGGAAGAAGGAAACCAACAACTGAGACAACTTGCCTTTGGTAAGCAGACAACTTAATTCAGGTGGTGGGCACCTTCCGTTTTTTTATATCACCGCATTCAACTGGCACTGTATCTGATCATCATATCTGCATCATCCTTCATTATTCATTTGGTCATCAGTGTTTGAGTTTTGTGGTGATATCATTAAGAACTTTTGAGGTTTGGTTTGCCAATTGTGTGCTATTGGCATACAATTTTGGGATCACCAATTTGGCGTATTAACCTCTCAATGTTTATACATATAATTGGACATTCATTTTGTGAATTTATATAATAATTTTTCCGTGCACTCTGATTTTTTGTTTTGGTTAATTATTGTGCACCGTTTTTGGCATATCAGCCCCTGGATGCCAATATTTCAATGTGAATTGGTATTGGTGAAATTTTTGTATTTTAATTGAATTTTTTATATTGGCGCAGTCTTTTCATTTTTTATCTATTTATTGTGTGTTATTCCACCAGTACTGATTTTTTTTATCTTTATTTTCTGTTTGACCAATCATTTTCCCTTTCATTCTACAGTTTTTTTTGGCAGAGTTAGGCAACCTTAGAGAGGTGGAGATCTACCTGAACAACATGGCAGAGGTCAAAGATCACTGGGCACAGTGTCCTCCAATGTTGCCTCCTCACACCTGACTAAAACCTATAATTGCCGTACTACAGCGCTGCAATCACGTGCCTTTCACTGCAATTATGGGTGTTAACATTTTGCCTCCTCACCACCTTGCAGAATTTCTCAGAGGCGCATTGGAGCATTGCATACCGCACTTGTGAATGAGCCCTTAGTTGCATTTGGCAATAGCACTTTTAAGGCTCATTCACATGTGAATTTGGGGGTGGTAAAACCCTGCCCCCAATCCCTACCCCCTTTAGCTTCTAAGTGGGGGTCAGGGTGCCATAGGAGGTGGATGCTTGAGAGTTACTATTAGCTCTCAAGCAACCAGAAACAACAGTACCAATGGGGATCGTTGGGTAACTGGGAGTTTACTGTACTACATTCATTATAGTATCAGTGAGTGCACTGAGGTAACTACATACTATATACACAAGTACACAAGTATGATTTTTGTTTTGTGGAACATCCTTACTTTTACCTTGGAAGAAACCCTCCTGGAATATTTTTAAACTAGTGGTGGGGTCAGCAGCAGACTGGAGGAAACCCTCTAATCATGTAAAAGTACATTTTTCCACAAGTCATCAATTTCTAACAAATGAAATTAATGGATATAGTGAGAAAATAGGCCATTATGTTACTTAAAAAGTTTTTATGCATTTCCATAGATTTGCCTGGCGTAATGAATACTTTGAAAACCACAAGAGCGCAGCTAATAGTACTGAAGAATGATGGTGGAAGTTCATCCTGTGTGGGTGTATCGTGTGCATCACCTTCTGTCCCGTCTGAAGAGTTGAGCTCATCTCTTTGTCAAGTGTCGTACTCAAGGCCTAAACAGGTAGGTTTTCTTTTGGTACCGAAACATTAAAACTTATTTTTTTTAAATATCAAACATGTTCTACTCCTATTTACCTGCTCTGTGTAAGGGTTTTTGTACAGAGCAGCTCAGATCCTTCTCTTCTCAGGTCCCATGCCGGTGCTCCTGAACCAGAGCTCTGTGTGTCCAATCACACACTAAGCCTTGCCTTGGCCCCGTCTCCTAATTAGCTCACTGGCTGTGATTGATAGTATCGGGAGCCAATAGCTCCCACCGCTACAGAAAGCCAATCAGCAGTGCAAGTCCCTGAAGAGACAAGGCTCTCGTGGACATCGCTGGATCGAGAGGGGGCTCATGTAAGTATAGGGGGGCTGCTGCACACAGAAGTTTTTTTTTTTACCTTCATGCATAGAATACATGAAGGTAAAAACCCTTGTGTCTTTACAACCACTTCAATAAAAAGTAACTTTTAAGGCGGTGCCTCCAAGCGGCTGAAAGATGGAGAGAAGCGGGTACAGTTAGATCCTATGAAAACATCAGCTTTGACATGTAGACTGTAAGCCAATTTGACTGTTGTGTCAAAATGAGATATCTTGCTCAGTCTGGTAGTAGTCTGAACTAATAAGGCAAGTTGTAGGCAAGATGTTGATTTTTATACTGATTTTTGAAAAGTCTACAATATTTTGATGTTTTTATACATTTTCTTTTTAAAGCTGCTACTTTGGCAAAGTTTCCTGGGACTTCATAAGGTGTGATCAGTGACGCTGTTACGAGAAAAATTGCGGCGTTGAAATATCACCTGAAGGGAAACATCAGGAACCTCAGCAGAATACCACAAACTTTTATGTCATTAATGTCATTTACCACAGTTAACACCACGTTCTATTCCCTGTTTCGTGGTTTTTGTATATTTACATGATAATAAAGTTGTGTGTATTGTACTGTGTTATTGTTTTTTTTTCCAAATGTTTGCTAGTTTTATAGGCCTACAATATATAAAATACAATATATAAATACACAGCATTTCAAAATGTAATACGAATGTATTTTTTTTACATTTTGCATTCAGAAGTACATTTACATTTATATTTAAAATATATTTAAAAAAAACATTCTTAATATATTTTTCCCAAATATATTGCCATATATTTGAAATGCTACAATTTTGGCCAGATTCAATATATTCCAAAAATATATTTCAATATATTTGTGCATATATATTGGAATGCATTGTGAAATATGTTGCACATATATTCATAAATATATGTTAAATGTACTTCTGAATGCATTTAGCAATATACTTTTGCAGCCATAAATATATTGCAAAGTGCATTTTGGAATGTATTCAGAAATATATGTGAAATGTACTTCTGAATGCATTTAGCAATATATTTTTGAATATATTCACAATGCATTCCAAAATGCACATTGCAATATATTTATGGTTGCATAAATATATTGCTAAATGCATTCAGAAGTACATTTAACATACATTTATGAATATATTTGCAACATATTTCACAATGCATTCCAAAATATATTCAAAAATATATTCAAACATATTTTTGAAATATATTGAATCTGGCCAAAATTGTAGCATTTCAAATATATGGCAATATATTTGAGAAAAATGTATTAAGAATGTTTTTTTTTTAAATATATTTAAAATATATTTTACTTCCACATGGGCCATCTGGTCTCTGCATAAGCAATGGAATGATATGTGTCAGTCTTGTGGCTAGTAGCTTTGCGTAAATCTTGACATCTGTGTTGAGGAGGGATATAGGCCTAAAATTGGCTGGTGTATCAGGGGTCTTACCTGGTTTTTGGAGTGTCACTATGTGGGCTCTCAACATTTCCTGGGGAAGCGATGCTGATGTTACAAATTCGTTAAAGACTTTTGACATTTGGGGCGCTAAAATTTTTTGGAAGGATTTAAAGTATTCATTAGAAAACCCGTCAGGGCCCGGTGATTTACCCGCGGGGATCGTGTGTATAATCCTCTCTATCTCTTGGGCAGTGATTGGGGAATTAAGGCCTTCAAGCTGTTGTGTGGACAGGGAGGGAAGATTAATTTTATGCAGGAATGTTTGGACCTTGTACACTAGGTTGAGGGGTGTTGGCATCGTCATGCAGGTTGTATAAAGAGCTGTAATATTCCGCAAAGTTGTCAGCAATATCCTTGGGATTGGTTATTTTGTTTGAGGAGGCCGGATGTTTGAGGTAGGCTATTCTGGACTTTGTGCGTGCAGCTTTTAGCCTGTTCACCAAATATTTACCCGCCCTATCCGCGTTGGAGTAGTGATTAAGCCGCAGGCGCCTCAGGTGCCTGTCGTATTGCTGAGTCAAGAGCTCCCTAATCCTTTCCCTGAGGGATTGCAGTCTACAGTAGTGGCCAGGGTGACCGCTTATTTTGTGATTCGGTGTTGCGCAGGTCTGTAAGGACATCTTGAAAAATTCTGGATTGTTTTCTTTTCTCGATTGCTCCAAACTGTATGAGGATGCCTCTCAAAAAAGCTTTGTGTGCATTCCACATGACACAGGGATCCCTTACAGATTCAGAGTTGATCAGAAAATAATTGGTTAAATGCTCTGTGATAGCTTTTTGGTAGTGTGGGTGTTGTATGATTTTGGGATTGCATCGACAGATGGGTGAGGAGGAAGAGACACCCCTCTCTACTATATCCAAGGATATGGCAGCGTGGTCAGACCACGTTATGTCATGTATTGAGGCCTTTGCTACGTTTTGCAATAGCCATTTGTCCATTAGGAATATGTCTATACGGTAATAAGACCCATGCCTGCCGAAGAAGAAGGTGTAATCGTGTTCAGTTGTGTGGAGGCATCTCCAAGCATCAAATAGTTCCTCGGAGTGGAGCAGTGGTTGCAGAGTTTGCACACCTTTTGTCAGGCTTGAAGAAGTGTCCAAAAATGGGTCCGACGTGATGTTGAAGTCCCTGCACACTAATAGATTGCCATATTTCATGGAATTCGCTCTCTTGAGGACTTTCCGCAGGAAGCGCAGCTGGTGAGAGTTCGGGGTGTACAGTGCGACAATGGTGTATGGCCTGGCATTGATGTCGCCCGAAACTATCACGTACCTGCCCCTGTCATTTGAAACCACTTCCTTGAGTTGGAAAGCAAGCGAGTTTTTAAATGCCAGTAGAACCCCCCCACTTTTGGTATCTGGATTGAAGGCCAAGTAAACAGTAGGGAAATCCTAATGTGCACAGTACAAGGTTTTGTCCTTTAGGAAGTGCGTTTCTTGCATGCACAGTATGTCCGCTCCTGACTTGCAGGCCTCACCCCACATGGAGAACCGCTTTGCAGGGTGATTTAGGCCCCTAGCATTAAGTGAGAGGATTGTAATCGTCATAGCGGTAGTAAGGTGATGGTATGTGCGGTAGTGGTGCATTGGTACTCACGATTCCTGCAGGACACAAGCCGTGGGTGGCCATGGTGGACGTAGATGGGCGGTGTTTCCCAGTTGCAGCGGCAACCTCTGAGATGGCGGATCGGAAGAGACTGTGCATATCAAGGGAACAAAAAGGAAAGCAGAAAAAAACAAAACAAAACCAAACAACTTGGCAAGTGTAAAAAATGGATCCATCAATTGATCCCAGCGCATTCATAGCTGCTATTGAACAAACGGAGGGAAAAGGAGAGTTAGCTTGTAACATCTCAGCCCCGGAGATAACAAAGTGCGGGCAAACTTAAAATTGGTGCATTACCACTGGCCTTTTTCTTGGAGGCCCGTTTACGTGATACCACCTGCCAGTCGTCTTGCAGTCCCTGGGGAGTCATTGGGATAGAAGGCAAGATTGATCAGGAATGATCCCCCATTGGCGCAGTGCTTCCAGGCCATCTTCCAGTGTGGAAACCGAAATGGTGCCCCCATTATGGGTGATCATGAGCATAGCATGGTATTTCCACTTGTGGATAATATTGTGATTTCTCAACGCTTTGGTGACTGATAGCAGTTTTCGGCGACGTTGCAACGTGTGCTGAGACAGGTCAGGCAAGAGCCTGATGTTGTTGTATTGCTGAGGCATGCTCCCTGGCTTGCGAGCTAGTTACAGTAGTTGATCCTTGATGTGGAAGAAATGCACTCTGAGCAGCACATCCCTGGGAGTGTCGTCAGAGAGGAACGACGGCTTAGGGACTCTGTGAATACGGTCAATAAGTAAGTCCTGGGCCGTTGCTGTCGGTAACAGGGTGGAAAACAGAGACTGGGCAAATTGTAGAAGCTGATTGGGAGGCACTGATTCGGGAATACCCCTCAGCTTGAGGTTATTCCTCCTGGATCTATCCTCGAGGTCAGCCATCTTGTCTTTGAGCCATGCTATATCCGCCCTTTGGTCCGAAATGCGCTTCCACCAGTGTGTTGTATGAGGAGGTATACTCCTCCATCTTATGCTCAATCTGACTGACTCTGTTAACTAGAGCCTGCACCTCTCTCTGGCACTCGTTCAGTCCTCTGTACATGTCAGACTGCAGGGAGGATCTTAGGGACAGCAACATGTCCTTTAACATGGTGTCCAACACTGGTCTGTCAGCAGTGGGGAAGTCAGTGATGGGATCCCCCCCTGCTCCCGAGAGCCTGCAGCGGCATGTGAAGAGTCCGGTCGCCACGCCCCCATTTTCTTTTGAACTGTGTTATGGTTTTGGTCAATTGACATTAGTATGTTGGTTATAACATGTGTACCATAAAAAAGCCCTTTTGCTTTCTGACAAAATTCTCAGTCTAGGCCGATACGTATTCTACATATTACTCTGAAATTCCTCTATTACCGTTCTATGGAAGCAGTAAGGTTTAAAGAGCACACCAAATGCTTAAATAACTTCTTTATTAACTTTTATTAGCTTTGCAGCAGACAGTCCATGTACAAACACGTGTTAAATAAGTATCACAAAATGGCAGTTTAAATATTCAATCTTGTCATTCAACATAAAATGGTGGATATATTTCTTTCTTCAGTATTTATACTCTCTCTCTCTCTCTCTCTCTCTCTCTCTCTCTCTCTCTCTCTCTCTCTCTCTCTGTAAGTTATCAAAGCATTCTCAGATTTCTCTGAAAGGTATAACTGTGGTTTGCAACTTGGTTTGCAGGGTTGCTTTAGTTTGGTTAGCTTGTTAAAGTGGATGGATGGATGTGACTTAGTTTGGTGGAACTACAGTTAGGGCGGTTAGATGACTTTGTTTGAATGGCTTAGTTCGATGGCTTAGTTTGATGACTTAGTTTGGTGGAACTATAAGTGAACACACAACTAGATCAGTATACAGTTCTGATCACACTATTTACAATAAGAACATATATAACTTGTGTGACATACCTATTTAGGCCCTTGCTTCCATAAAACTGAACTCTGTGGGCCTGATTCTCAAAAGAGATACGCAGACTTAACTGCTGTTCAGCCTGCGTATCCCTGTGCCTAACTTTGGAAACGATTCTCAAAAGGCTTTTTCCAAAGTTAGGCAGAAAATCTGACATGTGTAAGACACTTACACGGTCAGATTTTAGGATGCAGTACCGCATCCGCCACTGGGGGCATTTCTCATTGAAATGCAGCTTTGCGTATGCAAATGAGGACTTAAGCAGATTTTCAAAGCATTTCAGCACTGTGATTTCTGCCTAAGTTCCGAATTTGCCTGCGCAAAACTAGGGCTGGTTTTATAATGTGGAAAGTTAGTCACACATTGTAAAGGCCCATTCCAGCGACGGCATTTGGTATGCATTCCTGAGGGAGAACTCCACGGCAATTTTTAAATTCAAAACCGCCATGGGTTCCCCCCCAGGAGCATACCAGGCCCTTAGGTCTGGTATGGGTTGTAAGGATACCCCCCTTTATATAGGCATCACCGTCCCATCATGCTCCGGCAGGTACCCACGTGGTGGGTGCACGTGGGTAGGCACCCACCACGTGGGTACCTACCGGAGCATGATGGGACGGTGATGCCTATATAAATGTGATGCAAGGCGCGCTTCCATCATTACAGCGACAACAGGCGACGAGGCAACATCGGAAGAGGGGAGAAGAACAGAAGACCCTGATGTCACAGAAGACCGCGCCGGCTGCCTGTTACTAATTGAGCTAACACACAAACATAGCAGGCAGCCAGCGCTGAAGAAGAAGGCACCGGAGAGCTGCAGAAGAACCGGGGTTCGCCGAGTCAACAGCGGAAGAGGGGAGAAGATGGAAGAAGCCCCCCGGAGTCCGGAGAAGCCCCCCCGGAGAGCGGAAGAAGAAACCCCCCCCGGAGAGCGGAGAAGACCCCCGGAGAGTGGAAGAAGAAGCCCCCCTGGTAATTGAGCTAATAACGAAGACAGGGGGGGCATCCGGAGCAGAATAATAAATTATTTTAAAAAGCCTTGTGTTGTGTGTTTACTAACTTTTACTTTTTGCCTCCAGGTGAATGGATAGGGGTACGATGTACCCCATATCCATTCATTTAGGGTGGGGGGCCGGTATCTGGGGGCCCCCTTATTAAAGGGGACTCCCAGATTCCGATAAGCCCCCGCCCGCAGACCCCGACAACCAATGGCAAGGGTTGTCGGGAAGAGGTCCTGTCCTCATCAACATGGGGACAGGGTGCTCTGGGGTGGGGGGGCCCGCAGTGCGCCCCCCTGCCCCAGAGCACCCAACCCCCCCATGTTGAGGGCATGCGGCCTGGCACGGCTCAGGAGGGGGGGGGGGACGCTCGCTCGTCCCCACTCCCATTCCTGACCGGCCGGGTAGCGTGCTTTGGATACGGGTCTGGTATGGATTGTAGGGGGACCCCCTACGTCAATTTTTCGGCGTGGGGGGGGTCTCCTTACAACCCATACCAGACCTAAGGGCCTGGTATGCTCCTGGGGGGGGAACCCATGCCGTTTTTTTCTTTGAAAATTGGCATGGAGTTCTCCCTCTCAGGAATGCATGCTGAGCGACGCTGTCATTTTTTTTTATAATTATTTGTTTTCCCGGCGCGTCTTTTTTTTTCACCCGTCGCAACTTTAGTGTCCCGTCGAAATTCTCAAAGCCGCCCGGCGTTAATTACGTTCGCGCGCTGCACGTCGGGAAAATTACGTCACACGCATGCACAGTACGGCCAGCGCGCCTCATTTAAATTTTAAACGCCCCCAGGAGAGGAGGACCGCCTTACGACGGCGGCACTTAAGTTACACGGCCTGAAATTTCTACCTAAGTGCTTTGACGATCGGGCACTTAGGTAGAAATTTTAAGTCAGTGTAACTTAACTGCTGAAATTTAAGTTAGGCAGACTTTTTGAGAATTTGGCCCTGTATGTCTGCTCTGCTCTCTGTCTTCATGTGGAATGAATGCAGCACATGCACAGTATTAGGAACCTCCCAGCCAGAATGGATGCAAAGGTAGCTGTGATAGGTCAAGACTCTGCTCAATGTGAGATTAGCTGTGATTGGCCAAGGCTACTGATGAGTCACAAAAGCTTAACTGGTATGAATTCTACTGTGTAATTTGAGCTTACGTTCACTGTCATATAAATAAACGATTCTTAAAGGCATATTTTTTCTTTTGCTTCTGTGAACACAACATACAACTGTTATATGACATTCAAGCATAAAATCACAGTGAATAACTTTGCTTTTGTCTCTCACATATAAACATGTGCATTACATTTAGGTTCTTAGCAGGTTTAGCTGTATATACATGTAGGTTATATTAGCTACCTAGGACAGGTTCTAGCTGGCCAGCTACACCCTTATACTTACCTAAGCCCGATACCGATCCAGCGCTATGCATTCGAACAGTGGCTTTGTGACAAGGGAGCGGGGGCAGGGCAGAGCCACCTTGTCTGTGTTAATGGGCAAGGTGGCTGGGTAGCAAGTCCATACAAGTCCCCCCTATAGACAGCAGCTTCCTATGGGGGCACTCACCAAAGAGGAGCTCTGGCAGTGGACCCAAGAAGAAGAGGATCGGGGCTGCTCTGTGCAAACCTGTTGCACAGAGCAGGTAAGTATAACATGTTTTTAATTTTAAAGGAAAAAAATTGTTTTTAAAGTTACTTTAAAGTGGTTGTAAACTCTCCCACATAACCTTTGCACATATTAATCATCAGTAAATATAGTTTAAATCGCTATGTGTACATGTCACTATACCTCCTCTGTTTGCTTGTAATCTGTGCTGTTCTATTTATTAACGTCACCAGCATATGCACATCTCCTCCCCGATTGTGCTGTAAGTCTATTAATAAGTATGCTGTGTCCATTGTTTTCTCTCTCTCTGGCCAAGACCATACAGTGGTTTAACAGGACAGGTTCCACTCAGAACAAGCCTTGTTAATAGGGAAAGGTTTCCCATATCCAATATGGTGTTTGCCACTTGACACTCAGAACAAGGTTTGGCTTACAAGGTGGTGAGTCAATACACTGCCCGTTCCCCATTGACAACATCACGTATGAAGAAACGCGCCTGGAGGAGGGTACGTGTTAAGGTCACAATGCTGTCTTACTAGGAGGGCAGGTGCTTGTTGCGAGCCGGCAGGTTCTGTGTTTTATATATGCAAGTATAATACTGACTAACTGTAAGTGCATTCCCGTTTTAATTTAATACTATGGCCAGTTTTTATTTTTTGGTCTTTTGCTGAAAGAGATAGTCACAAACTTCACAGTGCCAGTGTGTGAGAGACACTACAGCCATTCATCCTGTGACAGTCGTTCCTAAGATCTTCCTTGCAAGTTAAAGGCTTTGGCTGAGCTATAGCCATCTGCCTATTTTGCGTGCTATCGGGTAAGAACGTTTTTTTTAAGGTGGCGTTGTATTTTTTGCTGTGAATCACTGTGGCGCTACTTTCAATATGCAAATATTTTTATGACATTCAGTGAAGGATCCTTTTGCAACAATTGGGACTTTTCTAGCACTGCTACTCTTATTGGGCCGGATTCAGATAGCCTTTTTGCCGGCGTATCTATTGATACGCCGCGTAAGTGGTACGAAGCGCCGGCGTATCTTCTTTCTGTATTCAGAAAGCTAGATACGCCAGAATTTCCCGAAAATCCGACCGGCGTAAGTGTCTTACACCGTCATTTCTTAGGCTGCATATTTACGCTGGCCGCTAGGTGGCGCTTCTGTATATTTACGCAATGAATATGCTAATTAGGTCGATACGCCGATTCAGAAACGTACGTCCGCCCGGCGCATTTTTTTACGTCGTTTACATTAGGCTTTTTCCGTCATAAAGTTACCCCTGCTATATGAGGGGTATCCTATGTTAAGTATGGACGTCATTCCCGCTTCGAGTTTTGAAAATTTTACGTCGTTTGCGTAAGTCGTTCGCGAATAGGGCTGTACGTAAGTTACGTTCACGTCTAAAGCAATGATGATTTGCGGTGTAATTTCGAGCATGCGCACTGAGATTTTTTCACGAACGGTGCATGCGCCGTTCGTAAAATACGTCAAATACGTGGAGTCACAGTGAATTTAAATAAAACACGCCTACATCATCCACATTTGAATTAGGCGGGCTTATGCCGGACCACAGACGTTACGCCGCCGTAACTAAGGGCGCAAGTTCTTTCTGAATACGGAACTTGCGCCCTAATTTACGGCGGCATAACATTCTGAGATACGTTATGTCCCGCCGAAAGATACTCCAATGTATCTGAATCCGGTCCAGAATCTCTATTTGCTGTGTATCTCACTTTAAGCTGCTGTTTTTTTTTGTTTGTTTTTTGCTGACACATTAGTGTGGTCTTTTAGCCTTTTTAATGGCTGTGTTGAGTTATTTTGAGGGGAAAGCACTTTTACACTGGAAATTTGCACTGGATGAATGGTGGTTACCACTAGGAAACACAGAAAGAATATATATATATATAGGCCCAGATTCACAAAGCACATACGTAAGTGCAAATGTGCGCCGTCGTATCTGTGCACCAGACCCACAAACTAAGATGCGCCTAAAAACAGGCTTCATCCCGCCGATTTAACTTGCCTACGCCGGCGTAGGGTGGGCGCACATTTAGGCTGGACGCATGGTGGTGCTCCTATTGATTAGCCATTCAAATATTAGTGAAATACGGCGATTCACAAACATACGTGCGCCCGACGCAGTGTGCGTAAGTTGTACGTCCGGCGTAAAGTTATTCCCCATAGAGGAGGTGTAACCCAGCAGCAGACATGCAAATGTCTGCACCAGGGAACACAAGCCGGCGTATTTTAAGTTGGACAAGTCTGGCTGGGCGTAGGTTATGTTCACGCCGTACGCAGTGATCCGGCGTAGTTTAGGCAGTTGTTCCGACGTGGTTGTGAGCATGCGCAGGGGGATGCGTCCACGTCTCGGTGCATGCGCAGTTTGTGATACGTATATGTCTGGCGCTCGACCCATCATTTGCATGGGGTCACGCCTCATTTGCATGGCTCACTCCCACTTCCACCTACGCCGGCGTACACCTTCGAAACCCAGCGCAGCGTTGGGAGAACTGGCTTGGTGAATTCCATGCATGCCTCTCTGTGCTGCGTTGGCGTAGCGTACATTATTTGCGCTACTGCGGTGTAATGTGCGCCCGCTCTCTGTGAATCTGGGCCATATTTTTTTGCTATGATAAATACCCACAATATTTTTTTTGAACACATTTATTCATCAGTTTAGGCCAATATCTATTCTTCCACATACTTTTGGTTAAAAAAAATTGCAATAAGCGAATATTGATTGGTTTGCGCAAAAGTTATAGCGTCTACAAAATAAGGGATATATTTATGGCATTTTTTTTTTACTACAGTAGTAATGGTAGCGATCTGTGATTTTGATTGGGACTGCGACATTGCACTGGACAGATCAGACACTTTTGACAGATTTTTGGGACCATTGACATTCCTACAGCGATCAGATGTAAATGTAACTGGCAGGGAAGGGGTTAACACTAGGGGGCGATCAAGGGGTTAAATGTATAACTTAGGGAGTGTTGCTAACTGTATGGGGATAGGACTGATTGGGGGGGAGACATATCGTTGTTCGCCTCTCCCCTGACAGAACAGGGATTTGTGTGTTTACTGTGCTGGTGCTCGTGCACACGATAGCAGGTAGCCGGCGGCGATCGCGTCCTTCGGCCACGTGCATCAGGACCCCTGCCATGCAGTGGGGACGTGCCCCTGGCGGCTCCTAAACGGTACAATGTACCCATACGGGGGTTTTCACCCAACAGTGCCATTCTGCTGCAGTATATAGAGGTGAGGTGGTCGGGAACTGGTTAATCTCCTTTTTGATCATTCCTCCTAATGGACTGGTCTAGTACATAGATAGGAGACCATATATACTGTATACACATATATTGATTACATTCTGATCTTTAGCGACACTTTGATAGTTTTGGAAACGTTTGTTTTTTTTACAATTTTGGAATGCATTTTGTGCATTTATTTATTTTATTTTGTTTCTCATATAATTGTTACCAATTTGTGTGTTTTGTTACAATTATTTTTTAATGTTTTGTTATTTGCACTGTTCTTTGTGCAGCTTATTTGCACATAGGGATATTTTACACCAGAAAACCCACGTTCCATGTGCGCTTCGAATGAATGGGCTGAAATCACACGACACTGGGATTGCATATGAATCGCTCCAATCAGCTTTCAGAGCTCTCCTCATTGAGCTCTGCAGAGTGTGACTTCAGCTCCCTGCCCACTTTTTTTAACATTCTCAGACAAGCTTTAAATATTCAGCACTTTGAAAGGATGTAGAGAGGGAAATACTGCAGATAAACAGGTACAACTTATGTAGGAGATTTTGTTTAATCTCTGTGTAGGGGGCCATACACAGAGATGGGGCCATACACAGAGCCTTATATATACCCATTAAAGTGAGGCCAGTCACTTCACTGGGTATATATAAGGGTTTACAAAAATAAAATTGGCATGGGGTTCCCCCCTAAAGATTCGTACCAGACTCTAATGGCCCGGTATTGTCCAATCAAAGTCAGATCCAGTTCATTGAAGTTGCTTGGAAGTCAGACATGAAGTCGTAGGGCAAAGTTGGATTGGAAGTCGTCTGACTTCAATGTTGTAGCAGTGTGAACTCAGCCTAAAACACTTCACATGCACTTTCTCTCTTCTGATGCAGTAGCTTTAACCACTTACCCCCCGGACCATATTGCTGCCTAAAGACCAGAGTACTTTTTGCGATTCGGGACTGCGTCGCTTTAACAGACAATTGCGCGGTCGTGCGACGTGGCTCCCAAACAAAATTGGCGTCCTTTTTTCCCCACAAATAGAGCTTTCTTTTGGTGGTATTTGATCACCTCTGCGTTTTTTATTTTTTGCGCTATAAACAAAAATAGAGCGACAATTTTGAAAAAAATGAATATTTTTTACTTTTTGCTGTAATAAATATCCCCCAAAAATATATAAAAAAACATTTTTTTTCCTCAGTTTAGGCCGATACGTATTCTTCTACATATTTTTCGTAAAAAAAAATCGCAATAAGCGTTTATTGATTGGTTTGCGCAAAAGTTATAGCGTTTACAAAATAGGGGGTATTTTTATGGCATTTTTATTAATATTTTTTTTACTAGTAATGGCGGCGATCAGCGATTTTTTTTTCGGTATTGCGACATTATGGCGGACACTTCGGACATTTTTGACACATTTTTGGGACCATTGGCATTTTTATAGCGATCAGTGCTATAAAAATGCATTAGATTACTATAAAAATGCCACTGGCAGTGAAGGGGTTAACACTAGGGGGCGGGGAAGGGGTTAAGTATGCCTGGGTGTGTTCTTACTGTGGGGGGGGGGGGGTGGCCTCACTAGGGGAAACACTGATTTTCTGTTCATACATTGTATGAACAGAAAATCAGCATTTCCCCTGCTGACAGGAACGAGAGCTGTGTGTTTACACACACAGCTCCCGTTCCCCGCTCTGTACCGAGCGATCGCGTGTGCCCGGCGGCGATCGCGCCCGCCGGGCACACGCACGGGAGTCGGGGGCGAGCGGGGAGCGCGCGCGCGCGCCTCCGGCGGCGCGCACGCGCCCCCTAGTGGCGGCTATACGATAGGACGTATAGCTACGGGCTCTCGCCCAGGAGAGCCGACCTGCCGCCGTATAATGACGGTGCGCGGTCGGCTACTAGTTAAGCTCAGCATTTGAAAGCTAGCTTCTGTGATGGTGGATGTGAACAGTAGCAGTTTGCCGTGTCTTAACAATTGCCTAGCAACAAGGCAATACCGGTAGATGAGGTATGTAAATGGTCTACGACAATTGCAAGGGAATTATTCAACTTTGCTCTTTTTTTTTAAATCTACAGATACCCCTTAGTCCGGCAGCAGGAACCATCCAAGATTTGAACCATTAATCGGCAGACTGAATGTACCAAGTTGATCGATCGATCAACTAGGGCAGCCCTCAAAATTTTTACTCGCCTGCTAGCATTTGGCGAGTGGATTTAAGCTGTGGGTGAGTGATAACAGTTCTGCATGACCAACAGTCCAATCTGTGCCTACACTTAGAGCCACGCTGCGATTGGCGGCCAAAGAGGAAAGGTGCGTGCCCAGGAAAAGTAGTCGGGTGAGCCGCACACATGCAGAGCAGTACACAGGTGCTCTCCTTACAATTCTCGTTAAGCAATGGGACCTGATAGTATGACCTCTCTGAGCCTGGCTTCCCAACCTGACCAATGTAGCTGGAGATCAGAGAGCAGGAAGGAACAAGTGAGCTGGAGGACTGCGATTATCACCACTCTGGGTGTCCCAGGTAGGCAGTGCAGCACAGCGCTCACCAAGAGTTGCCCTGACAAGAGAGCGGCAGTATGCTGTGCGGTGTCAGTGTGCGCTGTGTTGTGGTGTCATTGGCTATGCAGGTGTGTGAATCTTGGTGCTGGATTGTACTCCCTCCCGCTGTGCTGCAGCTCCTCTCACTGCCCGATTGAATGAAAGGGGGAACAGGGGCTCCTGATTATGAGAGTGGGTAGAATAGGAGAGGGAGAGAGAGAGATGAGGATGGATGGGGGTTGCAGAGGAGACAGCAAGAGAATGGAGGAAAAGACCTGGTTCTAAAGAGAGAAGGCAGAGGAGGAGGAGGGAGTCTTGTACATAAGAAGAGGGAGAGCAATATTTGCAGAAGTAACAAAGTCCATGTCCCTCTGGTTTGCCCCAGTGCCATATGCCTCTGGTTTGCCCCAGTGCCATATGCCTCTGGTTTGCCCCAGTGCCATATGCCTCTGGTTTGCCCCAGTGCCATGTCCCTCTGGTCTTTCCCCAATGCCATGTCCCTCTGGTCTGCCCCAGTGCCCTGTCCCTCTGGTCTGCCTCAGTGCCCTGTCCCATTTTGTTAAAGTTGTTGTTGGTAATATTTAATTGTGTAACTTGATTCAGCATAAAACATTTAACAGTGTCATTCCAAGAGATAATCTACAAGGGCGTGTTTAGGGGCAGAATTAGGGGTGGGGCAGTGTATGGGTTAGGTGAGGCAACAGGTGGCGAGTAACACTTGAGGCTTGGCTAGAAGCTCAGGGCTTGAAATTTTGAGCCCTGAACTAGGGTACAACCAGCCTAAAGCCGCTAGCAATAATCACTTTCTTCTCACAGCGGGGATGGCTTCCCTTGCCCCCCCCCCCCTGCCAGGAGAAGACAATTGCTGATTCCCCTGTCAGCATTGTCTGTATTGATAGAGAAATTGTGTGAATTTCTTTGCTGCAGCCTGTGGTTGCAGGAAAAAAATTGCACCGTGTATGGCTGGCCTTACCTGCAAAGGTTTTTGGTAAAGGTGAACTATGCCTTTAAGATCTTACTTTAGCTGAAGCCCTTGCTAAATGTACATGCAATTGGTAATACATTAAAGAATGCACAGTAATGTCGGTATTTTAAGTGCCAATGGTAAGAAACATTACCTCCTTTGTTTTACAATTGTTTACAATACAAAGAAATGTATTATTTTGACTGCAATCCCATGATGATTTTATCACACAGAAAAATTGCTACACATAAACTTAGTAATGTTGCACAATTCAAAACAATGTCACTACAGTAACTTTATGAACTGATTCTTTATTTAGGAAATATGATTACTGCTGCTTAATGTTTTACTTTGTATCACATTGCAGCTCTACAACATGAAGCATTTACATTCCTGTAGAGCCATTAAATGATTTACAATTCTACATACTGCCACTGCCATTATTGTGGAGCTTTCAATGTTCTGCAGTCAAAAATTATGTTTACTCCTAATATACTGCATCATATTTGAAAAACGATGGTGTGTGGGCAACGTCGTTTTTAATGATGAAGTTGGAAAAACATCGTTTTTTGGACATGCTGAAAAACAAAGTTTTCTTTCATGCTGAAAAATGATTGCGTGTATGCGGCATAACACCCTAGAGAATAAAATGGTGATCATTGCAATACTTTCTGTCACACCCTATTTGCGCAGCAGTCTTACAAGTGCACTTTTTTGCGGAAAAATACAGTATTTTTAATTAAAAACTCAGTAAAGTTAGCCCAATTTTTTTTATATTGTGAAAGATAATGTTACGCCAAGTAAATTGATACCCAACATGTCACACTTTAAAATTGTGTCCGCTCATGGAATGGCGACAAACTTTTACCCTTTAAAATCTCCATAGGCAACCTTTAAAAAATTCTACAGGTTTCATGTTTTGAGTTACAGAGGAGGCCTAGGGCTAGAATTATTGCTCTCGCTCTACCAATCGCGGCAATATCTCACATGTGTGGTTTGAACACCACTTTCATTTGCGGGCGCTACTCAAGTATGCTTTCGCTTCGGTGGGACGGGGCGCATTCCCGGCTTCTAACTTTTTAGCTGGCTCCTAGATTCCAAGCAAATTTGTCAAGCCCTGATTTAACCACTTTCCGCCTGGCCTATAGCAGATAGGGTGGTGGTTCAGTTTTCCTGACTGGGCATCATATGACGTCCAGCAGGATAACATGCCAGCGTGTACCCGTGGGGGCCTGCAGTGCAGCGATCAGTCATGCTGTGTGTCAGTCTGACACACTGCATCACCGATCGTTAAATGGAGCCTCTTATGGAGGCTGAACCAGGAACCAGAAAGTGCTGGTAAATGGCTTTGATTGATTGATTATCAATGTAGCCCCTATGAGAGGTGCCCAACACAATGTGAGCTGCTGCATGTTCCAGTGTGAACCCAGCCTTAAAGGGGTTGTAATAACAAACATGCCATACTGTACTTACCTCCACTGTGCAGTTCGTTTTGCATAGAGTGGCCATGATCCTCGTCTTCTGGGGTCCCTCGGTGGCTGTCTAGGCTCCTCCATGCAATAGCTAACCCCCTTCTGGGAAGCGCTTTCCCAAAGGGGTTAGCTTGTGGGCGTGCTCCCGTGTGATACAGCGGTGGCCAAGGTCTCTCAGACACCAACCCTTGAAGGATACTCAGTGTTGCCCCACATTGTAACCATCATGGGAAAAATAGGGGAAGGAACCGCATATAGTGTAATCATTTTTATATGAATTCAATCAAAACTATTATACTTACAATAACATTAAAAAAGTGCTCATGTGAATAAACCATCAACCCAAAAAAACAAAACAAAAAAAAACATGTGTTGTGTCCAATTATAGTGTGGTACTTTCCTCCATGCCTCTAAACCAAAAGCACACAATGCACTCGCCAGATGATGTCAAATATTGCTTCTCCTTTGGTTCATTTCATCTTGTTCATGGGAGGACTAGGCTGCAGGAAGGGGGACAAGATATCAAATTAACTTTCTAGAATGTAAAATAAGCTTTCTCACCTCATTCTGGCTTACTGTAATTTATTGAAATATTCAATCTTGTTTTTTACCAGGAATATTTTTAATTTATGCAAACATTTTAATGGAATTCATATGAGCAGGCTGCACATTTTGTCAATCACAGATCAAGCACATAAAAACTCAAGAGAAAAAAAATAAAACAATATATGTTGCGCTTGTACTTGCTCCATATGGAATACCAGTTTGGTTGCAGAAACATTCTTGTTTCACTCTTATACTTTCTACATACTGTACATCTCTATAACAGTTTACCAGGATTAAAGAACACCTAGGCTTTTCACAGCTGTTTAACTGTCTTTTTAGTTCACTTTTAAAGAACTTATTTTCATTTCATAGCGTACAAAGTAAAGTAGTTGAAGCTAGTAGAACAGTGGCTCTACTGCTATTGCAGACTATACTTTTTTATTGCTTATTAGCATTTTAAGCTGCAGTGTTATGCTCTTCATTGTACTTGTTTTGTTTTTTTAAGATTTCTTTATTAATTTTTTTCCAACATTACAAACAAATAAATAGGTTGTACTTGTTAACCACTTAGAGACCGGAAGGATTTACCCACTTCTTGATCAGGCCATTTTTTGCGAAATGACACCGTGTCGCTTTAATTGACAATTGCACCGCCATGCAACGTTGTACACAAACAAAATTGATGAACTTTTTTTCCCGCAAATAGAACTTTATTTTGGTGATATTTAATCACCTCTGCGGTATTTATTTATTTTTGAAAAAATAAATATTGTTTACTTTTTGCTATAATAAATACCCTTAAAAAACTTGCTTAGGTCAATATGTAATCTACATATTTTTGGTAAAAAAAATCACAATAAGCGTATTTTGATTGTTTTGCACAAAAGTTTTAGCATCTACAAAAATATATATTTATGGCACTTTTACTATAATTTTTTTTACTAGTAATGGCGGTGATCTGTGATTCGCTGGCAGGGAAGGGGTTAACACTAGGGGGCGATCAAGGGGTTAAGTGTTCCCTAGGAAGGTGTTTCTAACTGTGGGGGTAGTGTACTGACTGGAGGAGGAGAGAGCTCGCTGTTCCTGATCACCTGGAACAGCAGATCCCTCTCTACTCCCCTGTCAGAAAGGCACGCAACCTCTATAGCTTCCTAAAGTGGCCGATGTACAATTATGATGACTTCTTATTTTGTTGGTATGGCATGCATGGATTGTCTTTGTTTGATCTGCGCTCTGATTTAAACCTGCTCTGATCTTCTTGACCCTCCAGATGTTGTTATTGTGCATCTTGGAGGTAATGACCTTGGTTGTAAGAAAACCTTTAAGTTAATTTGTTAGATGAAACTTGATTTACTTCACTTGCATCTCGTTCTGCCTGATGTGGTACTAATCTTTTCTGAAATAGTCCACAGGCTATATTGGTTATTGTTGCCAGAACTTACATTTCTAGAAAAGATTTGTAAATGTGTAAGTAGAACAGTTGCAAAATGTATACCCTCTATTAATGGTCTGTCTTTCAGGCATATTGATTTAGAGGGTGGCTTGCCAGGATTTTATCATAGTGATAATATTCATCTATCAGACATTGCATTGGATTTCTTCAATTTAGATATGCAGACCTGTGTGGGGTAGATTGTGGCCTGGGTGGGGTGTCAACATCCTTTAGGTTTGGCGTGTGGGACAGTTTATTGTTTAAGTATTTATATTAGTTTGACTTGTGATGGCTGGACTAATTTTTGGTGGCCCTTGTCCCCATCAACATGGGGACATCCTCCCCATGTTGAGGGTGTGTGGCCTGGTATGGTTCAGGAGGGGGGTGCTCTCTCGTACCCCCTCTCTTTCTTTGGCCTGCTTGATTGCGTGCTCAGATAAGGGTCTGGTATGGATTTTTGGGTGACCTTCACAACATTTTTGGGGGACCTTCACAACATTTTTTTTTTACATTTCGGTGTGGGACTCCCCTTAAAATCCATACCAGACCTGAAGGGCCTGATATGGAATTTGGGGGGACCCCACGCATTTAAAAAAAAAATAATTGGGTTCGGGGTTCCCCTTAATATTCATACCAGACCGCAAGGGCCTGGTAATGGACTGGGGGGGGAACACATGCCATTTTTTTTTCAATTACTTTTATCTGTATTGCCGGGACCTGACAATTCATTATAGCCGCGAGTTTTCAATTTATTTTTTCCTTTAGAAATCTCATTTTGTGCAGGGACGGTTCTAAACACGGTAAAAGTGTGCCAATTTACAGCATACTATAGACACCCCCCAGGTATGAAATTTAAAGGAATATTTCCCTTTTATTGTTTCACTTTAAGCATTCATAAAATCACTGCTCCCAAATAAACGGCTGCTTTTAATACTTTTTTTTTGCATTGATGCATGTCCTCTGGGGCAGGACCCAGGTCCACAAACACTTTTTATGACAATAACTTGCATATTAAATGTTCACTTTTGATTTCTCCCATAGAATATTAAAGGGTGTTTCGCAGCCTTCGAATTTGCCGCGAACACCCCAAATTGTTTGCTATTCTGCGAACAGGAGAACACCCGATGTTCGAGTCGAAATTACATTCGACTCGAACATTGGGCTCATCCCTATTCAGGAAGAAGAAAAAAACAAAGGGAAGGAGAAAAGAACCCCGCTCCCCTCTAGTATTGTTTTAATCTCCCATATAGCTTAAGAAAAATCCTGATTGTTTAGACTCAAGCCAACTTCTCCAAGTTCCATAAAATCTCTTTCTGGAGTCATTTTGCACAGATATAAGTTTTTCCATCAATCTGGTTTTATCTTCTTCCCTAAGCCAATCTTTTATTAATGGGATTTTCTTTAGTTTCCACTGTCTCGGGATTAGAGCTTTTGCTGCATTAAACAAAAACAGGACCACTAATGCTCTATATTTTTTCCTTGATTCCCCTGTTGTGTAGAACAAACACTGCAAGGGATCTTGCCTGATCTCCAAACCACTAATCTTCTTAATCATTTTCAATATTTCTCTTCAGAATGGTTGTATCAGGGGGCAGTGCCACCATATATGGGCATGTGTACCCTCCAACCCACACTTCCTTTTTCATCAGACCAAACCGATCGTGTGTGGGCCCCATCGGTTATTTATCCATCGGTTAAAAAAAATGGAACTTGCTTTGAAATTATCTGATGAATACCTAACCGATAGATAAAAAACGATCGTCTGTAGGCACGTCCATCGGTTAAAAATCCATGCATGCTCAGACTAAATTAGGGGACGGGAGCGCTCGTTCTGGTAAAACTAGCATTCGTTATGGAGATAGCACGTTCATCACGCTGTAACAGACAGAAAAGCGCAAATCGGCTCTAACCAAACTTTTACTAACACGCGGTAACACGGAATCAGCAAAAGCAGCCCCAAGGGTGGCGCCATTGGATTTGAACCCCCTTTATAGTGCTGTCGTACATGGTTTACATGACCGCGTTCTGACGCGATCGGTTTTTTAACCAATGGTGTGTAGGCACGACTGACCATCAGTCAGCTTCATCGGATAACTAATGGAAAAATCTATCAGACCATTTTCATCGGATTGACCGATCGTGTGTACAGGGCATTAGTTTCTGTCAGTACATTGTGTAAGTATTTTTTCTCCTTCACTGATGTGCGCTGATAAGGCGGCACTGATGGGCACTGATGAGGCGACACTTATGGGTGCTGATGAAGCGGCACTGAAACACACTGATTAGGTGGCATTGATGAGGAGGCACTAATATCCTGCACTGATGGGCACTGATAGATGGAATTGATGGGCACTAATAGATGGAATTGATGGGCACTGATAGGTGGCACTGATGGGCACTGATAGGTGGCACTGATGGGCACCGATAGGCAGCATTTGTGGGCAATGATAGGCAGTATGGATAGGTGGCACTGATAGGCACTAATGGGCGACACTGATGGGCACTGATGGGCACTGATGGGTGGCACTGATAAGCAGGCACTAATGGGAACTGAAAGGCAGCACTGACTGGCATCACTAATGGGAGCTAATTGGTGTCACCGATGGGCACTGCTGAGGCTGTACTGTAATCAGTGCCCTGATTACCTGTACATGTCTGCCCTGTGTGGAGATGCTTCTGATTGGCTCACCTCACCACAAACTCTGTCAGTGTGAGCTGAGGATAAATGGCAATACCTTGTTTACATGTGACCAGCCATGATTGGACACAGCCAATCACATGGGTAAAGAGCCATGTCATCTACTCTTTACTGAGATTGGGGTTTCACTGTGTCCTAAGTACACGGTGCGACCACGATCGCAATGCTGTGTGCTCCTGGGGGAGTGTGAGAGCGGCGGTTCAAGGGCGTTGTCATATGATGTTGCCCCAGAACGAGAGTGTCATAATTTTACTATACAGCAGGCGGGAAGTGGTTAAACTGTGTTTACATGTGAAAGATTTTCATTTTACAAATAAATGTTTACAATTTGAAGAGTATGCTTCCTAAAAATAAAGCACAAAACTAGTTCTTCATTTGCCAAATACTTCTGTAGATTTGAAATCCAGATGGGCCCCATTTATGCTAGGAAAGAGATGTAAACTCTGGTTCTGTTGTTCAAGTCATAGCACAGGACATTGACAGCATAGTAGTAAACACGTGTGGAGCTTGGATTTTATTATACTCTATTGCCTGCAAATTGCACATTGAAAATCTAAAATATATTTGCATGCAACATTTCCTTTTGATAGTTCTAAACACAATAAATAAAGAAACATAAATATATAAATAAATAAATAAATACAAAAACAGTACACAGTTTCTTTAAGTAGAGCATCGACTTTAAAGATGGCACTGTAGTTTTTGTTTTTAATGGAGCAGCACTAATGTTTTTTTTTTTTGTTTCGTTTTTTTTTTTTTCTGCCTGCTGTATTGCTGTATTATTTCTGTCTTTGCATTTCTGATATTCTGAAAATGTTAACTTTTAACAGTATTTTCGAAATTCATTATATGAAACAAATGTTTCAAATGAATGGACTTTGAGAATAGATTTTATTTGAATCCCAATACAGGTTGTACTTCAGCTAAAATTAACTACTTCCATTTACACAGCCATTCCATGCACATAATTCTTTAAATCACAATTTATGGGATGGTCCTTTTGTTAATGATGGATATTAATAGTCCATTAGCTGCCTTTTCAGAAGAGCAGATTTGTCTCAAGTTGAATTTCCTTGTCAAGAAATGTAGAAGGAACACTGATATAAAACACTTTCTTTAGCTATCACTGCACATTTTATTAACTCATGCAATACAAGCCTTTTTTTTGGAAATATAACAACATTTATCAAATAGGTATTTTAACAGCTTACTATTTTTTAAATAATATCTGTTTTGCATGTTCAGAAAATAAAATAATTATTTTGCAAATAATGATTTCCCAGTATGAGGGTCCATACTGAGACATACACATCTTAATAAATGTTCCCTCATTTCAGGACCACCAGTTGACACGTTGTGTGGCTGATGGCTCTCTGTGCTGACTTTGCCATAGTGATCACATGCAGGCTGGATGCCTCATTAAGGCAAAAAAAAATAAAAAAACTTTCTGAAAGAAGGCATTTATTATTTGCAGTTATATATAAAACACTATGATTAAAATAAATAATCATAAATAAAAAACAGAACAAAAACAAACAAAAAAACAGGGTTGTTAAAACAATACACATAATTTATTTCTTTAAAAAAAAATCAAAAAAATATTTATGTATGCAAACAGTCATATAGTTAATATTAACTTAACTGATGCATTCTGACAATGCTAAATTTGACCAACAAATCTGGGCAACAATCAGTTTAGTCATGCAGTGTGTATGGGCCTGTATTTTCTGAATACAATCAATCTGGCTAAAAGAAAAAGATTCAGTTTGCAAAGAAGCAAACAAGTTCACTGGACTAGTGTAAAAATTCAACCTTTGCCCCTAAATGCATCAAATCATTTTTAGAATCATTGAACATTCTTTCCAGTATCTTGCCTCTTGAAATGAGTGGAAAGGCCTTACAGTAATGAGGATTAATCATTACTCAATAGAAATTAATGTTCAACGTGTCTCTTATATTAAGGTGACCTGAAAATGTATTAAATAGCAAAGTGGGACTTTATGCACTAATTGTAATTTGTTCAGCTAATTGCTCTAAGATTTATGTTCTGTTGAGTTTTTCTCTGTGTCATTTACTTCCAATAATAAAAAAAACATATATCTCATACATTTTAATGACGTTTAATAATGAAAACCAGTAAGGGAACTTTTCAGACTTGCTTTTCCCTATTATAGTTTATCTATATTTGAGCCAAACACCCGATTGTGTGCAGAATTCCCTTTTTCCATTTATTTTTATTTTCAATGGGCTTAATTTGGTGTTGGAGGTGAATACAGACACATCATTAGGTGATTACTGTAGGGAGTTTAAAGACAAGGTAAAGGGGGTGTGGTGGTAGGGTAGGAGAGTCGAAAGACAGGGAGACAACTAGATTGATATATGTTTTTGCAGAGTTTTCCTTAAAGTAGAACTACAGGCACATTGCTTCATTTTGGATACAATAAAAGAGGGTTATAACCCCTGTCATCGCTTTGGAATGCAAACTGACAGCGGGGCCATGGCTTCCCCATTACTTCCGATTGTGTCACTTACTTGTCACCCAGCTCCTCTTTATGTGTGTCATCATGATTTT
Organism: Rana temporaria; assembly: GCF_905171775.1. Taxonomy (NCBI): domain Eukaryota; kingdom Metazoa; phylum Chordata; class Amphibia; order Anura; family Ranidae; genus Rana; species Rana temporaria. The sequence goes on from NC_053490.1 coordinate 415,795,186, forward strand.
GTTACTGTCTCAGAGGATCCACTGAGGAAGTCACGTGACCGTGATGACACACGTAGAACGCAGACAGGAGATGACAGAGTGACGCAACCAGAAGAGAGCCGTGGCCCCACTGTCAGTTGCATTCTAAAACGATCTTTGTTTTTATTTTTCTAAGTGCAATCTTTTTTTTTATAAGATCGCTTTTTAATACCTTAATTCCAAAAATCAAATCCCTAGTTTAATACGTATTTGTAAACATAGTAGTGTTATGTATTATCTCATTCCCTAATAGTAAATTGTAATGTGAAGAAAGTCCATGTAGAAAAATTAGACTTTAAGTATTCCTTTCCAGTGTTAACCACTTAACCCCCGGACCATATTGCTCGTCAAAGACCAGAGTACTTTTTGCGATTCGGCACTGCGTCGCTTTAACTGACAATTGCGCGGTCGTGCGACGTGGCTCCCAAACAAAATTGGCGTCCTTTTTTTCTCACAAATAGAGCTTTCTTTTGGTGGTATTTGATCACCTCTGCGTTTTTTAGTTTTTGCGCTATAAACAAAAATAGAACGACAATTTTGAAAAAAATTAATATTTTCTTACTTTTTGCTGTAATAAATATCCCCCAAAAATATATAAAAAAAATGTTTTCCTCAGTTTAGGCCGATACGTATTCTTCTACATATTTTTCGTAAATAAAAATCGCAATAAGCATTTATTCATTGGTTTGCGCAAACGTTATAGCGTTTACAAAATAGGGGGTATTTTTATGGCATTTTTATTCATATTTTTTTTTTACTAGTAATGGCGGCGATCAGCGATTTTTTTCGGTACTGCAACATTATGGCGGACACTTCGGACACTTTTGACACATTTTTGGGACCATTGGCATTTTTATAGCGATCAGTGCTATAAAAATGCATTGGATTACTATAAAAATGCCACTGGCAGTGAAGGGGTTAACACTAGGGGGCGGGGAAGGGGTTAAGTATGTCCCTGGGTGTGGTCTTACTGTGGGGGGGTCCTCACTAGGGCAAATCACTGATCTTCTGTTCATACATTGTATGAACAGAAGATCAGCATTTCCCCCCCTGACAGGCCCGGGAGCTGTGTGTTTACACACACAGCTCCCGGTCCCCGCTCTGTAACGAGCGATCGCGTGTGCCCGGCAGCGATCGCGTCCGCCGGGTACGCGCACGGGAGTCGGGGGCGCACGCCCCTGGTAGCCTGCAAGAGAGCCGACGTAGTATGATGGGCTCTCACGCAGGAGAGCCAACCTGCCACCGTAGAATGACGGCGGCAGGTCGGCAAGCAGTTAAATAACGCACAATAAAAAAACATTCAATAATAAATACGTAATTTTTATTATCCAAACTATTAAAATGTAAAGGTAAAAAAAAGGTCACATTTAATATATATCATTCATATTCTAGACAAAAAAGATTCTATAATCAGTATACGGTTTCATACTGCTTCGTCAGGACAGTCATTGTTGCAAATTCCATCTAAAACTGGGTTAATCGACACAATACATGCAAAATAAAAACTCACCTGCATGACACATCAATACACAAACAAACACACAAAGCAAATCGGGTGCAAAGTTGGTTGGAGTTCAACTTTGAACCAGTTTCATTTTGTGTGTCCTTGTGTGTGAATTTTTTTGCCTAGGTGAGAGTGATCTTGCGCTAATTTCCACTCTTATAAAGAAATCCTGGGTAAAGCTGCATAGCCTAAAGAGTGCCCCCAAACAGTGTGTAACGGAATGACCCGTGACACCCAGAGCCCTTTGAAAGATGAGGGGTACTCCTGTGCCAGCGTCACTAATAACTCTAGACATTGGGTCTAAATCACCCTGTGTCCCTTTTGGGCATAGGGTGACTGAGAAATATTAATTAGAAATTACACGAGATGGGATATTACTGTTAATTCATGTATTGAGACAGGAAATAAGGGACATATGTTGGATTGTTTTAGCATGGACAGTAATCCACAATATTCTTTAATGTCTGCAAAGAACTAAAATGCTGACTCTACCGGTCAATAATGACTCATTCCTCTGTGTAGCACAGGCTGTTGAGATGGTAATTGAGTCTGTACTGGGCTGAGGTGGATTTGAGCTTGGTAGACAGCCTGGCTCCTGAAAGACCTTTCATTAAGTATGCTAATACTGTTTTATGTGTGGAATGTGACTTCTCAGCTGTAGTAATTAGGTCATTTTATATCGGTGCCCAAAACGTCTGACATAGAAATGTGTATTCTGCAGGTAAATCACTTATTGTCGGAGACGGAATGTCTGGGGAATAATTAGCTCAACGGGATGTCATTGTCTAAGAGAGTGTGTATTGAAGTGATGTGTGGGTGGAGAGTTCTTTGTTCCTTTGATTACTGTAATATGTTTTACTGTATATAAGACTGAGAGTTACCATTAAAAGTGTTCATTCATTTTGAAACTAGAGACCAGAGCTTGTGTTGTCTCGGTTATTCTGGGAAATGGGATAGATGGTTGGAGTGTCAGATAAGCTGTCGTGACTGATGGAAGGGAAATCGTAAACGGTGGTGACCGTTACACAGTGCAAGGGCATTTTCTTGAGACAGTTGAGTTATTCAGCATTCCCCAGGTTATAAATTGAAGGAGTGTGACATCACACATCATGAAATAAGTTGGGGACAAGTATATTTAAAAAGTTTTTGTTTTGTCCTAGAAGTTTCTTCTTACATGTTTTGCAGTATATTGGCTGGGGGGGGGGGGAGGGGGGCTAAAGTAAATAAGCAAGCCCAATCTTCCCAATTTTGCTTACTTGTAAAAGGTTCACTACTTTATCTTTACTTCACATCATTTCTGGCTTGGGGATATAGTTTCAGTTCTATAGTGTGACCACATTTCAAGCCTGTACCTGACTTCAATAAATCCCTTTGTCACTGTGCCTTTTGGAAGCCATTTTTGTTACTATGATCTATAATCTTGGTGGCTGCTTGGAAGTCTCTTGTCTTCTCTCCTGACACAGAATATCTATTTCCTGTGAATTGCCACCCGTTATCCCTGGTTAAATCTATGGGTTTGTGTCTGTGTTTGCTATAATTCTAAGACTTCTGCATAATCCTTAACTATACTAATATATAATATCTGTTGCCTGACTTTATGTCTGGTATCACCTAACCATAATTCCGCTTCTCAGAGTGGTACCACTCAAGGTCCTTTTTTAACTCAGAAGCTAAGAACAACTAGAGGACTGCAGTCTAAAGTCTGTTACACATGATTGGATTTCCCGACAACAAATGTGTAATGGAAGGGTTTTGTCAGAAAATCTGATCGTTTGTATGCTCCATCAGACAATTGTGTTTTCCGATAACAAATGTTGGATAGCATGCTTTCAAATTTTGCAAAACAAAAAATGTGTGCCGTCGGATTATCCGATCGTGTGTACACAAGTCTGTCGGAAAAATATCCAAAGTACAAACACGCATACTCAGAAGTAGTGCTAACCATAGCACAACATTAGCAGAAGTTGCCCAAAGGGTGGCGCTAAAGAGCAGAAAAACCACAAAGTTCCGTATTTGCTGGCTGACAACATTTTGGTGTCTGTACGCAGAACAAGTTCACGGCCAATGTCCTTCGGACAAAATTTGACAGCTTTGTCAGGCGGAAATCTGATCATGTGTATGAGGCTTAAGAATTGTGCCACAGCACAATCACACACATCTTGAGCCCTGGTTAAGATCAGGAACTTCCATAACTTGGATTTCAGTGAGGACCTTATGTCACATGCTGATGAAATAGAGTCTGACAAAAAAAAAAAAAACGTGGAAGGCATAGGTAACATAAACATTATAGCATGAATGTAAACTGCTTAAATATAAATATGCATGCATCCAAAACTAAATATACAACAATATATTCCATTTTATTGTCTAAAGAATACAGGATGTTTCTTGTATTTTAGAAACCATTTTTGACACTCAGCAGTCTTAAAGTAGAAGTTTAGGCAATAAATTTAAATGTTACCTCCCTTGCCTTCAATTGCCCTTCATAAATTTTAGCATAAATAGCAACTGAAATACCTTTTACATGGTTTCATATGCCGTCATGTGACTGAAAAGCTCTGGCCCCTCTGTGTAATATACAGGACACACAGAGCTTAAATCCATACATCAGTGATGTCACACATTGGCATCTACTGCTCTAAACATTGTCAGAGGAGGAGAGAGTTCCCTGCCACCAACTGCACATTGCACAGTGGAGATGGGGCTTTGAGGTCACATGGCTGCATAGGAAAACAAAGAAACAAAGAAAAATAGTGATTTATGCTAAAATGTGTGAAGGGCAATGTGAAGACAGCAAGAACGAGAGTGCAACTATTTAGTGACATATAAAATAATAGCAGATAGATCAAAGATGATGACCACAGCCTGGGATAATGGATAACGGATGGCAGTTTTCAATTAGCACTGTAACACCATAAGAACCTTATCATTTCACCCTTTTCTTTGAAAATTAAATGTATGTTAACACTAGGACCCCTTTCCAAAGATTGCAGAAATGACAAAGAATACAGCAGTAAAGATACGTATCAATAGGAATAGTTATTTCTGAGCTGTTATAAAATTGAAGATCTGTTTATAGACTGGTTGATCCCCATTTAAAATTAAAAAATATTATATTGCCATGCTTTTAAAGTATACATGCCATTCCATTTACTTTTGCAAGTACTCACCAGATGACATATACCAGAAATCGCATATGGCCAGTGAGATCGCTGCATTACATTTTGAGATGGGATAGGGTTGTGATGGGTCTGCTTCTTCTTTCATTAAATGCAATATTTTAATTTGCAAGTATCACCCAGTTTAGGTATTCTTCGGATACTCTGCAATTAAGCAATCACCATCTGGTTACTGCTTACTCATTTATAAAGTTCATTTGCAAAGGTTAAAAAGATTGGCTTCACACAGCTTGTAATGAGGTAGTCCATACCCCAGAGTGGTTTTAAAACAATATCGTTTCCCTGGGACATCAGCATAGCAGAAAAACAAGAGGACGGCCTACAGGCTATTCGGAAACTTTATGTCTTCTTACACTCACACCCTTTTTTGGCAAAATGGTGTAATGTTCCTGGGCAATGTGTCTGGGCACAGAAGCTTATTTTTTCAGGTAGACATATGACTTGTAGACAGAAGATTTTTGAGAGACAGGGCAGAGCATTGTCATCCTGTATCATAAAGTGTCCACAGGCTTCCTTAGAGGATGTGAACCTTACACTTTGGAGCATCCATGATTGCCTATTGGTGTTGCTTAATACAGTGACAATGTTCAAAAGTTACCCTTGAAAATAGATTTATTTATATTATACAACAACTGTATGTTGTTTCTGTAGCCACAAAGTATAATACAAACTTGTATTACATAATATTTTTCCCAGGAGTCTTACTACGAAATGGATTTGTTTTAAAATCATACATGTGCTCATATGGTCTAGTTAATGAGTTTCCCTTTACTGAATGACAACAGAGATCCACCAAATATCTCAATATCACTTGTGAAGTAGCAGTGTGAATTAGACACGTGCAGAACAAAAAAAATGTGTTTAATTTCGGATGGATTAGTTAAATTACAAATTAAATTTAGGTACGTTCATTATGTTAGAATGATTCATTTTCAAAATTAGTTTAGTTTTCATTTCATTTTTTATTCAATTTAAATGTTTTGTCTGTATTTGAATCCAATTTTATTCAAATTCATTTTGGATCAAATATCAAAAAATTATTTTGGTACTACTTGTTCATATACTAAATATTTGTGATTTCATTAGATAAAAATATGTTTTCATAACATTAAAGCCTCCATTATGGTCCCAACAGAATATGTAACATGAAATTATAGTTAAAGGGGTTGTAAAGGTTTGTGTTTTTTCACCTTAATGCATCTTATGCATTAAGTGCATTAATGTGAAAAAACACCTGGCAATCACGGGCCCCCCGTTTTTCTTACCTGAGCCAGTTCATCCTCTTTTCCATGGAGTCTTGGCCTAGATTGGATAGATTGATAGCAACACAGCCATTGGCTCCTGCTGCTGTCATGGAAATCCAATGATGCAGCCGCTGGGGGGCAGGACCGAGTCATACACTCGCCAGCAAGGTAAAGGTAAAAAAAACCTTTACAACCACCTTAAGTTTTCATTATTATGAATTATAAAAACTGTTGAACCACATGATTATCAACATGTGCTGGACCCCAGCATTCATGAAATACCACTACATACCACTAAATTCTTCTCTTACATGGTGTCAGTGTCATTGTCACTAGGCAGAGGGGGGGAGATGCTTGTTTACATTAGCATCTCCCTGCTCTATCTCTCCGTGAGATGATCACATCTATCCCCGCGGCGATCAAGTCCGCGTGACCCACGGTCGGGTTCACGGAGCTTGCAGTGCGCGTTCACAATGGCGGTTCCTTAAAGGGGTGTACATATACGTCCTTCTGCCCAGGAGTGCCATTGTGTCGAAATGATATATTCGTGCGGCGGTCGGGAAGTGGTTAAAATATAATGTCTAGCTGAAAGCAAAAACACTACTGGAAAATGTAATCTTCTTGCTGATTCACGTTCTCATTTCCAGATGTCTCAATTTTGGCAACTCCTCCCATCTGCAGACAAAGAAGGTCATGTATGCCCAAATCATTTATGGAACCTGATTTGAAAGTGGCCTTGCTGGCTTTTGAGAACCCTGTACCTTCGCATACGTGGGCAGAATATTCTCCTTCCTGTTTCTCTGCACGACAACTGTCAGAATGTAATCTTTCAGCCGTTTTATCCTCATTAATGAAATTACATTTGTCATATAGCCATATAGTGAACATATTGTTTTTGTTTAAGGAAACTTCCTGCCTTCTCCAGCTTGTTTACTGTTAAACAGGCTTTAAGGGCTATAAAAAAACACATTTTGTTAATGATAACAGAAGACCTATATCTTACAATATTTTTCTACAATTATGCTCTGCCACTTCCCAGGGTTGCTCCTATATTTCTGAGGCCTTGTAGTTCAAACTAGCATTCATGTGGTCCTTTTTTGGAGCTTTAAGGATCTCTCAATTTATTCCACCCAACAAAAATGTTTTATCTGTTTTGTTGTATAAACATGTTCTATTTTATTAGATGATGCAGTGGTTAGGATTCCTTTTGCAAAATCTAAGACTGATCAGATGGGCAAGGGTAGATGGATTTCTATCCCTGTTAAAGAGGATGTCAATATTTGTCTAGTTAGGATGGTTTGTCAATATTTGTTGGCTCAACCGTCATGCTTGGGACCATTTTTTATACATAGGGATAGATCTCCAGTTACTAAATACCAATTTGACATTGTCTTCATAAAATGCTTATCACATTTAGGTTTGCAGCAATATAAGTTTAAACCCCATTAATTCCGGATTGGAGCTGCTTTTGAAGTCGCTTGGTCGGCTATGTTGGAGAAAGGCATAAAACATCTGGGTAGGTGGAAGTTCAATAGCTTCAAAATGTACATCCGCCCTGACCTGTTTCTTTATTTTTCTCTAGGTAGCTCTGTATGGAGCATTGGCTGGGCTTTTTTTCAGGGGGAACTTGGGGGAACTCAGTTCCACCACCTCTGGCTCAGACCATTTGGTGTTTGCTCACCACAATCACTTGTAAACACAGAAGTCTGTTTTTTGTGTTTACAGCTCTGCACTCTGTGTGTAACCCCCTAAACTCTGCACTCTGTATGTAATGCAATCCTGGTATTTAATGCCCCTTTAAGACCCTTCTACTGTTTGTGAAATTTGAACGGGGTCGTGGTTGAGTTCCTGCACCTATTTTCTGAGAAAAAAGCTCTGATCATTGGATATTCATTTATATATTTATATTCATTTAAAGAGCATCTACTCTGAGAATCTAAATATGCCTTTAGAGCAATGGTCATCAACCCTGTCCTCGGGGCCCACTAAGGGCCCTTTCAGTAATGATCCGCTCCGTGTGTCCGCAAAGCTCAGCAGGGATCCTCCGTAAAATCCCCGCTGAACTGGTAGCTGACAGGGCGGTCCCCGCACACTGTGCAGGGACCGCCCTGTGTTACCTCCGCTCTCCCCTGTGGGGGATCGGATGAACACAGCCCGTATGTCCGTGTTCATCCGATCCGATCCGGCAGACGGAAGAAAAATAGGATTTCTTCCGTCCGCAAATGCGGATCTTTGCGGAGGCAAACAAATTATGGGTGTCAGCAGATGTTCATCCGCTGACACCCGTAATCACATAGGGACCCATGTATGTCCCGTTTTCATCCGCAAACAGACGGATGAAAATACGGACATACGGTCCGTACGTGTGAAAGGGCCCTAATAGGCCATGTTTGCAAGATAACTGAAATACACCACAGGTGATATAATTTGCTGCTCAATGATTGCAGTATTCTAGTCTGCATCTCCCCAAGGTAATACATAAAACCTGGCCTGTTAGTGGGCCCTAAGAACAGGGTTAATGATCACTGCTTTAGAGTATTTCAAGGTTCTATGGAAGAGTATACAAGGATTAAAGTGGTGTCAACTTAATGATACGTTAGCCAGATTATACCAATATTAGATATTAGATATTCTTCATTTAGGCTTACAGAGTTGTATTGAGATGACTGTGTGTATGGGTTAGGCCGGGTATTTCTTTAAAAAAACCCTGCCTATTCTGGGTAAAACTTGTCCTGTTAAACCGCTGTATGGTTTTGGCCACCGTGCTGCATCTCAGTTTCAGGGTCTTGGAAAATTTCTTATAGCCTAGGACATCTTTATGTAGAGCAACAATTCTTTTTTTCAGATCCTCCGAGAGTTTTTTTTCCATGAGGTGCCTTGTTGAACTTCCAGTGATCAGTATGAGAGAGTGAGAGCCATAACATAAACTTTAACACACCTGCTCCCCATTCACACCTGACCACTAATGAGTCACATGACACCAGGGAGGGAAAATGGCTAATTGGGCCCAATTTGGACATTTTCACTTAGGGGTGTACTCACTTTTGTTGCCAGTGGTTTAGACATTAATGGCTGTGTGCTGAGTTATTTGAGGGGACAGCAAATATACACTGTTATACAAGCCGTACACTCACTACTTTACATTATAACAAAGTGTAATTTCTTCAGTGTTGTCAAATGAAAAGATATAATAAAATATTTACAAAAATGTGAGGGGTGTACTCACTTTTGTTAGATACTGTATATGAGATATTTGTTATTTATGGTAAACCAATAAAAAGCCATGGCCATTTTAATGCCAACGCTGTTTATGTCTTTATTATTGCTTACTAGTTTATTTAGTATGAAGCTTTGTACACACGGGCCAGAATCTCGTCAGGAAAAAATGTTGTTTTTCCTGTTGAGATTCTTGGCAAGAATCTCTTGCCGCCCGGGTGTACAGACACTCCTTTCAAAAGAACTGCGATTCTTTTGAAAGGCAAGAATGCAGTGACATCATTGCGTACGACGAGCATGCACTCGTCACATTCGATGCCGTCGCGGCCATCTTGCTTCACCCTACCTATGCCGTGGGTCATTTTTAGCATGCGAGGGGTTCCACGGCGATAGGTAAGTATTACAGACGCTCGGGTTTCTCGTCGGGAAACAGGCCGACAAGAATCCTGACGAGAAAATAGAGAGCAGGATCTCTATTTTTCTCGTCGTGATTCTGGCCAGATTTCCCGACGAGAAACCTAAAAAAACTCAAACACACGCTCGGTTTACTTGGCAAAAAAGCTCTGCCAGCAGTTTTCTTGCTGGTTCTTGGCGAGAAAACCAAGTGTGTGTACGAGGCTTGAGATATGGGGTTGCGGCCTGCAGTCCCATAGGGTTGGGAGGGAAACAAGTAACATTAAAGCGTTTGTTACCCTAAAAAAAGAGGAGAGTCGATCGCCTAGCAACCAGCTCTCCATTTACATCACATGAAGGCTGTGATTGGACACAGCCATCATGTGATCAGGAGGGCCAATCACAGAGCCCTCCTGCCGATCGGAGGTGCACCGTGTTCGGGTGAAACGAGTGCATCGTGATAGTGCTGTTGCACTGTCACTGTGTGTTTTGGAAGGGACTGTGGGCTGGCCTTTTACCCACAGATTGTGGCCCAGAAGAGACTGGAGACCTGGGGACAAGCTGGCATTGAGATAATTTAATGTAATGCTAGATTCCTTCTCCCCCCCCCCCTGTTGCTGTGTCTAATTGTGTTGGTAAATGGCACATAGAAAATGGTCTGGACTGGAGACATCTCTCCACAGGGGATGTGTATTGAGAGGCTGCCTGCTTACCATAATCCCTTTATGTTTATCTGTAGTCTGTTTTATTGTACAAGTGTTCAGTTCCCATTGGTTGTTCCTTGTCCCCTACCCCCTCTCTGATACAGAGGGCACTGCGAGTGCTAGAATGCCGGAACGCACCGGAGGTTCCCCAGGCAGAGAGACAAGCTAATAGCATAGAGGTCTCAAAAGGGGGAGTTGAGACGGGTGCTGGAAGGCTGGTAAATGGTGATCAGCAGCAAGGCCAGAGTATTGCATCCGGTGCCCCAGCAGAAGAGCTGGCTACAGGGCAGAGTGCCCCTGGCCTCTGCCCAGCATCAGAAAAAGAGTTGAATCCGGAGAGTCTGAGAGATGATCTTTGTGAGCCATTTCCTCAACAGTAGATATCCCCACCGGGAGCGAAGGAAGCAATTCTCCCTCCCAGCAATTGGACACTACCCCAATGTTCATCCCCCCAGCAGAAGCGCTGGCTATGGGGCAGAGTTCCGCTGGCCTCTGCCCACCCTCAGAGTTAGATCCAGGGAGTCTGAGGGATGACCTCAGTGAGCAGTTTCCCCAGCACTTGGACAACATCCTAGTGTTTATCCCCCCAGCAGAAGTGCTGGCTGCGGGGCAGAGTTCCGCTGGCCCCTGCCCACCCTCAGAGTTAGATCTAGGGAGTCCAAGGGATGAACACAGTGAGCTGGTTGCCCAGCACTTGGACACTACCCCAGTGTTTATCCCCCCAGCAGAAACGCTGGCTGCATGGCTGAGTTCCACTGGCCCCTTCCCAGCCCTCAGCATGTTTTTGGAGGGTTTGGGAGACAACCCCTGTCAGAAGTTGCATCAGCAGCTGGTCACAGAACCAGGAGGGGAAAAAAACCCTTCCCCAAATGCATAGCCCTACCAGCCTACGTTCCCTATTAGCTGAGCGCTGGCATCGGGGCAGAGGATTATTCAACTCCCCCCAATATCTACAACCCAGCCCCGGATCAGGGGTGTGCGGAAAGCTGTTCCCACTGGCTGTTTTTATTCACAGGAGACCGTATGAGCGGTTTTGCTCCCCAGTGCCAGAGTCGTACTTTTACTTTTCCTGTTTGCCTGGGGCGGAAGTTTGTGACTAACGCAGGTCCAGACCAGTTAAGGGTAGAAATGTGACCGAACCCACTGTCACTGTGTGTTTTGGAAGGGACTGTGGGCTGGCCTCTTGCCCACAGATTATGGCCCAGAAGAGACTGGAGACCTGGGGACAAGCTGGCATTGAGATTATGTAATGTAATGCTACATCCCTTCTTCCCCACCCTCCCCTTGTTGCTGTGTCTAATTGTGTTGCTAAATGGCACATAGACAATGGTCTGGACTGGAGACATCTCTCCGCAGGGGATGTGTATTGAGAGGCTGCCTGCTTACCATAATCCCTTTATGTTTATCTGTAGTCTGTTTCATTGTACAAGTGTTCAGTTCCCATTGGTTGTTCCTTGTCCCCTACCCCCTCCCCTCTATGACAAAGCTAAGGGGAGTGTCCCTAACTGTGTGTAAAAGTGTATGTCTTGTATTTAATAAACAGTTTATGCTCTGCATGTTTAACCCTCAACACCTGTGTGAATTGTGTCGTGATTGAGGGGTCAAGGGCTGGTTATGGTGAATCTGCAGGCTGCGGGTGCGTTTGGAGGACAGGAGACACAGGTCTGGCGGATGTGCCCACCTGAGGTATCTGAGATCTGTCACACACGCGATCCCCCTCCTTCTGAGGGATGTTCCTGAACATCCACTCAGAAGGAGGAAACACCCACCCGGCCGTTTATGTGCAGTGGCCGGGTGGGAGGTGGTAAACAGTCCCTTTAAAATGAGTATACTATACATATACAGTGCAACTTAAGAAGATCCAATGAGTTCAATACTGGAAGTGCAGTCGCTGTAAATCTGAGGGGAAGCTCTGCTGATTGTATTATCCAATCATGCAGTTTTTTATTTTCCTTGTATGTCCATCTCAGATCTACAGTGACCGCACTTCCAAGTGCACGTTCAGTGCAATTTCAAATGTACTTTGCACTTGTATTGCAAGGTGGATTTGCCTTTCGTAAATAACCCCTTAAGTTACACTTTTTGGGAGCAGTGACATCAATACAGTGATCGGTGCTAAAACAAATGCACGGTCACTGTATAAATGGCACTGGTGGGGCAGGTGTTAACATCAGGGGTGATCAAAGGGTTAAGTGTGCTCCTAGGGAGTGATTTCTAACTGTGGAGGGAGTGCTTTGACTGGAGGAAAACAGAAATACATGCTTCTGCTTAGCAGAAACACAAGCTCTCCATTTCCCCCCTCACATAACAGCGGCCTGTCTTGTTTACATAGGCAGATCACCATTCTGCCTCTCCTGAGAACGACTGTGCTGTTTGGATTCCACTGTATCCAATCACAATGGGAGCAAGGCACCAGTGGCGTGCACCAAAGCCAAGGAGATAAATCACGTACTGGTACATGATTTTGTTACATTTCTGAAGTGCAGCGAGAACAAGAATCTCTGAGAAAAATTATAGTGGACCCTCTGGGATATCTCCTCTTTGGAGAGGGTGTGAGCCCTTAAAATAACTGTTGCTAAGTCTAAGCACACACACCAGATTTTGGCCAGAGCACCCTTGCAAGGAGTGATGGAATTTCCTGGTTGGTGTACTAAGTTATAGCCCTTTAGACACATATGTACATAAGGAGGCTGACCAGGAATAGGACCAGAGCATAGCACCCAGTTGACTGGCAATATCAGGGACAGGCAACAGATTAGAATGGGAAATAAATAAGAGTAGCCAGTTACAAGATAAAGAGCTAAAGTAATTAAATGGAGAAACAGAAATGCAGAAAACAACATGTGCTAGAGTCTAGCGCTAGAAAATGAACCTAGCGCTAAAGCAAGAAGTGTCGGTCTGAGCAAAACTAAATAGTGAGCTTGATTTACAGTCCAGTCTGGATGGAAACTCTTCCTGTAGGTAAAAAATAAACCAGCAAGAGAGTTCCAGTGACACCTACACCTCCCAGGCCTGGAACAAAGCATGCTGTATTAAGTAAGAAGAAACTATATTCTAGTAAAATCACAAGAAAGAGGTCTGGTTATAGATAATCCTGATGAAGTGTCTTTATACAAAAGTTGCATACTCCATACATTGGTAACTGGAATGTGCTGCTACCTTGTTTTTAAGGTTATACATACAGTATATGAACTGTTTGGAATATGTATTTATACTTTCAAATTGTATGTATTTATGAACTGTACTTCATTCAAGTATAGATATGTAGTGGCTTATAATGTAGTATAATGCTGAGTGTGATTTTATACCCTCTTTATGACAATAAATTCATTAAGTCACTATATATGCATGCATTACTTTATTCAGTTGCCACTTGCCTCACACAAAGTCCCAACTTCCTTTTTATGTCTCATGTGACAGAATAGTCGTTTTATCTTTTGAGTAAATCCCCTTTTTTTATGCATGCTAATATTCAGCTTGTTTTGCTTACAGCAGTCTGGTATTGCATGCTTTTACTAAGCCTGTCATCTACTAGGACCCCCAGATCTTTGAGGACCCCCAGATTAGCTTCCAATAAGTTTATTAAAACAAAAGTTCAGACCTAAAGTCAAAGGCTTGGGGTCTGCACATGTGGGTAGTAGGTTTTATTTATTTTAAAAAATATTTTACAGTTTGCACAGATTTATATTTTTTATTATTATAATTTGTTTTTATTTGTTTTCCTTGTGAAGATATCCCTGCTTTAGTGAAGGAAATGCAGGCAGAGACTGCAATGCGAGTTGGATATTTTCTTAGGATGTTTTTTTTTCCATAGGGAAAGGGCGGTGAGTCTTTAACAAAAAGGAATGGAGCAGTAAGTGGAGGGGGAATTCTGCAGCTATGGGGAAGGGCAGTCAGCAGCAAAGAGTTAAAAGTTAAATCTTACAACCATAAGCAATAACTAAAAGTTAAATCCTACAACCAAATCTTTATTTTTGGTAGAGGATATCAGGCAGGCTGTGTGAAGAGGCTGACAACCGGTAGTGAATGACACAATAGGTAGTGATGTGGCTGAAAAAAACATTTCTCTTTTTAATCCGCTCAAGCACAGAGCTGTTACTTGTGTACACTTGCCCTCCTTCTAAATGGCACATATCAGCCTTTTTTCTTATCTCCTAATGTACCCTATCTTCCTCTTCCTTATCCTCCAAGGTTGCATATCACCCCTTTATTTTGACTCCTAATGTGGTCTTTTCCTTCTTCTCCTTAAGAATGCATAGCATAGGCTGATCTTCTAATGCTACTCCACAGTGGCAGGTACACAGTTGCCATTATTTGGACCAGAAAGTCCTGAGGCAGCACCATTTTTTTGCACAGAAGGCCATCCATCAGCATGTGGAATTCCATGAGGCAGCAGGAACCAAAATGTGGAAAATGGGAAGGGAGAATTTTGAGGTTCTGGCCATTATGAGAATGAGGACTTTTGAAGTGCTGACAGTGAGAAGAGAACATTTTTTGGGGGCAGCTTAAACAGTATAATTCTATGCCTCCCCAATACAAAAGGAAAGAACTTGGGGTTTTTGCCAGCATCCCAGAGTCAGCCCCAAATGACCCCCTCTAAGGAGAGCAAATAAACTAGTTTCTGCATGTTCTGATGGTGGTTGGATCTTCTGAACTGTGGGCACAGCTGGGGGTAAAACCTATGGGTCATAGGCTGCTTGTTCTTAAATAATGTTTAACTGACACTTGTGGCTGACAAAGGAAAAGCTGTCCCTTGTTTGTAACACATCACTGCATAGTTTCGGAGTACAGTTGTGTGCACCAAAACACCACACATCTCTGACCCTTTTGCCATATCTTTCATTACATTTAAGAATTCCCTTTTTCTAAAAGGCAACCTGCAACCTGGGTACCATATAAAAAAATATAAAGTTCAAGACTTAAACACCACCTTGTCCCATTTGAAAAATAAAAAAAAATGTATACTTGCAAGAAAAGGCAGCAAGCTCAGATGTTGTGGCTACTTGAGAGTTTACTTGCCATTATCTGCACATGATTCTCTGATGTACATTAGCTTTTTGATTTGGCCTTAACTTCATCCCTGGGTTCTTACATGGAGAGTACTGATAGCATAATACTCATTCGGACAATATACATATATGTCTTTCTAGTTTAAAGTTTACCAAAAACCTCTAATATATGCAAAAAGTACAGAGATATAATTGGGGAAAAAAAGGTTTGTGTGATTACTAAAATCATATGGGTACTCAATGCTGAATGGGTTAAATTTAGGGTTAATGGCAAACATGAAAATAACTCATTGCAAATGAATCCACCCTCTCCTATATCCTGTATTCATTGCTGTGTCTGGCAGTATCTCTTCTTACTGAACTACCTAAGATGCTAGACAGCTCCCTGGACAATTTCTTGGACAATATTGTTTTTAACCTTGTTTCTGGTGAACCGTGAACTCTTTGCTCCTCCTATGAACTTCCTGTGTAATCCATTTGCATTTCTTGTTTGCCAGCTTATTGTGCTCTCTCCAGCCAATATATCGCTGCTGCCATCCGTATCTTCGCTACCCCTTATTGCTGGTCTTTGGTTTGTTCCTTGACTATGCTTCTAATTGATCCAAATGTGCAACCATGTGTTACTGACCTTCAACTTGTTTACTGACTATGCTTCTTCTCTACCTGCTAAATTAGCTACTGGATCCTTACTTGCTTAACTCATGGTGTAGCAATCCTGAGGACCACAACATGGTACTAACATGCAGTATCTCTGTAGTATCTATTGAAATAGGTGGTTTCGAGTCACTAGTTATATAGTCCATTAACCGATGAACATCACTATTGTGGTACAGGATCTTGGCATTAGTAGATTCCTGAGCACCTACTGAAAGTTCAGTCGTGTTACCAACAGTAGTAGTTTGAGATGTTGTTTCACTTATGCTGCTGTAAGATGATTCTCTGATGTAAACATGATCACTCACATAATTGATAAAGTGGTTATTTTGAGTTTCCATAGTACAAGTTTTAAGAGAAGAAAGAAATGTCTTATATTCTCTCAACATTAGTTTTACAAGTCTGTAAACTCTTGCTGGAAAAAAAAGGACCACCAATTATGGCCCGACCTAGTTTGATTCTTTTACCATGAGGATCACATTGTAAATCACATTGCTCTTGTACCTTGTGGACTCTTTGGATGACTCTTCACTAAGGATGAGTCGAAAACCCCCCTGTTCGGTTCGCATCAGAACTTGCGAACACACCAAATGTTCGTGTAAACTTTGGAACCCCGTTAAAGTCTATGGGACTCGAACATTTGAAATCTAAAGTGTTAATTTTAAAGGCTAATATGCAATTTATTGTCCTAAAAAGTGTTTGGGGACCTGGGTCCTGTCCCAGGAAACATGTATCAATGCAAAAGAAAGTTTTAAAAACGGCCGTTTTTTCAGGAGCAGTGAATTTAATAATGCTAAAAGTGAAACAATAAAAGTGTAATATTACTTTAAATTTCGTACCTAGAGGGGGTGTAAAGTCAGCATGTGAAAAAGCGCATGTTTCCCGTACATAGAACTGTCCCTGCACAAAGTGTAATTTCTGAAAGAAAAAAAGGCATTTAAAACCGGCTTTGCGGCTCTAATGAATTCTCGGCTCTGGCAATTACAGAGATGATTCATTCATAAAAAATAAAAATAAAAAAGCTGGGGGTCCCCCGAAATTCCATTAACAGGCCCTTCAGGTCTGATATGGATATTAAGGGAACCCCGCCGTCAATTTAAAAAAAAAATGACGTGGGGTTCCCCCCAAATATCCATACCAGACCTTTCAGGTCTGGTGCAGATTTTAAGGGGAACTCCACCCCTTAAAATACCAGACCCTTATCCGAGCACGTTAACCTGGCCGGCTGCAGAAAAGAGGGGGGGACAGAGTGCGCCCCCCCTCTCCTGAACTGCACCAGACTACATGCCCTCAACATTGGGAGGATGTCCCCATGTTGATGGGGACAAGGGCCTCATCCCCACAACCCTTGCCCGGTGGTTGTGGGGGTCTGCGGGCGGGGGGCTTATCAGAATCTGGAAGACCCCTTTAACAAAGGGGACCCCCAGATTCTGGCCCCTCCCTATGTGAATTGGTAATGGGGTACACTGTACCTCTACCATTTCACGAAGGAAGTGTAAATAGTTAAAAAAAAACACACAGACACCGTAGAAAAAATCCTTTATTAATAATAAAAAAAAAAAATCCAGCGATGTGAATCCACTCTCGGCCCGGCCCCCCGCTCCAATGTGGTCTTCTATCCAGCGACGGATGATCTCTCCAGCGACGGGTGATCAGCGGTCTGGTCCAGCAATGAGAAGATCCATCCGTCCAGAGCGCAGCAGGAAGCTCCTCTCTCCGCTGGACACAGCCCAGCGGAATGACACACTGGAGCTGTGACATTTCTTATATAGGGGAAGCGGCCACTCGTCACGTGACCCCGCCCCCTCTGACGCACCCTCGTACGTCACTGGGAAACACTGGTCTTTCCCGGTCTTTCCCAGTGACGTACGAGGGTGCGTCAAAGGGGGCGGGGTCACGTGATGGGTGGCCGCTTCCCATATATAAGAAATGTCACAGCTCCAGCGCATCATTCTGCTGGGCTGTGTCCAGCGGAGAGAGGAGCTCGCCTGCTGCGCTCTGGACGGATGGATCTTCTCATCGCTGGACCGGTCGCTGGAGAGATCATCCGTCGCTGGATAGAAGACCACGTTGGAGCGGGGGGCCGGGCTGAGAGTGGATTCACATCGCTGGATTTTTTATTTTTTTTATTAATAAAGGATTTTTTTCTACGGTGTCTGTGTGTTTTTTTTTAACTATTTACACTTCCTTCGTGAAATGGTAGAGGTACAGTGTACCCCATTACCAATTCACATAGGGGGGGGCCAGGATCTGGGGGTCCCCTTTGTAAAAGGGGTCTTCCAGATTCTGATAAGCCCCCCGCTCACAGACCCCCACAACCACCGGGCAAGGGTTGTTGGGATGGGGCCCTTGTCCCTATCAACATGGGGACATCCTTCCCATGTTGAGGGCATGTGGCCTGGTGCGGTTCAGGAGAGGGGGGGCCGCACTCTGTCCCCCCTCTTTTCTGCGGCCGGCCAGGTTAACGTGCTCGGATAAGGGTCTGGTGTGGATTTTGGGGGGAACTCCACGCCATTTTTTTTTAAATTTGGGGTGGAGTTCCCCTTAAAATCCACACCAGACCTGAAGGGTCTGGTATGGATATTTGGGGGGAACCCCACGTCATTGTTTTTTAAATTGACGGCGGGGTTCCCCTTAATATCCATATCAGACCTGAAGGTCCTGTTAATGGAATTTGGGGGGACCCCCAGCTTTTTTATTTTTATTTTTTATGAATGAATCATCTCTGAATTGCCAGAGCCGACAATTCATTAGAGCCGCAAAGCTGGTTTTAAATGCCTTTTTTTCTTTCAGAAATGACACTTTGTGCAGGGACAGTTCTATGTACGATGCGCTTTTCCACATGCTGACTTTACACCCTCCCTAGGTACGAAATTTAAAGTAATATTACACTTTTATTGTTTCACTTTTAGCATTATTAAATTCACTTGTAAAAAAATCCTAAGGAAAAAACCAAAGGAAAACACTGCGCTAATACGTGATAAAAAAATTGTGAAAATAATAAGTGACAAAAGCAGCTGGTACCTATTGCTCTAAATACCCAAAGCAAAAAAATTACAACCAAAAAGAAGGTACAGCGCTGATGTAAATGAAACGAATTGTGAGTGAACAATACAATTATGAAAAATAATCAGTGACTGAATAAATAAATTAGATATTGATAAAAATAGTTCATAAAAATATCCAAAAGTGAATGTACTGATCCTTCACCAATCAAGAATTAAGTATAAGTGACAAAAATAGCAAATGTAAATCAGTGAAAAAAAAGAGTCCAATGATAAAAATGGCAAAATTCTTATTTCTTTATCTTCCACCAAGTATGACACCCGTGTGATGGTATTCCAATCTGCTTACCAGATTAACTGACCGTGATTGCGGTCAGATAAAGCCCAGAGATCTTTTAGAGTCCTCTCAAGTGGACTAAATGGCAACAGGTTATACAGATCATCTACTGCTCCAAAGCTCCAGAGGGAATAGGGATACGCTCATATATTCAAAAAGAAGAAGAAACGAGAAAAAGCTCCATGGTGAAGTACTGTATGTAAGGTTGGTTTATTGAGGGAATGATAACACTTACAATTCAGATGATATAGACAGGCTTGTCACAAATCCCAGCGTGTGCAACGCGAACTGACAATCGAATCCTAGGTAGCTGTGTTCAGTGTGTATAGCTCTCTCCGTACAAGCGAAGACAAGGTACGCTTTAGGCCACTCCTACGTACGTTTCGTCGTAAGACGTCGTCGGGGATGGACCAATAGCGCGCCGGCCAACGCTAGAGCACTATATAGTGTCCGGCCGCCATTTTGGTTGTGGGCGAACGCTAAGGGCAATAGCCCTTAGCTGTATACACACTAGAAAGGAACTGATGGAGAATCGAATCAAGATGCAGATGACTGCCATCTTGTGGAAAAATAGGAGAAGAGTCTTACCACACACTGAAACACAGCATATAGGAAACGAATGGGACATAGTGTGCAAAATGGACTAGACAAATAGAAGTCCATTAATACAAAGAACATAAAAAACCTGAATATCTTAATATAACAGTATAAAATCTATGATAATATCTTTAATTAAATAAAATTAATTAAATTAATTAATTAAAACATTAATATATATGTCTCAATTATTATAGTATATAAAATATTAAAAAATATTATAAAAATATTATAAAATTACAGTAAAAAATGGAGAAGCTATGTATTACTGAGAAAACAATTTATATCCCACTCTACATTCAACCCAAAGGGGACAAAACTTTTCATATTAAAAATCCATTGAGTTTCACATTTGGATATAGACCGTACTTTATTTGTTCCTCTCCAGGGAGCATTAAGTTTTTCGATAGGAAGAAATAAAGATCCTGCAATCTGTTTATTGTGGTATTTGGCATAATGTTTAGACAGATTGTGTTTAGAAAATCCTCGCCCTACGTTTCCAACATGTTCTTCCAATCTGACATGTAATGCCCGTTTTGTACGTCCTATATATTGTTTAGAACAAGGGCATTGTATAAGATAGACTACATGATCACTAGTACAAGTGATAAATGAGTCTATACTATATGTCCTTTTGGTCTGAGTGGACTGAAAAGACAAGAGCTTACGTCCGCGGAAGGAATTTATTTTACAAATGTTGCACTTTCTGCAAGGGTAGAAACCTTTCATGTCTTGGAAAAACCCTATTGTGTTTGGTGGGTCAATTACATTCGGGGCAACTTTTAAACGCAATGGGGGTGCTCCTCTAAAGATGACAACTGGTTGATCCGGAATAACTGCCCCCAGAATACGATCATTTTTTAAAATCTTCCAATGTTTCTTTAAGATTTTTTTAACAGAGAAGTGCTGATTGGAGTAACCGGTGATCATGGCATAACTAAATTTAGGGTCTATATTTTTTCTCGAAGCATTTTTGGTGCAAAGTAATTGATTTCTATCAATTGTTCCCACTTGTTGAATGGTATCGTCGATAGTGGCTTGATCATAACCTTTTTCCAAAAACTTAATTTTTAAAATGTCAGCCTGTTGAAAATAATCTTCTGATGATGTGCAATTTCGCCTAATCCTTTGAAGTTGGCCCTTAGGTATGGCCTTAAGCCATTGGGCATGATGGCAACTATTCAGAGGAATATAGGCATTGCGATCTGTCGGTTTGAAATGGGTTGTGGTTTTAATAACTCCATCGTGAACCAAAATATTTAGATCTAAAAAATGAATCTCAGAATTGCTGGCCTCATACGTTAAAATTATGCCCTTGTTATTCCCATTTAATCTGGCAAAAAAACTTTCCAAAGAAGGGAGATCTCCTTCCCAAATTATCAAAACATCATCGATGTATCTTTTCCACAACCTCAGCTCGTTGGGGGGGTTGGTGTCTATTAGATCCCTCTCCCAAAAAGCTAAAAAAAGGTTCGCTAGGCTCGGGGCAAATTTAGCCCCCATAGCCACGCCTCTTGTTTGTAAATAAAAATTCTTTCCGAACCAAAAATAATTATGAGTGGTTGCAAAAATCAACAAATTAATAATGAAATCTCTTTGGATAATAGAAAGAGTGGAATCTTGTTGAATATAAAAACGAACAGCCTCTAGTCCATCATCATGCGAAATGATCGTATATAAGGAATTAACATCCGCAGTTGCGAGGATATAACCATCCTTCCAACCACATTCATTGAGCAAATTGATCACTTGTGTTGTGTCCCGCAAATACGATGGTGTAGTAATGACCAGAGGTTGTAAAAACTCGTCAATATATTTTCCCAAACGTGCCGTTACTGAGTCCAAACCACTGATAATTGGGCGCCCTGGCGGATGGATGGAGTTTTTATGCACCTTGGGCAGGTAGTACATAATAGGAATTCGTGGTGCTGAAGGCACCAGAAAAGCTGTCTCTTTCTTATTTAATACTCCAAGAGAATAACCCTCATTAATCAAAGTTTTAAGTTCCTTTTTAAATTTAACTGTGGGGTTGATGGCGAGCTTGCTGTAAGTAGCAGTATCAGACAACAACCTTTCCATCTCAGAAATATAGTCAGCTTTATTTAATATCACGACTCCACCACCTTTGTCCGCCGGACGTATGACGATGTCATTGCGTGCACAAATTGATTTTAAATTGCTGTGAAATTCAGTATTATTTTTAATCCGCGGGATTTTAAGGTCAATTATATCCTTCATAACTAGCTCTTTAAAAGTTTGAATGGATGGGGCAATAAATCCTGGAGGGTTAAACACAGACGCGTTAGATAAACGTGAGTGCCTAATTGGAACAATATTATCGTTCAAAATAGAAGTCCTAGGCTGAGGTCCAGTGTTATGAGAGACAGGTTGAGTTGTAACTGAACTCCCATGTGGATTGAGCATAAAATGTCGTTTTATATTCAATTTGCGTATCAGTTTATGTGCATCGATAAAGGTCTCAAATTTATTCAATGCTCGTGGGGGTGCAAACTTGAGGCCATGGCTTAACACTGACTGTTCCCCTGTAGTTAATTGGGCTGAACTCAAATTAAACACCCCGCTGATATTCACTGTTTTCTTCTCTTTGGCCCTGATGCGCCTCCCCCCTCTGAGGCCCCTCTGTCGTCGTGAGCCCTTTTGGGGGTGGCGTTGGCCCTGGGAAAAAAATGATGATGAACGGACTCATTTCTATTCAGCATAGACGGTGAGTCATGTTCACGTCTGAATCTGGTGGAGTGATTGATATATTGAACCGGGTGTCTAGAAATAGTTGGATCTATTGTCGATTCAACTCTTTGATGGTGCATGAGAGGTGAGAATCTATTATGCGTGGTGATTCTATTATCACTGGGATAAAACCTGGAATTACGATCCCCAGAGCGATCTCTATGGTCATCTCTAGGATGATTGTATTTTGGCTGTCTGCCATAAAAGGAGCCGTGGTCGTCACGATAATCTGTGTGTCCTCTAGTACGCTGATAATCATCATAGTCAGAAGGACCACGGCGACCATTGCCCCTTTCGACATAATATCCTCTATCACTGTTCGGTGCTCCTCGAACGTGAGTAGCCCGAGGGCTCTCATTATAGTGTACGTGGTTATATTGGGGGCCAGGTTTCTTTTTTTTCCCTTTATTGTTTTTAGGTCTCACCGTGGTGTAACCCGGTGGGATCTGAGTTGGAGGGTTAAAAACAGCCAGTCCTGCCATATCCATGGCAGGACAGACCGTTGAACGTTGATCTCCCTGTTCAGAAGGTAATACCACCGGGGTGCCAATCCACGAAGGTAAAATAGGGGCAGAGGAGGCCTCCATTTCCTCGACTAACTTGGCCTGCCATTTGAAAACCAAACCGTTGGAATAATCGAGAAAATCTCGATTGTATTTTTTCTTCTTTTTTAATTTCTGTTCATGATCTTCTTTCTCTAAATAAGTTTTCAAGGTATCGGATTTATGTTTATAACTGTCGAGTTCTTTAAAAGGGATAAGCTTCTCCTTCAATGAAATCACCTCTTCATTAAGTGATCTAAGTTTCCCCTTTTTCTTATCAATCAAAAACTCTAAAAATCTGACACCTGTATCATTGAAATATACATGCCAACCATCAAGGTCAGTTTCCCCCTTCTGTGGGCTAACTTCCCATCTTAAGCTTCGCGGTACCATTTTTTGGGACACATATTGCTCAAGATAGGCTATGTCCCAACCGGTGTGTAACTCTGAAACAAGTAAATTCTTTAATCGCAAAAAAATTCCTCCTATTTCATCCGTCTGGATGGCACTGACACCATCAAACACACCTTCAGAGTTCAATTTATATTGAGTGCGAAATTCAAAAATATCCATGATGGACAGTAAGCAGCAATGTTGTGGTATAGAAAAAAACAAATGTAAAAAAATCCTAAGGAAAAAACCAAAGGAAAACACTGCGCTAATACGTGATAAAAAAATTGTGAAAATAATAAGTGACAAAAGCAGCTGGTACCTATTGCTCTAAATACCCAAAGCAAAAAAATTACAACCAAAAAGAAGGTACAGCGCTGATGTAAATGAAACGAATTGTGAGTGAACAATACAATTATGAAAAATAATCAGTGACTGAATAAATAAATTAGATATTGATAAAAATAGTTCATAAAAATATCCAAAAGTGAATGTACTGATCCTTCACCAATCAAGAATTAAGTATAAGTGACAAAAATAGCAAAGGTTATGATCAAGCCACTATCGACGATACCATTCAACAAGTGGGAACAATTGATAGAAATCAATTACTTTGCACCAAAAATGCTTCGAGAAAAAATATAGACCCTAAATTTAGTTATGCCATGATCACCGGTTACTCCAATCAGCACTTCTCTGTTAAAAAAATCTTAAAGAAACATTGGAAGATTTTAAAAAATGATCGTATTCTGGGGGCAGTTATTCCGAATCAACCAGTTGTCATCTTTAGAGGAGCACCCCCATTGCGTTTAAAAGTTGCCCCGAATGTAATTGACCCACCAAACACAATAGGGTTTTTCCAAGACATGAAAGGTTTCTACCCATGCAGAAAGTGCAACATTTGTAAAATAAATTCCTTCCGCGGACGTAAGCTCTTGTCTTTTCAGTCCACTCAGACCAAAAGGACATATAGTATAGACTCATTTATCACTTGTACTAGTGATCATGTAGTCTATCTTATACAATGCCCTTGTTCTAAACAATATATAGGACGTACAAAACGGGCATTACATGTCAGATTGGAAGAACATGTTGGAAACGTAGGGCGAGGATTTTCTAAACACAATCTGTCTAAACATTATGCCAAATACCACAATAAACAGATTGCAGGATCTTTATTTCTTCCTATCGAAAAACTTAATGCTCCCTGGAGAGGAACAAATAAAGTACGGTCTATATCCAAATGTGAAACTCAATGGATTTTTAATATGAAAAGTTTTGTCCCCTTTGGGTTGAATGTAGAGTGGGATATAAATTGTTTTCTCAGTAATACATAGCTTCTCCATTTTTTACTGTAATTTTATAATATTTTTATAATATTTTTTAATATTTTATATACTATAATAATTGAGACATATATATTAATGTTTTAATTAATTAATTTAATTAATTTTATTTAATTAAAGATATTATCATAGATTTTATACTGTTATATTAAGATATTCAGGTTTTTTATGTTCTTTGTATTAATGGACTTCTATTTGTCTAGTCCATTTTGCACACTATGTCCCATTCGTTTCCTATATGCTGTGTTTCAGTGTGTGGTAAGACTCTTCTCCTATTTTTCCACAAGATGGCAGTCATCTGCATCTTGATTCGATTCTCCATCAGTTCCTTTCTAGTGTGTATACAGCTATTTCCGCTTGCCCTTAGCGTTCGCCCACAACCAAAATGGCGGCCGGACACTATATAGTGCTCTAGCGTTGGCCGGCGCGCTATTGGTCCATCCCCGACGACGTCTTACGACGAAACGTACGTAGGAGTGGCCTAAAGCGTACCTTGTCTTCGCTTGTACGGAGAGAGCTATACACACTGAACACAGCTACCTAGGATTCGATTGTCAGTTCGCGTTGCACACGCTGGGATTTGTGACAAGCCTGTCTATATCATCTGAATTGTAAGTGTTATCATTCCCTCAATAAACCAACCTTACATACAGTACTTCACCATGGAGCTTTTTCTCGTTTCTTCTTCTTTTTGAATATATGAGCGTATCCCTATTCCCTCTGGAGCTTTGGAGCAGTAGATGATCTGTATAACCTGTTGCCATTTAGTCCACTTGAGAGGACTCTAAAAGATCTCTGGGCTTTATCTGACCGCAATCACGGTCAGTTAATCTGGTAAGCAGATTGGAATACCATCACACGGGTGTCATACTTGGTGGAAGATAAAGAAATAAGAATTTTGCCATTTTTATCATTGGACTCTTTTTTTTCACTGATTTACATTTGCTATTTTTGTCACTTATACTTAATTCTTGATTGGTGAAGGATCAGTACATTCACTTTTGGATATTTTTATGAACTATTTTTATCAATATCTAATTTATTTATTCAGTCACTGATTATTTTTCATAATTGTATTGTTCACTCACAATTCGTTTCATTTACATCAGCGCTGTACCTTCTTTTTGGTTGTAATCTGTTTATTGTGGTATTTGGCATAATGTTTAGACAGATTGTGTTTAGAAAATCCTCGCCCTACGTTTCCAACATGTTCTTCCAATCTGACATGTAATGCCCGTTTTGTACGTCCTATATATTGTTTAGAACAAGGGCATTGTATAAGATAGACTACATGATCACTAGTACAAGTGATAAATGAGTCTATACTATATGTCCTTTTGGTCTGAGTGGACTGAAAAGACAAGAGCTTACGTCCGCGGAAGGAATTTATTTTACAAATGTTGCACTTTCTGCATGGGTAGAAACCTTTCATGTCTTGGAAAAACCCTATTGTGTTTGGTGGGTCAATTACATTCGGGGCAACTTTTAAACGCAATGGGGGTGCTCCTCTAAAGATGACAACTGGTTGATTCGGAATAACTGCCCCCAGAATACGATCATTTTTTAAAATCTTCCAATGTTTCTTTAAGATTTTTTTAACAGAGAAGTGCTGATTGGAGTAACCGGTGATCATGGCATAACTAAATTTAGGGTCTATATTTTTTCTCGAAGCATTTTTGGTGCAAAGTAATTGATTTCTATCAATTGTTCCCACTTGTTGAATGGTATCGTCGATAGTGGCTTGATCATAACCTTTGCTATTTTTGTCACTTATACTTAATTCTTGATTGGTGAAGGATCAGTACATTCACTTTTGGATATTTTTATGAACTATTTTTATCAATATCTAATTTATTTATTCAGTCACTGATTATTTTTCATAATTGTATTGTTCACTCACAATTCGTTTCATTTACATCAGCGCTGTACCTTCTTTTTGGTTGTAATTTTTTTGCTTTGGGTATTTAGAGCAATAGGTACCAGCTGCTTTTGTCACTTATTATTTTCACAATTTTTTTATCACGTATTAGCGCAGTGTTTTCCTTTGGTTTTTTCCTTAGGATTTTTTTACATTTGTTTTTTTCTATACCACAACATTGCTGCTTACTGTCCATCATGGATATTTTTGAATTTCGCACTCAATATAAATTGAACTCTGAAGGTGTGTTTGATGGTGTCAGTGCCATCCAGACGGATGAAATAGGAGGAATTTTTTTGCGATTAAAGAATTTACTTGTTTCAGAGTTACACACCGGTTGGGACATAGCCTATCTTGAGCAATATGTGTCCCAAAAAATGGTACCGCGAAGCTTAAGATGGGAAGTTAGCCCACAGAAGGGGGAAACTGACCTTGATGGTTGGCATGTATATTTCAATGATACAGGTGTCAGATTTTTAGAGTTTTTGATTGATAAGAAAAAGGGGAAACTTAGATCACTTAATGAAGAGGTGATTTCATTGAAGGAGAAGCTTATCCCTTTTAAAGAACTCGACAGTTATAAACATAAATCCGATACCTTGAAAACTTATTTAGAGAAAGAAGATCATGAACAGAAATTAAAAAAGAAGAAAAAATACAATCGAGATTTTCTCGATTATTCCAATGGTTTGGTTTTCAAATGGCAGGCCAAGTTAGTCGAGGAAATGGAGGCCTCCTCTGCCCCTATTTTACCTTCGTGGATTGGCACCCCGGTGGTATTACCTTCTGAACAGGGAGATCAACGTTCAACGGTCTGTCCTGCCATGGATATGGCAGGACCGGCTGTTTTTAACCCTCCAACTCAGATCCCACCGGGTTACACCACGGTGAGACCTAAAAACAATAAAGGGAAAAAAAAGAAACCTGGCCCCCAATATAACCACGTACACTATAATGAGAGCCCTCGGGCTACTCACGTTCGAGGAGCACCGAACAGTGATAGAGGATATTATGTCGAAAGGGGCAATGGTCGCCGTGGTCCTTCTGACTATGATGATTATCAGCGTACTAGAGGACACACAGGTTATCGTGACGACCACGGCTCCTTTTATGGCAGACAGCCGGAATACAATCATCCTAGAGATGACCATAGAGATCGCTCTGGGGATCGTAATTCCAGGTTTTATCCCAGTGATAATAGAATCACCACGCATAATAGATTCTCACCTCTCATGCACCATCAAAGAGTTGAATCGACAATAGATCCAACTATTTCTAGACACCCGGTTCAATATATCAATCACTCCACCAGATTCAGACGTGAACATGACTCACCGTCTATGCTGAATAGAAATGAGTCCGTTCATCATCATTTTTTTCCCAGGGCCAACGCCACCCCCAAAAGGGCTCACGACGACAGAGGGGCCTCAGAGGGGGGAGGCGCATCAGGGCCAAAGAGAAGAAAACAGTGAATATCAGCGGGGTGTTTAATTTGAGTTCAGCCCAATTAACTACAGGGGAACAGTCAGTGTTAAGCCATGGCCTCAAGTTTGCACCCCCACGAGCATTGAATAAATTTGAGACCTTTATCGATGCACATAAACTGATACGCAAATTGAATATAAAACGACATTTTATGCTCAATCCACATGGGAGTTCAGTTACAACTCAACCTGTCTCTCATAACACTGGACCTCAGCCTAGGACTTCTATTTTGAACGATAATATTGTTCCAATTAGGCACTCACGTTTATCTAACGCGTCTGTGTTTAACCCTCCAGGATTTATTGCCCCATCCATTCAAACTTTTAAAGAGCTAGTTATGAAGGATATAATTGACCTTAAAATCCCGCGGATTAAAAATAATACTGAATTTCACAGCAATTTAAAATCAATTTGTGCACGCAATGACATCGTCATACGTCCGGCGGACAAAGGTGGTGGAGTCGTGATATTAAATAAAGCTGACTATATTTCTGAGATGAAAAGGTTGTTGTCTGATACTGCTACTTACAGCAAGCTCGCCATCAACCCCACAGTTAAATTTAAAAAGGAACTTAAAACTTTGATTAAAGAGGGTTATTCTCTTGGAGTATTAAATAAGAAAGAGACAGCTTTTCTGGTGCCTTCAGCACCACGAATTCCTATTATGTACTACCTGCCCAAGGTGCATAAAAACTCCATCCATCCGCCAGGGCGCCCAATTATCAGTGGTTTGGACTCAGTAACGGCACGTTTGGGAAAATATATTGACGAGTTTTTACAACCTCTGGTCATTACTACACCATCGTATTTGCGGGACACAACACAAGTGATCAATTTGCTCAATGAATGTGGTTGGAAGGATGGTTATATCCTCGCAACTGCGGATGTTAATTCCTTATATACGATCATTTCGCATGATGATGGACTAGAGGCTGTTCGTTTTTATATTCAACAAGATTCCACTCTTTCTATTATCCAAAGAGATTTCATTATTAATTTGTTGATTTTTGCAACCACTCATAATTATTTTTGGTTCGGAAAGAATTTTTATTTACAAACAAGAGGCGTGGCTATGGGGGCTAAATTTGCCCCGAGCCTAGCGAACCTTTTTTTAGCTTTTTGGGAGAGGGATCTAATAGACACCAACCCCCCCAACGAGCTGAGGTTGTGGAAAAGATACATCGATGATGTTTTGATAATTTGGGAAGGAGATCTCCCTTCTTTGGAAAGTTTTTTTGCCAGATTAAATGGGAATAACAAGGGCATAATTTTAACGTATGAGGCCAGCAATTCTGAGATTCATTTTTTAGATCTAAATATTTTGGTTCACGATGGAGTTATTAAAACCACAACCCATTTCAAACCGACAGATCGCAATGCCTATATTCCTCTGAATAGTTGCCATCATGCCCAATGGCTTAAGGCCATACCTAAGGGCCAACTTCAAAGGATTAGGCGAAATTGCACATCATCAGAAGATTATTTTCAACAGGCTGACATTTTAAAAATTAAGTTTTTGGAAAAAGGTTATGATCAAGCCACTATCGACGATACCATTCAACAAGTGGGAACAATTGATAGAAATCAATTACTTTGCACCAAAAATGCTTCGAGAAAAAATATAGACCCTAAATTTAGTTATGCCATGATCACCGGTTACTCCAATCAGCACTTCTCTGTTAAAAAAATCTTAAAGAAACATTGGAAGATTTTAAAAAATGATCGTATTCTGGGGGCAGTTATTCCGGATCAACCAGTTGTCATCTTTAGAGGAGCACCCCCATTGCGTTTAAAAGTTGCCCCGAATGTAATTGACCCACCAAACACAATAGGGTTTTTCCAAGACATGAAAGGTTTCTACCCTTGCAGAAAGTGCAACATTTGTAAAATAAATTCCTTCCGCGGACGTAAGCTCTTGTCTTTTCAGTCCACTCAGACCAAAAGGACATATAGTATAGACTCATTTATCACTTGTACTAGTGATCATGTAGTCTATCTTATACAATGCCCTTGTTCTAAACAATATATAGGACGTACAAAACGGGCATTACATGTCAGATTGGAAGAACATGTTGGAAACGTAGGGCGAGGATTTTCTAAACACAATCTGTCTAAACATTATGCCAAATACCACAATAAACAGATTGCAGGATCTTTATTTCTTCCTATCGAAAAACTTAATGCTCCCTGGAGAGGAACAAATAAAGTATGGTCTATATCCAAATGTGAAACTCAATGGATTTTTAATATGAAAAGTTTTGTCCCCTTTGGGTTGAATGTAGAGTGGGATATAAATTGTTTTCTCAGTAATACATAGCTTCTCCATTTTTTACTGTAATTTTATAATATTTTTATAATATTTTTTAATATTTTATATACTATAATAATTGAGACATATATATTAATGTTTTAATTAATTAATTTAATTAATTTTATTTAATTAAAGATATTATCATAGATTTTATACTGTTATATTAAGATATTCAGGTTTTTTATGTTCTTTGTATTAATGGACTTCTATTTGTCTAGTCCATTTTGCACACTATGTCCCATTCGTTTCCTATATGCTGTGTTTCAGTGTGTGGTAAGACTCTTCTCCTATTTTTCCACAAGATGGCAGTCATCTGCATCTTGATTCGATTCTCCATCAGTTCCTTTCTAGTGTGTATACAGCTATTTCCGCTTGCCCTTAGCGTTCGCCCACAACCAAAATGGCGGCCGGACACTATATAGTGCTCTAGCGTTGGCCGGCGCGCTATTGGTCCATCCCCGACGACGTCTTACGACGAAACGTACGTAGGAGTGGCCTAAAGCGTACCTTGTCTTCGCTTGTACGGAGAGAGCTATACACACTGAACACAGCTACCTAGGATTCGATTGTCAGTTCGCGTTGCACACGCTGGGATTTGTGACAAGCCTGTCTATATCATCTGAATTGTAAGTGTTATCATTCCCTCAATAAACCAACCTTACATACAGTACTTCACCATGGAGCTTTTTCTCGTTTCTTCTTCTTTTTGAATATATGAGCGTATCCCTATTCCCTCTGGAGCTTTGGAGCAGTAGATGATCTGTATAACCTGTTGCCATTTAGTCCACTTGAGAGGACTCTAAAAGATCTCTGGGCTTTATCTGACCGCAATCACGGTCAGTTAATCTGGTAAGCAGATTGGAATACCATCACACGGGTGTCATACTTGGTGGAAGATAAAGAAATAAGAATTTTGCCATTTTTATCATTGGACTCTTTTTTTTCACTGATTTACATTTGCTATTTTTGTCACTTATACTTAATTCTTGATTGGTGAAGGATCAGTACATTCACTTTTGGATATTTTTATGAACAATTTTTATCAATATCTAATTTATTTATTCAGTCACTGATTATTTTTCATAATTGTATTGTTCACTCACAATTCGTTTCATTTACATCAGCGCTGTACCTTCTTTTTGGTTATTAAATTCACTGCTCCTGAAAAAACGGCCGTTTTTAAAACTTTTTTTGCATTGATACATGTTTCCTGGGACAGGACCCAGGTCCCCAAACACTTTTTAGGACAATAAATTGCATATTAGCCTTTAAAATTAACACTTTAGATTTCTCCCATAGACTTTAACAGGGTGTTCCGCGGCTTTTCGAATTTGCCGCAAACACCCCTAATTGTTCGTTGTTCACCGAACAGGCAATGTTCGAGTCGAACATGAGTTCGACTCAAACTCGAAGCTCATCCCTACTCTTCACATCATTTCAGTTTTTCTTCCAGTGGTGGTACATAGACTTGACTTGAAACTTTAAAGTCATACATGTAATGTCTTCTGGTGTAGGGATTTCCTCTCTGTAATTAGACTTGATTGCACTTGATAAATGTAGTAAGATAATGTTCTTTAGTCCCGTTTATGTTTTAAATAATTCTCCAGCAGGGACACTTCTTTCTGTGGTTTCTATTGTGACAGCAGAAAGAATAAAAAAAAAGGGAAATACTTTTTGTCACTTTGGACAATTAAATATGTGCTAATTTGGTACACACAGCCTTACAGAACTAAAAAGAAGAATAATGATTGCGCTCAGTGTCAAAAATACTAACTAACTACTATATAAAATCAAAAAACATCAATTAAGATAATGACAGCAGCACTCACTGAACTCCCACAAACAGATAAAGTAAATAAGCAAAAAAATAATAATTGTGTTGCGCTGTCAGAACAAAGTGCTAGTACGTCAATAATCCAGCTCAGTGGCATACAATTAGTGCATAGAAAAACATCCTGTGCAAGATGATTTACTAAACATGACCAACAATAATAAAAGGTTAAAGTGCACAGTGCTCAAAACAAAGTTCTAATGCATTAGTATTACAACTCAATAGCATACAAATTGTGTATAACAAAACATCTTATACAAATTAATTTCTCAAAAAAGTGTCCAAAGATAATATTTTAATAAAGTGTACAGTGCAGTCAGTCCAAAATAAGAAGTGATCCGTGCATGATAATTCTTCAGGTAGATGTGTATATCGCCCCAATCCTCTTATGTAAACGTATACCACGCCACGCCCATGTGCACACCCAACTCCCAAACTGCTTACCATACCAACAGAAGGCCTGACTGCACTTTCACAAGAGATCACTGCTGGGATGGATGGCACACTCCAGGACACAGACCAAGGCTTTTCAGAACGCTCCACAGAAAAAGCTCAAGGGTATTTAGAGATAAAGGAGGAACTCACTGTGTAGTAGTGTAAAACATTAGCAATTTATTTAAAAAATACTACACAAGACAGATAAGGGTTAGGCATGTAAATAAATCAGCACCCTAGCAGGCATGATTCGGTACTGCTGTAGCTCTACACATTTCAGGATGTCATCCAGGGGTGCAGGAGTACAGAACGTTACAGAACTACTATGACCTGATGTGCTGCAAATGAAGGCAGATTTGTTTTTGCTAGAAACAAATGTAAGCTGACAAAGGCCCAAAAAAAGCCCTGGTAAAATACAGTAAAATATACCTGCACAAATTGAAACCTAGATTTAGGGAAGAGCAAACAATCTATGGCTTTAGGATTGTATATGATTTTTTTGCTGCTGCCTGCCTTTCCCCTTGGCTGTAGGGTTTTCCACTTCCATTTGCTGCTTCCATAGGCTGCATGATGTGTGGTCAAATTTTTTCCCCTGCATCTATGCCTCCAGTGCATGGAAACCTTACACTATCAAGGAATACTACAAAGAGGTTGTCACCGATAAAGTCCTCAAAATGGGAGGTGATGGTCTCTGTCTGTGATTTTGGCAATAATTCCCCCAGACTGTGCCCTTGTATTTCAGTGGGGTAAAATACCCCCCTTTAAGACTTCCACCAATTTCCTCCTCTCTTTACTGCCAGTACCCCAACACTCCTTCTCCTTACTGCCAGTACCCAAACAAACCTCCTTACTGCCAGCACCTCAGCCTTGATCCTTACACCAGAACTACTGTGATTTGTTTTGCAACTGCCAGCATCCTTCTAGTCCTCCACTGCATTGCACCACACTTCACCTGACTTTCATGATGGCCATCAACATACTCTCACTAAACACGAAAGGCCTCAATCACCCGGTCAAACGGGCTTCCTTATGGAAAACCGCTCTGTCTCACGAATGCGATATTTTATGTCAGGCATGTCCAAAGTCCGGCCCGCGGGCCAAATGCGGCCCGCGTTCCAGTTTAGCACGGCCCCTCTGGTGAGTTGGAGATTATATATATATATATATATATATATATATATATATATATATATATATATATATATATATCATGGGAAGGGAACAGGGACCAGACGCCTTCAGATTACATACAGGAGAATATCCTGTGTACTCGGCGGCATCTCTAATAGGAAGTCCCGTCTCCTCGGCTGACATTGGACGACTTTTCTGTCTATTATAGGAGGCGGGACTTCGTATTAAAGAGGCCGCCGAGTAAACAGGAGTTTCTCCTGTATGTAATCTGTAGGCGCTCATCATGCCCTCCTCCCGGTCCCCTCTAAGGCTGCAGATGGGCATCGATAAGGCTGCACTGATGGCAATGGTAAGGCTGCATTCATGGCAACAGTGGACCTGCATTCATGGCAATTGTAAGGCTGCATTTAGGGCAATGGTGAGGCTGCATTAATGGCAATGGTGAGGCTGCATATGGAGACTGATTAGGCTGCATTGATGGGCATCGATCAGGCTGCACTGATGGCAATGGTAAGGCTGCATTCATGGCAATGGTGAGGCTGCATTAATGGCAATGGTGAGGCTGCAGATGGACACTGATTAGGCTGCATTGATGGGCACTGACCCTTATTTTGCTTCACAGGTCTTTATTTAAAATGTAACTTCCATCTTAAAGTGAAGGTGCATGTTATACGCCGATAAATACAGTGGGCTAGATTCAGATAGAATGGTCTGAGATACGTTACGCCGCCGTAATTTAGGGCACAAGTTCTGTATTCAGAAACAACTTGCGCCCTTAGTTACGGCGGCGTAACGTATCTGTGTTGGCGTAAGCCCGCCTAATTCAAATGTAGATCATGTGGGTGTGTTTTATGTATATCAACTGTGATCCCACGTATTTGACATTTGTTTACAAACGGTGCATGCGCCGTTCGTGAAAAAATCCCAGTGCGCATGCTCAAAATTCCGCCGCAAATCGTCATTGCTTTCGACGTGAACCTAAATTACGTCCAGCCCTATTCGTGAACGACTTACACAAATGACGTAAAATTTTCAAAACTCGACGCGGGAACGACGGCCATACTTAACATAGGATACGCCTCATATAGCAGGGGTAAGTATACACCGAAAAAAACCTAACATAAACGACGTAAAAAAATGCGCCGGCCAGACGTACGTTTCTGAATCGGTGTATCTAGTTAATTTGCATATTCCTCTCTTAACGATATGGAAGCGCCACCTAGCGGCCAGCGTAAATATGCAGCCTAAGATACGACGGTGTAAAACACTTACGCCGGTCGGATCTTAGGGAAATCTATGTGTAACCGATTCTATTAATCAGGCGCATAGATACGACCGGCTGGACTCAGAGATACGACGGCGTATCTGGAGATACGCCGTCGTATCTTGTCTCTGAATCTACCCCAGTACATCCAAATAACACGCTCGAGATCATCTCTTCACCACACACAGCCACAACAAAATAATTCTTGTTGGGCGGTGTATTAGTGCTCAGAGGAACACACTTAAACCAAATTTTAATGGTTCAAAGAATGTAGTTGGCCCTCACGCATATTCACTTCATCAAATCTGGCCCTCTTTGAAAAAAGTTTGGACACCTCTGTTTTATGTGCTCAAGAAACGCATTATGCTTTAAACGCAGCTCCCAGATGTCAACACAAGTCCTTCCCACAAGTGTTCACTGCTCGTTACACAAAGAAGCAACGGGGTGTCATGATTGCAATCCGAGACACTATTACCTTTCAACTTCACAATAGCATTCTAGACCCTGAAGGTCGCTTTATAATCTTAGTATGTACTATAGAAAACGTCCAATATACCATTGTGAATGTATATGCCCCGAACATTAAGCAGATTCGTTTTCTCAATGGAGTAATGAAAGAAATTCAAAAAGTTCGACAAGGCCATCTTCTTATCTGTGGTAACTTAAACCTAGTATCTGAGTACGAAATGGACTCATCCTCTGGTCCCAAACGTTTCACCTCCCCTTTGACCCTCCTTTTTGGCGTCTAATGACTTGCACGACGTCTGGAGGTGCTGTAATGCGACTGAGAGGGACTACTTTCCTCACGTCACAACACTTACTCACGCATAGATCTCTTTTTGTCTGATAAATGGTTATTGCAAAATATCAGTGCATCCAAAATCCACACCATCACCTGGTCGGACCACGCTCCTGTGAGCATTCAAATTAAGAACCAAGGGCCAGATTCACGTAGAGCGGTGCATAATTAGTTTGTCGTAACGTATGTCAATTACGTTACGGCGGCTCAATTTTGTGACATAAGTGCCGTATCCACAGCGCATTTGCGCCCAAATTTGCGCCTGCGTAACGTAAATACAGAGGCGTAAGGCGGGGTAATTGCAAGTGGGAAGGAAGTGGGCGTGCTCCATTGAAATGAGCCGTGACCCCATGCAAATGAAGGGCCGGCCGTACTGCGCATGCGCGCGTGAATATGCACCTCACTGGGCATGTGCAGAACTCGGCCCGGCGCAATCAGTGAGATAGGAAAAAGACCAAGCATACTTAGTGAGAATCGCCCTGTGCTTAAATAGCCCCAGTCAAATGCCCTTCCATTGCAAAAGTACATCCATTTGTTCCATTTCCTGAAGCAAGGTGCTTTTGTTCTGTTGTTTGTGGCTGTTTGTTGGTTAGTGTAGTATTGTTCTAGTAAAGATTTTTGGAAGTAGGAGTTTGTAGTAGCTGTGTTTTTTTTCTGAGTGTTTTTTGTGTCTGTATTTTCTGATTTTTTTTGTCAGTTTTTTCTGTGTTTTTTTGTTGCTTTTGTATTAGCTGTCTGCTTGTGTTGTTTGATTTTGGTGTCTGGTTTTTGCTGTGTGATTTTTGTGTCTGTTTGTTCTGTGTGATTTTGTGTGTGTTTGTTCTGTGTCTTTTTGTGTCTGTTTGTTCTGTCTGATTTTTGTGTTTGTTTGGTGCTGATTGTTTGGTGTTGAGATGGCACCTAAGAGAAGAAAGCTGAACTTCTCTGTTCGTGAAAAGCATTTGCTTGCCAGGGCCATCACCCAATTTGGGCGATTTTTGCATGGCCCTGACAGCCGGTCAGGAAGAAGGGGATCATCCAGGAGATTACGGATCGGATCAATGTGGAGGGGGGGGAGACAAAGTGGGATTGCTAAGAAGATAAATGATCTTAGGAGCCTGGTCCAGGATAAGCTGGCCCAGCAAACAGCCCATGCCAGGGGCACTGGAGGAGGTCCACCTTGCATCATAAGGTGGACTGAGGAGGAACGTGCGGTGGCCCGGTGCTTCCACAGCTAGCAAGTGGTGGGCCTGCCTGGCTTTGACTCTGATGATGCTGTGAGGACAGGTAAGTTATTTTTTCCATCTGGCGAGTAGCATGTGTGGGGGGGGAGGGAATATGTGCCAAGTGTGTGGATCCTCCAACCTGTGTATGTTTTGTGTCATCCACAGATGGCCAGGAGGTTGCTGGGCCATCAGGCCAGTCTGCACCAACCCCAGGAAGTCAGGCTGCTGAGGAGCCCCAAGAAAGGCAGGAGTCCCCAGGGCAGGGGAGTGGCCACAACTCCCCTCATGAGGAGGTTCAGGGGGAGGAGGATGAGGGGGGGAGGTTGTGGATGATCGGATGGACATTGCCAGAGAAATTCTGGAGTGTTTGTATGTGGATCCCCTTGTGGCTGACAGCAGTTAGGCCACCATCAGGGGTAGTCCCTCCCACTCCTACCCCAACAGGGCTGCCCCCCAGGGGGATCCCCTGCTCCCAGGCCACAAGCCTCATCTGGAGGCAGTGAGGCCACCATCAGGGGTAGTCCCTCCCACTCCTCCCCCAACAGGGCTGCCCCCCCAGGGGGCTCCCCTCCTCCCAGGCCACAAGACTCAACTGCAGGCAGGAAGGCCACCCAGAAGACCAGGGGGGTGGCTGAGTTCCTGCCTGCAAATCTGCAGAGGGACCAGGCCCGTCAGACCCAACATCTGGGTCAGGTCACCCGGACTTTGGCCCAGATGGAGGAGAGCCTGGTCTCCATTATGGAGTCGGTGATGTGGGCACAAATTCTTTGGCGCTGATAACGTGCTTTTGTGAGCTGCAGTCCGCCACAACAGGCGTGGCCCTGGAGGTGACTGCCCTGACCCAGGCTGTCCAGGACAATACAGCAGCCCTCATTCTGGGCCTGAACAGGATAGCCGTGGCCTTGTAGGGCAGGCCAGCAGGTGGTCAGAGCCCAGGGGAGCCTCCTCCTTCACCTGCTCCCCCCATGAGTCTCCCCTGAGGGGCCCGTGGTCATGGCCGTGGCCGGCCCAGGCGTAGCTCACGCCGTCAATAAATGTGGATGTTCTTTTGTTTTGTTTTTTTGTTTTTTTCTATGATTATGATTTGTTATATTTATAGTGAATGATGTATGAATGTGGGGGGGTGACATTCCTGCTGAAAAAGGGGTGCCACCCTCATTTTTGGTGGAGTAGGGATCCCCAGGACCAGGGAGAAGTGATCCTAGGTCCATGTGAATGGTGTATGAATGCACAGTGACATAATTGGAGCCTTGGCGTGGCGTTGCTGCTCCCTAATACCATGTGGTTTACTTGGGTCTAATCCAATTCGATGTGCATGTGGGGTGTGTGTGCTAGGGACTGTGCATGCATGCATTCTCATTGTGCCATGTTTAATGTGTGTGTTTACTGTGCAAAGATGCCTTCTGCGAGGTGTCTCCTGGCTGCTGTTCCCTCAGCAGACTGGGTAGAGTTGGTTGGGGGGGGTGTCTGGTTGGGGGGTCAGGTCATCACATATGTCAATCTCCAGGCCCCTTCTCACTGCAAAGTTGTGCAGCATGCAACATGCACCGATGATCTGGCACACAAAGTTTGGGGAATACAACAGTGTACCCCTAGACTTATCCAGGCATCGTAAACGGGACTTCAGGAGGCCAAAGGTGCGTTCCACCACTGCACGGGTACGTATGTGTGCAGCATTGTAGTTTTCCTCTCCTGGGGTTAGGGGGTTCCAGAATGGAGTCATGAGATGGGGTCCTTTTGCATATGCAGAATCACCTGGAAGGGAAAAGACAGGAGGATGTTAGTCATGCATGTGCCCCTCGTGATGTCTGCATCATGGGGGGGGGCAGTCATACCTGACACCCATGTCACTCACCAACCAGCCAGCTGTCCCCATACACGTTCTGTTCAAATTCTCTTGAGATGTTGCTCTGACGGTATATGAATCTGTCATGGCTGGATCCTGGGTGTTTGGCACGGACGTGCCATATGAGGCCTTGGGCATCAACTATCACCTGTACATTGATTGAATGCCAGTGCTTCCGATTGCGGTACATGTGCTCTGTCTCATTGGGGGGCTGTAGTGCCACATGTGTGCAATCAATGGCCCCCACAGTGCTTGGGAATCTGGCAATTTTGTAAAAAATCTGTCATTGTCTTCATCCGCAGGTCCTCCTGGGTGGGTTTGATGATTTGGTTGGCCATGCGTCTCAGGATTGCAGGGACAATCTGGTGCACACATCTGCTCATGGAGGATTGTGACATCCCAGCCACAGCTCCACTTGTGCGCTGAAAAGAGCCACTGGCAAGGAAATGCAGTGTTGCCAGGACCTTGATCAGTGGCTCCACTGCATGTGAGCGTTGTGTTGGGCTGGTGAGGTCATCCTGCAGTGTTCTGGTTAATTCCGTGATGGCTTCACGGTTGAATCTGAAGGTGCGATACACCTCAGAAGCAGTAATGCAAAAGACATCTAGGCGTGTGCGGTATATCCTCTCCTGTGCCCTCCTCCTCTGTTCCCTCCTCCTTCTGCGCGCCTCTAAAGTCACTAGTATAGCTATGACCATGGATGCCCCTGGCATGTTGGCATACAGATTGTAGTCCGGCAAGTGTGTGTGCTCAGCTCTTCCTTAATGGTGTTGCTTTAGCTGACCTTTACACGGCTGGTGTAAAATTAAGGCACCTTTTATAAGGTGTAAGTTAGGATGAAGGAAAAAAGCTGGGACAGCCGCACTCCAAAAAAACTCCTCCTTTAATTAAAGCGGTAGTTCACCCTCAGTGTCAACATTGTACCATAAAATCAGGCATTGTAGCGCGAGCTACAGTATGCCTGTCTCGAATTTTTTATTCCCGTACTCACAGTGTACTGGAACATTATAGATTCCGACTCCCGCGGGGAATGGGCGTGCCTATGGAGAGGGAGGATGATTGACGGCCGGCTCTGGCACGTCACGCTCCCCGAAGACAGCCGGGGTAGGTCTCGGCTCTTCACGGCGCCTGCGCACAGGCTATGCGCAGGCGCCGTGAAGAGCCAAGCCTATTTCGGCTATTTCCGGAGAAGCGTGACGGGCCAGAGCCGGCCATCAATCACCTTCCGTCTGGATTGGAACGCCCATTCCCC
This sequence comes from Rana temporaria, assembly GCF_905171775.1. Taxonomy (NCBI): domain Eukaryota; kingdom Metazoa; phylum Chordata; class Amphibia; order Anura; family Ranidae; genus Rana; species Rana temporaria. Next base: position 415,835,549 of record NC_053490.1, read on the forward strand.
GTGGGCAGTCGGAATCGTCTATGTACGATTACACAGTGAGTACGGGGATAAAAAATTTGAGACAGGCATACTGTAGCTCGCGCTACAATGCCTGATTTTATGCTAGAAGAATTTTTTTTTTTCTTGTTTATAGGGTGAACCCCCGCTTTAAAAATCACAAAATACATGCCACAGCAAAAAACAGCACAACAAAAGAAAAGCTGACGTTTCGCACTATGCCTTAGTGCTTCTTCATAGCTATGAAGAAGCACTAAGGCATAGTGCGAAACGTCAGCTTTTCTTGTGTTGTGCTGTTTTTTGCTGTGGCATGTATTTTGTGATTTTTAATTAAAGGAGGAGTTTTTTTGGAGTGCGGCTGTCCCAGCTTTTTTCCTTCATCCTAACCTGCATTTTGATTGCACTGCCTGCACCCTTGGCTCGGACCACAGGAATCAGATTAACTGGTTCTCTTTGAGCGGTTACCCACTTTCTCATTTTATAAGGTGTAACTTTACACTGGGAATCTAGCAGATGCGCACACGGCGTAGCCTACGCCGCACAAACTTAATTTTGTGGATCGCTGTATCTCCCTCATTTGCATCTTTGCCTATCAAAACAATGGTGTGTCTAGCGTATTTTGCGCTCCAAGATGGGCCGTTGTAAACGTTTTACGTCGGAAGGAAAAAACTGGTTTTTAGGCGTATCTCGTTTTGAGGATATGGCGCAAAGATACGCGCGACAGCAATTTTCAATTATGCCGTGCATCTCTAGATACGTCGGCGTAAGTGCTTTGTGAATCTGGCCCCAAAACTCTAATCCCAAAGCCTTTGTGTGGAGAGTGAACAACTCCATACTGCAACATGCGGATAACACTGCGTTCCTTTCCGAACGCCTGGTAGAATTTTTCCATACTAATTCTGACTCGGTGTCCGACACGGCGGTGCTGTGGTGTGCTCACAAATCCTTTATGAGAGTTTTTTTCATACAAATGGGTGCCAAACTGAAACGGAGGAGGTTGCAGAGATTGGACGAATTAACTGCTAAAATAGCCTCAACAGATCTACTAAACAAATCTAACCCGTCCCACACTCTCCAATCCCAGTTTTTTAAATTAAGAAACGATCTGAGATCGCTACTTTTGGAGGGATATGAATTAAATCTTAGGAAATTGAAAGCTAAATCCTTTGCTTCTAACAATAAGGCTGGGAAGGCCATGTCCCAACGCATCAAGGGGCATAGAATAAAATCGAAAATAGCACACCTGTCTTATCCTACTGCCCAAGACAAACACATCAACCCACAAGCGATTGCAGACGCGTTTAGTTCCTATTACAGTGAACTATATAATCTAAAAAATGATAGGGACACGCACCAACCAACTATGACCGAAATACGCCTGAGCAACTATCGGATCTTAACAAACCCTACACAATATTTGAAGTTCAAACGGTGATAGACAAACTTCCCTCATCAAAATCCCCGGGCCCCGATGGTTTCACAGGGGAATACTTTAAAGCATTTAACGCTACCTTAGCTCCTTATCTCTGCAACCTATTCAACCATGCTGCAACCTCCTCCGAGTTTCCAGATGAAATGTTATCAGCTCTCATCATCACCCTGCCCAAACCAGGCAAGGAACCCGCAGTTCTTCCAAATTTTCATCCAATATCACTCCTAAACATTGATATTAAAATATATGCTAAGTTAATTGCAAACAGACTTTAATGCTGTGTACACACGGTCGTTTTTCGGCATGAAAAAAAAAGAAATTTTTTCATCATTAAAAAAAACAACGTTTTTCCAACTTCATCATTAAAAACAACGTTGCCCACACACCATAGTTTTGGAAAAATGATGAACAAAGCGGGGTGACGTACAACACGTACGACGGAACTCTAAAGGGGAAGTTCTATTCGCCTTTGGGCTGCTTTTAGCTGATTCCTTGTTAGCAAAAGACGATTCGCGCTTTTTTGTCTGTTACAGCGTGATGAATGTGCTTACTCCATAGTTTTACCTGAACGAGCGCTCCCGCCTCATAACTTGCTTCTGGGCATGTGCGGGTTTAAAATGTTTTTGCCCACACACAATCATTTTTTACATCACGAAAAACGACTTTTTCAGAAGCCAAAAAACGATGTGAAGCCCACACACGATCATTTTTTACATCACGAAAAACTACTTTTTCAGAAGCCGAAAAACGATGTGAAGCCCACACACGATCATTTTAAATGACATTTTAAAAAAATTAGTTTTTTTTCATGACGAAAAAACGACCGTGTGTACGCGGCATTAGATATCCTGCCCTCTTTGGTCAACAATGACCAACCTGGCTTCACCAGAGGTCGCCAAACATCTGACGCCACGAGACGACTAATAAATATCATTCACCACACTACAACGCCTGGAACGCCTTCTCTGCTCTTATACCTAGATACAGAGAAGGCGTTTGACAGGGTCAACTGGTCTTACCTCTCCTCAGTTCTGGAGAGGTTTGGTTTTAGGGGGCATATCCTCCAATCAATACTCGCCTTATACTCTAACCCGTCCGCAAAAGTCTACTCCTCTGACCTTCTTTCCACACCCTTTCACATTACGAATGGCACAAGGCAGGGCTTCCCCTTGTCTCCTCTAGTTTTCAATCTCATGATGGACCCCTTGGCAGAACTCATTCGTAGCAATCCCATTATCTCTGGTATCCATATAGGATCCCGGACTCACAAAATAAGTCTCTTTTCAGACGACGTGATTCTAATGTTGTCCGACCCAATCACGTTCCCTGCCCAAAATTCAAAAAGTCCTCACTTGGTTTGGGGAGGTCTCATTCTATAAGGCTAATGCCACAAAATCTCACATCCTTGACCTAGGCATAGACCCTATAACACATACTCTCTTGCAGCACCAATTCCCATATACTTGGGCGACAACAAGCACTTAGGTATTAACCTTACGAAATCTATGAATGACCTTTTTGCTCACAACTACATCCCACTGAGAACTAAAATTCAACATGACCTCCACAAAATGGCTAATATCGAGTTTTCTTGGTGGGGGAGACTTGCTGCTTTTAAGATGATACATCTCCCACAACTCTTATATATGTTCCGCAATCTGACGATTCCCATCCCAATCAGTTATTTTAGATCCTTACAGGCCATGCTAGCCAAATACATTTGGAAGGGAAAAAAATCCAGATGCCCACATACCAAACTAATAAAACATAGGCTTTTCGGAGGAGTGGGCTATGTAGACTTTCGAGATTACTTTTTTTGCCTCAGTATTGACCCAATTTAGAGAATGATTCAGGCCTGAACCATCGACCATATGGGGTGAAATAGAGTCCACTTATAGCTCCTTGGGTCCTACTAATGTATGGCTGTTTGCCGCTCTTTTTGGCCAAAGAACCCTGCCTCACCTTCCACCCTCAATGATAGTGACCACTCAAACGTGGCTCAAATTTCTAGCTCACCGACACTCATCAGATCCAACGGTCATTATGGATATCCCGATTGTTGCCTTGTCACACATGATCGACCAATTGTCTATCAGGTTGTGGCAAGCAAAAGGTATCAAACATATCAAACACTTATATACCATTAACTCTCCTAAATCCTTTGAGCAACTTCAGAAGGAATTCGATCTTCCCTGAACCAGTTATTACCAATACATGCAAATCAAACACTGTTTAGAGAGGATCCCAGCACATCCTCACATGATACACTCTTCTGCATGGCTATTTTTCTTTGTAGACACTCCACAGAAAAAAGGTATAACATTATTCTACAACTTGCTCCAACAAAAACAATCCTTTGTCAAATCTTCTTCCCACACACAATGGGAAAACGACTTGCAGCGATCTTACATGCCGCTCCAGTGGCATAAAGCATGCATATTCACCGAAAAAGGCATCCAACTGCACCAATCTGTGGGAACTATCAGTTAAAATAACTCTCAGGTGGTATTATACACCATCAGTGCTCTCAAAATTTTACGTTCAAATCCCCAACTCCTGTTGGAGACAATGTGGTTGGAGTGGTGATCTTCTCCACATTCTCTGGAATTGCCCTAAACTTCAATGTTATTGGGATAGCGTGTTTCATATACTCTCATAATTAGTACAATCATGAATTGCACCTGACCCAGTTCTGGCACTCCTGTCCCTAGGGATAGATCTAATACAAAGAGATAAACAACATGCAGTAGGTAACCTCCTCCTTGCAGCTAGGTTGTCGATCACCAGGAAGTGGAAAAACCATCTTCCCCCTACAATCGCTGAGGTAATTGACCTAACCAATCTGCAATGCACTCATGAAAAGATGCTTGCATCTTCACTAGGACGCCTTCATATAGCAACTGATGTGTGGTCTCCGTGGTCAATCTGGTTCGCCCGTACTGAGAAATTCTCATTATGTTGAGTATGTATATTGTCTGTATCTCCCTATGATGGAGTACCGGCACCCCATGAGACACAGTGAGTTCCCTTAAGGGGCGCCCATGGGGTCTTGGTCTCTAATCTACTATCTGTTAGCATCCCACCGTTTACAGGTGTGTGTTTACATACTCAAGCTTGAACTATCCTGTTATAAGTTGTTCTGGATGCTCACTCCAATTTGGGTAATTACCCTTGAAGCATCCTCATTTCATCCATAACCTTTACGCTTAAGATGTTTTCTACTCTGAAACGACTATTCAACTGGACCAATCTTAGCTGAACCCATTAGTACTGTTGATTTGATGTTATTCAATACTTCCCTAAACAATGTACTAAATGTCATGTATCTTTGTTGTGAAACCAATAAAAACCATTGAAAGAAAAAAATAAAATAACAGGCCCATTGCAAGTAGCAGTTTAACACTGGAACAGCTGGAATACTTAAACTTTGAAACAGCAGGAAACTGGAACACTCTGGATCTGGAACATCAGGATATTGGAACAACAGCTCTGTCCTGGGCTCTCACAACAGCAGTAGCAGTAGACAGTAACAGCAACACAGTTTTTCTTTGGAGTAACGCCATCTTGTTCAGCAGCACAGGACTTTTGCCAGACTCACACAGCAGCTATGAACACAGCTTACACATGACACGGCTCTCAGCAATCTCTAGCAGGACCCCAGGCTGCTTGTGGGTTTTTTAAGTTCCTAACCTCCCTCTCTGGGCTCACTGCAGTAAAACCCCCCTCCCCAGTAATGTGCCTTTGTCTTTGTAATACACCTATGTGCTACCCCCAGTACCCAGTCCATTCTCCCTGGGCTCTCCCTGCAACTCTGGGTCTTCCCCTCTCTCTCAGTGTTGGTTGGTGGATGGGGTTACATTCTCTCAACAGAAGACGCCAAACACATAGTTGAGCTGATTGAGAGTGTATGTGTGCGTGTGTTTTTGTCACTACCAATTTCAATATGCCTGTACATTCACTAAGAAACTCACCTAAAAGCTTTTTTGAATGTCTACACTCCCCACTGACACCACTAACTGTGGAAAGGAGTTCAACATCCTTAACATTTTAACAGTAAAGAGCCTTTAACACAGTTTAAGATTGAAAAACTTCTCGTCCAAGTTTATTGTGTGGTAATGCATCTTTTTTAGAGGCCTAAGATTAAATAGTTTTCTCCCATGATACAATTGCCATTTAAAGATTTGTATATCTTGATGTGTCTGTTGATTCTCGAATTTCAATACACTACACTACACTGAAACTATCTGAGCTGTCTCTAATCTACACTAATGTATTTATAAATGACACGGTCTCACTACACTACAGTGAAACTATCTGAGCTGTCTCTAATCTACACTAATGTATTTATAAATGACACGGTCTCACTACACTACAGTGAAACTATCTGAGCTGTCCCTACTCTAGCTGTACACTATGCAAAGCTGAATGATGGTCATCCTCACTACACTCACCCTAACCCTAGACTGACACTAAACTAATATTCTACACTGACAATTGAAGAAAAATAGCACACTATAGCACACTAACTAGCTAATGGCACTGAACAGAGAGCCATGTTCTATCTCTTTCCACGCCAAAATCACACTCATAATGGCTGCAATTGCAAGAATACTTTTATACTGTGAGGCAGGAATGAGCCATGATTGGATAAAGTCATGATGACAACCGAACAGCAAAAGTTCAGCTCAAATTTATGCTCAGGTCGAACCGTTCGCCCATCCCTACTCAACATGACTCTTAGCAGGGATGGACTGGCCATTGGGACTACAGGGAGTTTCCCGGTGGGCAGGAGTTGTCCGACCGCCATTGGGAGAGACCTGTCAAAGTGGGCCAGTCTGGATGAAGTCCAGGGCCAAATTTTTGTCCCAGTCCAGCCCTGACTCTTAGAAAATTCCTTGTCTACTGTCTACTTTCCAAAATGGAGTCATTTGGGGGGTTTTGTACTGCCCTTTCATTATAGCACATCAAGAAATGAGATAGGCAGTCATAAACTAAAAGCTGCGTAAATTCCAGAAAATGTACCCTAGTTTGTAGACGGTATAACTTTTGCGCAAAGAAATAAATATATGCGTATTGATTTTTTTTTTTTACCCGAGACATATGGCTAAATGCATTCTGGCCTAAATGTATGATTTAAATTTATTGTATTGTATTTTTTTTATAACAAAAAGTTGAAAATATTTTTTTTTTCAAAATGGACGGTCTTTTTTTATTTATATCACAAAAAAATTAAAACCGTAGAGGTGATAAAATACCACCAAAATAAAGCTCTATTTGTGTGAAAAAAAGGGCACAAATTTTGTTTGGGTACAGCATTGCATGACCGCGCAATTACCAGTTAAAGCAGCACAGTGCCAAATTAAAAAAAATGCTCTGGTTATTAAAGGGGCAAATCCTTCCAGGTCTGAAGTGGTTAAAGAGCCCAGCCCAGTGCTACAGTTTGATTTGGGGTTTAAAGGGGTTGTAAGGGTACAATTTTTTTTCCTAAATAGCTTCCTTTACCTCAGTGCAGTCCTCCTTTACTTACCTCATGCTTCGATTTTGCTTTTAAATGTCCTTATTTCTTCTGAGAAATCCTCACTGTTCTTCTGTCTGCAACTCCACACAGTAATGCAAGGCTTTCTCCCTGGTGTGGAGTGTTGTGCTCGCCATCAGGAGAGTCAGGACACCCACTAACACACAGCTCCTTTCTCTATCTGCAACATAGAGAGCATCCTGACTCTCCTGCTCGCCCCCTCAAGGAAGGGGGCGAGCACGAAACTCCACACCAAGGAGAAAGCCTTGCATTACTGTGTGGAGTTACAGACAGAAGAACAGGAAGTGAGGATTTCTCAGAAGAAATAAAGACATTTAAAGGCAAAATCGAAGGATGGGGTAAGTGAAGGAGGACTGCACTAGGGTAAAGGTTCACAACCCCATTTCAATGGGGTCTATTTTTATGTTTACAACTATTGTAGTTTCCCACAAACCCCCATATATCATGATTTGTCGATATTCACACAGCCAGATAAACCACATATAGTATAATTTTCACAAACTATTCCACATCCACATGTTAATACCTAATGTGGAGCTCCACCCAAAAGGGGAACTTCAGCTTTAATGCCTTGTTTCCCACTCCTCGGGAACAGGAGTTCTCCCTGCAATCTTCAGGGACACTGACAGGTCCACCATTCACGATGCACAGCGTGACTCTGGTATTAGCAGTGGGCACCAGGCTGTGAAGCCACAAGCTGTCACAGACGGTTGCCCATAGTAAAGATGCTGGTGCCAGGGACCGAAGACAGTGGGAGAGATCGACTGGGGTGAGCACACCACTGGATCATGGGACACGTGAGTGGCTGATTTTTTTTAAGAGTCAGCAGCTACAGTTTTTGTAGCTGATAACGTTTATTTTTTCCATAGGTGACTGGAACTCTTCTTTAATATAAAGTTGAGTTAGCATCAATAGAGCATGGTTTGTTTTCCTCCCTGTCCCCCTGTAACATAGTTTTTTCGAACTGTGGATCCTGCCAATAGATGTTATTTTTCCACTAACTGTAACAGGCCAAGCTGTCCAACAAAAGAGAGAGGCACATTCACATAAAGTCCCTGATTAGCTGCTAAATGGTTAAAGCAGCTGTCTATCAACCAGAAAACGGTGCAGGCTGCAATGAATAGGATAAAAGTTCAGGGTAGTCACCGTCCTAAAACCTTGGGAGATAATGGCCATCATCCAGTTAAAAAGGCCCCAGAAGGAGCAGAAGCTGCCATATATAACAGATATTACTAAACATAATACTTACAAACTTGCTCAGCTACAAGGCAAAAATGAAGCTTCTGGGTTTAAATAAACTTTAAGGATAAGTATGCGAAGCATGCTGTACCTTGTATTACGTGTGTCATACACACACAACTTGGGCAAAAATTGAATTTTTAACAGCAGAGAGGTGAATCCCCTGTGTCTACTAAAATGTGCTTCACTGCTAAACTAAACTTTATTGGAATAACAGACTTTCACAAGAATGGTAAATGGGGGTCTATCTAACCAGCATCAGACATGTTTCTAAGCATTGGGTATCAAGCTGCTTCCAAGAAGGTTCATTTACTCACTAATATGTGCTCTGACATTGGGATTATTAGCATTTTCATGGAAATGAAGAAAAGTCCAAGATAAATGAACTGCTACTGTACATAGGATGCATTAAGGTGGAAAAAATGGAGGGTTTACAACCCGTTAAGCTTGAGTGTGACATTTAAGTCTCCTTTTCTGGCCTTAACTTTGTCATTGGTCAGCGACAACGTGAGAGTTCAGAGAAATGCTTTAAATAAAACATAAAATAAAGGCTTTAATATGTTGTCATACTGCACTGTTGTAAACTGCACTATTTGTCACATCGCCAAAATTATATAAAGGTTCACGATGGCCTTTAAAAATCTAAATTAAATAAATCACATTTTTAAGCATTGCTAAAATGTTTTTTCTTGCATCATCAGCATTATAATACCACTTATAGGATTAAGGCTATGAGAAAGTATATTATGCAGTGTTCTGAGAGTGAATGCAAAAGTACTTGCACGGAATCCCCCTCCATAATACAATCATGTTTAACCTCAATAATCTCAAACATGGCTGACTACGTGATTTCTTCATTCATAAGTGTACACATATTTCTTTGTCATGCTTTTGAGAATTCACTTACAGAAACCTTTAAGAAAGTAATTGTGTTTGCAGTGTAACAAACAGAAGTAGGGCAAAGAAAAGCTAATTACATTAAATCGACTGTTGAACCTCTTGGCTCTCAAACCCTATAACAGCTGATTTCACATCCAATTTAATTTATCATACTTGTGTCAGCTTGCATTAATTTAGAGATCTGTTTGCATTCACATGTCCCAGTGCCTTGAATTAATCTGTCCCAAGTTCTTTCTTTAATCACTATTAAAATAATATATTACTATTGTAAGCGCTGCTAAGCAGTTTGTAATAATGTAAATTTGTTAAGAGGTGCCAACTGGAACAAAACAAGTACAATCTTTGTAAAGTCAATTTGTATGAATAATCATCCAAAAAATTATGTACTGCATATACCCCATTATAACTTCGGCATTCCTTTAACCACTTCAATACCAGGCACTTTCACCCCTTCCTGCCCAGGACAATTTTGAGCTTTCAGCGCTGTTGCACTTTGAATGACAATTGCACGGTCATGTAACATTGTACCCAAACTAAATTCTCTTCCCACAAATAGAGCTTTCTTTTGGAGGTATTTGATCACCTCTGCGGTTTTAATTTTTTGCTAAATAACTTTCAATACATTTCTATTCGTTTTAAGAAAGCATACACATTACATAGACATTAGTAGGACCATTTGTCCTGTGAAAGCCAAAACGTCTAAAGTAAGGGAGTAATCCAACAGGTTAAAAAAAAAAAAAAAGAAAGAAAAAGAAAAAAAAAATACAATATGATTCAATGATATGCAATGAATGAAACATATATACCATCAACAATATGTAGCCTGTGGTACCGAAACTAGGAGCCATACATCCTTTATAACTACAAAGAAAGAGTCTGGTTTGGAGGTCCTGCAGAGCCTTCCCGCCACCCCAAAAGGGATCATGCTGTGGCTGGAGCTCTTACCCCCTAGTTCAAGGCTCTGAGGTATAATCTGGTATAAGGTAGACCAAGCAAATTCTTAAAAAATAAAAAGAAAGGGCTCAGAGCACCAGTCAAGGCCCATAGCACCAATTAAATGGATTGGTGAGACGTGGTACCTTTCAAATTACCAATAAACAAAACAACATATGGGGAAGTAACCTGGCAATTATTGCTAGCTGACCCAACCTCAGGATTTGCTGGGTCAGTAAGGGTGTGGGCCTGATACCACAACCCTCAGAGAGAAGGGAATAGAAAGAAGAGAAAAGAATGAGAAGAAAGGAGAGAAAGTAATGAAGGTGATAGAGGAAGAGACCGACTAGGGAATAACGGGAGAGAGAGTGAACCAGGTGGAGACAGGGTGTAACAAGACTTTAATTAAGGTGGCCCAGGGCTCCAAAACCTGCTCGAACTTCGCAGTGCGGTCCAGGAGTACACTTGCCATCTTCTCTTGCGTCATAATCTAGGAAATCTTTCTCTTTGCTAGTAGGGTAGATACAACTGACTTTTTCCAAGCTTTGGCTAAAGTTAGTTTGGCTCCTAAAAGGATAAAGAAAATCAGGCGTTGTGTACTCCTGGACGTTGCCTTCACTGGAAAGATAAGGAGGGCAATCAGGGGAGTTGGAATGGGGGCTTTGGTAATCTTGCGTATACAGGAGAACACGTTGTTCCAGAAACTCTGTATTCTGGGGCATCCCCACCACACATGTAACATGTCTTCTCTAAGGTTACATCCCCTAAAACACAGGCGAGATGTCGCCAGGTATAGCTTTGCCAGTCCCGTGGGGACTAAATACCATTGGGAGATTACTTTTAAGCTAGCTTCTGCAAGGCTAGAATTGAGAATGCCTTTGTATGACTGAAAAAAGTTTCTATTCCAAGTCTCCAATTTCCATTGTTGGGAAAGATCCTCCTCCCATGCCAGAATACAGGAAGTTTTGGAGCGAGTGAAGGATAGTGCCTTGTAGATTACCGTAATTTCCCCCTTCTGCTCATTGGCCTGGCCACACCATTGTTCATATGATGTGATTCGGGGACTATTAGGATGTGCTTTCCATAATTTGTGGAGGAAGATGGAGATCTGGGTGTAACGAAAGAGTTCCGATGGTGGCATGTCTAGGTCATTAATGTAAAATGTTTTAGGGTGTGTACCCATGGGTCTGAGAAAGTGATAGTCCCTTATCAAGCCACCATCTGAAAGCCTTTGTGTTTAGCCCTGGAGGGAATGCTGGGTTTTGGAATAAGTGTTTTAGAGGCGTAATGAGCGATGTCAGCTGCTTTTTATCCCTTAGACTGTCCCAGAGGGCAAATGAGTGAGAAAGTGTAGGGCACAATATAGAGCATTTAAATTTTTCAGGCACCATAAGAGATAGTCCAGGGTGTGGAGTGGAACTGCCTGGCGTTCAATGTGTATCCAATTAGGTAGTTCACAGTGGGGGGTAGACCGTAGAGATCTGGGCAAGTTGTGTCGCTTGAAAATATCGAAGTAAGTGCGGAAGGCCCAAGCCTCCCTCCTCCCTTGAGCGGAATAGGACAGATTTCAAAAGCCTGTGACCTTTTCCTCCCTAAACAAATTTAATGATTTTGTTTTGGAATTGTTTTAGATGGGCCTTGACAAGGGGAATAGGAAGTGCCCTAAAGTAGTATAAAATATGCGGGAGTTATGTCATTTTTATCGCAGAGATTCTACCCAGCCATGACAGAGAGCACCTCGACCAACTGGAGATATTTGCCTCTAGTTTTTGGAATAGCTGGGGGTAGTTGGCCTGATAAAGGAGTTCAATTTTGGAGATTAGCTTGATCCTCAGATACTTGATGGACTTGTTGCTTCAGTTAAATCAGAAGTCCTCACTAATCCTGGTGAGCAGAGTGTCCGGAATATTAATGTTGAGCGCATGAGACGTATTGAAGTCGACCAGTACCCCCGATATTTTCCCGAAGTCATCTAAAAGCTGGCAGATGTTGGGGAGGGATGTTAGAGGGGATGACACGAAAAGGAATATATCATCGGTGAATAGCACACATTTATGGGACCTAGAGCCACATTTAATGCCATGAATATCTGGATTGGTTCTAATAGCTATTACTAGAGTCTCTATTGCTATGGCGAAGATCAGGGGAGAAAGTGGACAACCCTGTCTGGTACCTCTAGAAATTTGGAAAGATTCTGAGTAAAATCCCTGCAGACACAACTGAGCCTCTGAGGTTGAATATAGAGCATGTAAAATGTTACTCTGAATCCCCAGCACTTCAGGGTGGAGAAGATATAGGGCCAGTAGGCAGAGTCGAAGGCCTTTTGGAGGTCTTTTGAGAGGAGACAGCTTTGCTGTGGAGAGTCATTATCCTAGTTTGAGTTGAGAAGGGATATGATGTCAATCACTCGACTGATTGGGTCTGGGCCTTGTCTCCCAGGGGTGAAGCCCACTCGATCCTTATTAACATGTAGGCTAATGAAATCCGCAAGGATTTAAGTCAGAATCTTCAGGTCTTTATTTATGAGAGATATCAGTCGGAAGTTGCTTACCGAGCCAGGGTCCTTCTTGGTTTAGGTAGAACAGAGATATAAGTAGAGTTACTCGACTTATCTAGAGGGCCTCCCTTACATAGAGCGTTGAAGTAATGAGTCATATAGGGTGCAAGTGTTGTGGGGAAGGTTTTGTAATAAGGGATGGAAAATCCATCCGGGCCAGGGGCTGAGTAAGACTTTAAGTTTTTATTAACTGCGCATACCTCTTCCAACGATATAGGGGCTTCTAATTTCAGGCGGTGTCTATCTTCTAATCTGGGGATCTGGATATTATCAATAAATTCAATAAATAAATTGGTTTATCGAGTTTTGGAGTTTTGCCATTTCTCAGCTTGTGTAGTGAAGACCAAATTCAGGGCCATGCGAGTCGAGTCAAGATTTTCTGTGGCATTTGCTTTGTGTTTTCTTGAGAGTTGCAAAATCCTGCTCTAATTTTGCTATATTGTTTCTCCTGGCCCTGTGTATTTGGGAGGCTATTTGGATGAGCTTTCCTCTAATCACGGCTTTATGGACTGCCCAGAGGCATGAAGGTGTAGTGTAGGGGACATAATTCGTTTGAAAGTAATGTTCAATGGCGCCTTCTACCTCCCTCACTCTGATCGGCTCTTTTAAGATTGACTCATTAAGTCTCCAGCGGCCGTGTGAAAGGCGACCTGAAGGATGCTGTAGCGTCAGAAAGACCAAAGAGTGACCCGACCCGACGGAATCTCTAATGTGTTACTTAGAAGCCAGGGGTACTGTATCAGTGTGGTCTATCCAAGCAAATGAACTGTGAGGATTAGAGTAATGGGTGTAATCTCGCATTGTCGGATTGATTTCCCTCCAAATGTCTACAAGGCCGTGTTGGAAGATACGTTTGGCGATACGTAGACTCTGTTTCGTAGGTCTAGTGAGAAGGCTGCCTGATGGACGGGATTGGTCTAGGCCCTGGTCAAGTCTAGACCCTGTTGGAGTCTCCTCCGATTATTATCATGGCCTCCAGAAGGGGGGTTAAGGTCTTCAACATGGATTGAAAAAAAGGAGAGTTGACCCTTCTTGAGGGCATAATATGAGAGAAAATAATAGGTTTGGTCATCCAGTTCCCCAGTTACCAAAATATATCTGCCTTCTGGGTCTTTATGTTCCAATTTTAGGGAGAATTTACACTTGTGAGAGAATATAATGCCCACCCCCTTAGTTTTATCATCTGTATTTGACAAGTAAAAGGTAGGAAATTTAGAGTGGAGAAATGTTGGGCGGTAACTTTTAGGAAAGTGAGTTTCCTGTAGAAGGGCTAAGTATACTTTTTGAGAGTGTAGGTGTTGCAGAACTTTTTGCCTCTTGGAAGGGGAGTTTAGGCCCTGGACATTGTGAGATACAACCTTTAGGGGTTGCAATACTGGGGGCTTGTCAGCCATAGAGCAGACGGATGGACCATGCTAGGAAATCAAGAGCACTTACCGTTGTTTCTCCACAAGCTCCAAAGCATTCACTCTGCAAAAAAAAAAAAAATCTAAATCTGCCAGTAAGAATCAAGGGGCCCTTCCCGAGTCGGTCACTATAAAAAAAAAACATTAGAAAGATAAAGGTAGAAAGAAGAACAGAGAGAAAAGAGAGAGTCGAGAAACAAGTGAGTTTCACGGGGAGTGGAGGAAAGAGAGCCCTCCATCCTTAAGGTAAACCAAATTGGGGATCTCCTTCATGAAGAAGGGAACAATCCTGTTAAGAGAAAGGTGCAAAACCTGTTCTACTAGGCAGGACGAGGCACATGAGCACCACTCCAGCCGCAAGGCTAACTTGACAGACAGACAAAGATAGTTAAAGAGGGCCTAGTGCCCTCAGACAGATCGAGCACCCCTAGTAAACATAACATTATAACCAATAACTTGAACAGCAACCTGGGTCCTGCGAATATAAAGTGTAAAGGGTTGAGTGGGAGTGGGAGAGCAGGGGTGGGATAGGGAAAAATGGGAGAGGGGAGGGGATTGGTGAAGAGGATGGATCCTGCCAACACTGCTCTGTTGTCAGGGACAAAGGGGGCTGTAGAGGCGGTCTAACCCCCCCGTCACTCATTAGGTCATGGTAGTTCGAGTGTTCAAAATAAACAAAATTGTAACAAAAAACAACTAATAAGACCCTGGAAGCAAAAGTGTCCTGGGTTTGCCTCAACCGAGGCAAGAAAGAATGCATGGGGTAAGGTGGTTTAGAGAGATCCTAATGGAAGTCCGAGCTGTCCCTACAGACAGGGAAAAAGATTGAGGTCCAAGAGTTGCAAACATCTCAGGGTGGAGGGGTTTCCTTAGACTCCTTGGATCTGGTGGTTTCCGATGCTGGTTGAAGAGGACTAGTAGGAAGCTGCCTTTTCGACGAGGTGGAAGCATGGCCAGTAGGCGGCAGATTCGGGTCTTGCCTGATGAGGCCTAGTGTCAGTAGAAGTTTTTCTCCCTCTTGCAGGGATGCAAACGTATAGGGCTTGCCTTTGGAGATGAACTTGAGTTGGAAAGGAAACAGACAAATTTTTTGCTAAATAAACAAAAAAAGACCGACATTTGTGAAAAAAAATTATGTTTTTCTTTGTTTCTGTTATAAAATGTTGTTTTCTCGTTCACTGACGGGCATTGATGAGTCGGCACTAATGGGCACTGATGAGGCGGCACTGATGGGTACTGATGAGTTGGAACTGATAAGGTGGCACTGATGGGCACTTATGAGGAGGCATTGATATGTAGAATTGATGGGCACTGATAGACGGCACTGATATGCATCACAGATGGGCACCGATAGGTGGCACCAATAGGCAGAACTGATGGGCACTGCCAGACGGCAATAATGGGCACTGATCGGTGGCACTGATGGGCACTGATAGGTGGCACTGATTGGCACTAACAGGTGGCATTGATGGACAGCACTGATTGGGCAGGTACTGACAGGTGTTAATGCTGGGCACTGATTGGCACTGTGATGGACACTGATTGGCACTATAGTGGGCACTGATTTGCACTGTGGTGGGCACTGATTGTCACTTTATTGGGCACTGACAGGGGGTTATGATGGAGCACTGACTGGGCACCGATTGGCAGCTGATGGGTACATTTGATGGGGGCTGTGCTGATAATCAATGTGCTGATTATCAGCACAGACCCCCCTCTGACAGGGAAAGCCATCGATAGGCTCTCCCTGTCAGCGCAAACTGAGGAATGCACTTCCTGGTTCACGCAATGATCAGCTGTGATTGGTCACAGCTGATCAAGTGGTAAGAACCCTCTGTCAGAGGCTTCTTACCATGAACGGAGATGTGATGTTTCAGACTGACATGCCGTAACTCGCGGTCGCCGTGCTGCCTGCCCCCACGGTCCCGCGCCCGCAGGTTACCCTGCTGGATGTCATATGATGCCCAGTCAGGATAACAGAACCACTTCCCGGCCATCAATCTGCTATAGGCCAGGCAAGAAGTGGTTAAATCTGTAATCCAGATAAAACTGATCATGGATCCACTGCTGTTGGAAGGCAACATGGTTTAAGATCATAGGGCCAAATCCACAAAGCAGATGCGCCGACTTAACTCGAGATTTCTAATTTTACTCCGCGCGTATCTTTGCGCCCGATCCCTTAAAACGAGTTACGCATTAAAATCCGGATTTTCCTTTCTACCTAAAATGATTACACCGGCGCATCCTCGGACGCAAATTACGCTAGTCACGCCGCTGTTTTTGATAGGCAAAGATGCAAATGAGGGAGATAGGGCGATCCACATAATTAAGTGTGTGCACCGTAGATTACGCCCTGTGCGCACCTGTTAGTTTCCCTGCGCAAATTTACACGTTATAAAAGCAGCCCTAATTTTACACATGCTGTGTAAAGGTCTGCTGAAGCAACAGCATTGAGGAAAAGCTGAGCACACATATTTGCTGGACTTCAAACTGTCTGCCAACATGCCCGGGCCATCCATGATCCTAGCAGCACTCGCTACTTTAGAGGCGCAAAGAAGGAGGAGGGCACAGAGGAGGAGGAGGAGGGCACAGGAGAGGGTATACCGCCCACGCCGAGATCTCTTTGGCATGCCTGCTTCTGAGGTCTATGGCAACTTCCGTTTTAACCGGGAAGCCATCCTGGAATTAACCAGAATCCTGCAGGATGATCTCACCACCCAAACCCAACGATCCCATGCCCTGCCACCTCTCATCAAAGTAATGGCAACACTCCATTTCCTTGCCACTGGGTCTTTCCAACGCACATGTGGAGGTCTGTCTGGGATGGCACAATCCTCCATGAGCAGGTGTGTCCATCAAGTAGTCCCTGCAATACTGAGACGCATGGCCAATCAATTTCAAAAACCCACCCAGGAGGACCAGCGATTGCAAACCATGACGGACTTTTACAACATTGCCCGATTCCCACGGACCATCAGGGCCATTGATTGTACCCATGTGGCACTACAGCCCCCCCATGAGACAGAGCACCTGTTCCGGAATCGGAAGCACTGGCATTCCATAAATGTCCAGGTAATCGTGGATGCCCATGGCCTCATCTGGCACGTCTGTGCAAAATTCCCTGGATCCTGCCATGACAGCTATATATTCCGGCAGACCAAAATCTCCAGAGATTTGGAACAGAACATGTATGGAGACAGCTGGCTGATTGGTGAGTGACATGGGTGTCAGGTATGTCCCCCCCCATGATGCAGACATCAAGAGGGGCACATGCATGACTAACATCCTTCTGTCTTTTCCCTTCCAGGTGACTCTGGATATGCCCTGGGACCACATACGATGACCCCATTCAGGAACCCCCAAACCCCAGGAGAGCAACGCTACAACGAGGCTCACATTGGCACCTGGGCAGTTGTGGAGCGCACATTTGGGCTGCTGAAGTCCCGCTTCAGATGCCTGGATAAGTCTGGGGGTACATTGTTGTATTCCCCAGACTTTGTGTGCCAGATCATTGGTGCATGTTGCGTGCTGCACAACTTTGCCATGAGAAGGGGCCTGGAGATTGACATACGTGCTGACCTGACCCCCCACCCAGGCAATCCCCCCCTAACCCACTCTACCCGGTCTGCTGAGGGCACAGCAGCCAGGAGACGCCTCGCAGAAGGCATCTTTTCACAGTAAACGCACATGAATAATGTCACAATGATAATATTTGTTTTCACAGTAAACGCACATGAATAATTTCACAATGATAATATTTGTTTTCACAGTAAACGCACATGAATAATGTCACAATGATAATATTTGTTTTCACAGTAAACGCACATGAATAATGTCACAATGATAATATTTGTTTTCACAGTAAACGCACATGAATAATGTCACAATGATAATATTTGTTTTCACAGTAAACGCACATGAATAATGTCACATTGAGAATGTTTTTTATTCATAGTAAACGCAGATTAATTATGTCACAATGAGAATGCATGAATGCACACCACTGTTGTCCCTAGCACAGACACATCACATGCACATTGAATTGGATTAGATCCAAGTACCCCCCCTTTGGTACTTGGGAGCAGTAATGCCACGCCACGGCTCCAATTATGTCACTGTGCATTCATACACCATTCAGGAACCTGGGATCACTTCTCCCTGGTCCTGGGGATCCCTTCTCCACCAAAACTGAGGGTGACACCCTTATTTTATCAGGAATGCCACCCCCCACATTCACACATCATTCACACACATAAACCAAATCATAAGTACAGTATAATAAACTAAATCATAAAAAAAAAAAAAAAATCAAAAGTACTCCTGCTAATTAATTCCTGTGGCGAGTGCTCCGTCTGGGCTGCCCAAGGGCACGGGCATGGCCACGGCCACGGCCACGGCCAACTGGAGGATCTTCACGGGGGGGCGTGAGCAGGGGAGGGAGTATCTTCATGGGGGGGTGAGTGAGCAGGGGAGGGAGTATCTTCATGGGGGGGTGAGTGTCCTCCTGCTGGCCTGCCCTCCAAGGCCACTGCTATTCTGTTCAGACAGCCAGTGATGGCAGCCGTATTGGCCTGGCCAGCCCGGGTATTGTCCCGCACAGCCCGGGTATTGTCCTGCACAGCCTGGGTCAGGGCAGTGACCTCCTGGGCCACGCCTGTTGTGGCGGTCTTCAGGTCCCACAAACAGGTGATGACCCCCAAAGAGTTTGTGGCCACATCACCGAGTGACTCCCTCATTGCACCCAGGCTGTGCTCCATCTTGTTAATACTTTTTTGTATCTCACCCAGACTGCGGGTCTGCTGGGCATTGTCCTTCTGCAGACTGGCTGGCAGAAGCTCAAACACCCCCCTGGTCTCATGGGTCGCCATCCTGCCTGCCTCTGAGGCTTGTGGCTCTGGAGGAGGGGAGAGAGTGACCCTTGTGGGTTGCAGCCTGTTGGGGGAGGAATGGGAGGGGCTACCCCTGATGGTGGCCTGACTGCTGCCAGCCTCTGGGGTAGCCTCTGGGGTAGCCTCAAGGGTATCCTCAAATGTCATTAGCTCAGAGGCCAGAAGGATTTCCCTGCCAAGCTGCAGGTTTTCTTCTTCCTCCCCCTCATCCTCCTCCCCCTCCCCCTCATCCTCCTCCCCCTCATCCTCCTCATGAGGGGAGGTTTGGCCACTCCCCTCCCCTGGGGAATCCTCAGCAGCCTCCTGTCCTTGGGGTGGTGCAGCAGCCTGGCCTGATGGCCCAGCATCCTCCTGGGCTGATGGGCCAGCATCCTCCTGGCCTGATGGGCCAGCAATCTCCTGGTCATCTGTGGAGGACACCAAACAATCACAGGTTTGAGGATCCACACACTTGGCACATCTTCCCTTCCCCCACCCACACATGCTAATCACCAGATAGAAAAAACAAAACTTACCTGGCCCCACAGGAACATCAGAGTCAAAGCCACGCAGGCCCACCACCTGCTCTGGCTGGAAACACCGGGCCACTGCCCATTCTTCCTCAGTCAGCCGGATGGGGCATGGTCCCCCTCCTCCAGTGCCCCTCCTATGGGCAGTGAGCTTGGCCACCTTATTGCCTTATTATCCTCAGATCATTGATCTTTTTCTGTATGCCAGCGGGGGTCCTCGTCTCCCCCCCCGCTGCATTTATCTGATCTGTAATTTTTTGATAGATCTTCTTCCTTTGGGCCGGGAGGTGTTCCGGCTATCAGGCCATGTAAATAGCGCCCATATCGGACGATGGACCTAGCAAGGATTTGCTTCTCCACATGGGTAACATTGAGCTTCCTGCGCTTGGGTGCCATCACAGACACCACTCAGTAACAAGAAACACACAGGACAAAAAAACAAAAATTCACACACAACAAACAAACAAAATTCAAAACACACAACAAACAAACAAAAATTAAAACACACAAGCAGACAGCTACTACAAAGTCAAAAACAAACACCCAAAAAACAAACGCAAAATCCAAGCAGAAAAAAACAAACACAAAATCCAAGCAGAAAAAAAAAACACTTAGCAGAAACAATCAAACAAAAAATACACTTATCAGAAACAAACAACAACTACAATCTAATACTCCTCCAAAACTTCTCTATCACACACAACTCACCAACAAACACTGACAAATGTTCAGAGCAGAAGCAACTTGCTCTAGGAAGGGAACTCAGGGAAATAATTTTGCAAGGGAAGTGTGTTTGACTGGGGCTATTTACACACAGGGCGATCCTCAAACTAAGTATGCTTGGCCTTTTACCTATCTCACTGATTGCGCCGAGCAAAGTTCTGCACATGCCCAGTGAGAAGCAGATTCGTGCGCGCATTCGCAGTACGGCCGGCCCTTCATTTGCATGGGGTCACGGCTCATTACAATGAAGCACGCCCACTTCCTTCCCACTTGCAATAACCCCGCCTTACGCCTCGGAATTTAAGTTACGTAAGCGTTATTTTGTGCGCAAATGCGCTGTGGATACGGCACTTACGAGACCAACTTAGGGCGCCGTAACTTAAATGACATAAGTTTTGAAAAACTTAATTTCCGCCGCTGGCTGTGGATTTGGCCCATAGTTCTGGAATTTACATTCAAAACTTTGTAGCATATTAGAATCGGCATAGCAAGAGGCCTTGTCTTCCAACCCACCTGGTGTGATACTAGCTTCAAAGAGAAGAGAAGGACTACCTTGGCAATATCTGATTGGACAGGAGGCAAGTGGGGGTGGTTATGGGTGAGGGGGATGAAAGTTAAAAGCACACACAGAAGAGTGAGAGTTATGCCGCGTACACATGATCGGCCCATCTGATGAGAACGGACTGATGGACCGTTTTCATCGGTTAACCGATAAAGCCGACTGATGGTCCGTCGCGCCTACACACCATCGGTTAAAAAACGATGGCGCCCACACACGATTGGTTTGGATCGATGAAAACAGTCCATCAGACCATTCTCATTGGTTTAACCGATCGTGTGTACGCGGCACAAGAGAATGGTCTGATAAACCGTTTTCATCGGTCCAAACCGATCGTGTGTGGGCGCCATCGGTTATATAACCATCGGTTACAAAAAAGCCAACTTGTTTTAAATTTAACCGATGGATTCCTAACCGATGGATTCCTAACTGATGGGAAAAAAAACGATCGTTAATAGGCACAACCATCGGTTAAAAATCCACGCATGCTCAGACTAAATTAGGGGACGGGAGCGCTCATTCTGGTAAAACTAGCGTTTGTTATGGAGATAGCACATTCATCACGCTGTAACAGACAGAAAAGTGCAAAACGTCTATTACTAACACGGAATCAGCAAAAGCCCCAAGGGTGGCACCATTGGATTTGACCTTCCCCTTTATAGTGCCGTCATACGTGGTTTACGTGTCCGCGTTCTGGCACGATCGTTTTTTTAACCGATGGTGGGTAGGCGCGACGGACCATCAGTCAGCTCCATCGGTTAACCAATGAAAACGGTCCATCGGTCCGTTCTCATCAGATGGACCGATCGTGTGTACGGGGCATAAGTGTCCCCATTTCCTGGCCTGGCCTGCTCATGTGAGCCTCTTGGCTTGTTCCCTTTTACTGTCTAGAACCCAGTCGATGAAACCATGTGTGATAAGTATCTTTGATGTTCTTTTGTATATATACTCTGCTGTTTAGTGTGTGATTTTCTTTTGTATATATATATTTTGTAATCACTGGAAGAGCGAGTTGGAAAGAGTTAAGTTAAATGATATCTAAACCAAAGAACAAAAATGTTATATATTGCACCTTCCAGTCCTTATACAGTATCTAGTGGCAATTTTTAGGCATCTGCCAAGGCATCGCTGAAGATACTTGAAGGCATCCTGGTTAAAAAAGGCTGGGTTAGGCAGTGTTCATGCATGATTGGAAGACCGTTTTATCCCAAGAAGCAGATTGAGGAAGCTAAGGACTACCTGCCAGAAATCTTAAATAAAAATATTGATAGACTGAAGCCCTAAAAACCTGACAGATTCCTTACAGATCCTGTCCCTAATTTATTTAAAGTTCGGGTCTCATGGGTAGAGTGTTATCTACCACCAGACTATGTAAGTTATTGACTCTTTAGAGACCCACTTAGACTCATACTAGACACCCTCTCTCAAGCCCTCATACCTTCTTTGTTGCTTGGGCAATTTTCCACAAACCATACCCTTTACCTGTATTCCACACTTATCACTTCTTTGTCATACTCTACTCTCTTCTCTCACCAACTCTAGTTCTGCTCTGTACTTATTTTCAACAACCCTGGTTCTACAGCTTTTGATCTTTCAGAAGTCACACATACTGTAGCCATCTACATCAGCTATGTCACAGTGTTAAATATTGTGCTTAATATTTCTGTGTATAGAGACCAGATTTAATGAAACAATATGACCTTTTACATGTGGCATAGTGACAAATTAATGATAGTGAGATATTAAAATTGTTAATATACCCTTCTCTTTTACAGATATTAAATTTAGTATAATGTCTTTTATATATACTATAGTAAACATATTTCTTGTTTATTTTATTTTACACCCAATATCATTTGCTATGAACAGTCACAGACTTACCCTCCAAAAATGCACATAACCAGAAGTATAGGAGCGTTTTGTTAACAGTTCTTTTCTAATTTATCTCTCTAAAAAAATGCAAATCAGTTGTTTCATTATCTGCACATATAAGAAATATGATTATACCATATTTTATTGTTTATGTTAACTGTGTATTGTTTTATTTTTAATTTAATTTAATTTTTCCTTGTGCAAAATTGCAAAATTTATTGTACTTTGCATGACAGATGTATTTAAAGTATTACATTGTTAAGCAGAGAAGCTGTGCCTAAGGTATAAGCAAAAGCAACAACAGAAGCCTAGTGGAAAGCAAAACCAATAAATGACTTGGCATAAGTAAATTAGATAAAGGAAAAGTGTCAATGGACTTAGGTGAATTAGGACAATGATAAATTACCTTTGTTAAGTGTAAGGGGATTTATGTTTCTCTATGAAAACTATTCTGGACATAATCCAGAAACTGAAAAACCCACACAAACATGCACTGTCTAAGAATTTAATTAGAATCTCCACTATCTCAGTTTCATAAATTCTTTATTATGTCAACTTGAGTGTATAGTTACAAGCCACCCAATATGTTAGGTTTTATGAAAAGTTAATTCATTTTCTTGAACTTTTCTCTTTCACTTTTTGTTTGCTTTCACTTAAAATATTACAGTGCAAAACAGACTGATAAATCAATACTGTGATCTACAAAAGAGAATGATTCATTAAATTACTGATTCATACAAATCTATTTTAAAGTATATTTCAAAGGTTTTTGCATTTAAACAGAAATTGAGAAGTATTTGAAATAGCTTGCTTTTACATTTACATCACAAATTAGATTTTTGCATATCCAGTATCATTTATCCAGTTAAAGGAAAGGTTCAGTAATTTCTCAACAGGGACATAAGACAAAGTCATCGATCCCATACTCTATTTAAAGGCGGTAAAGGTCTTAGGCCTGGTACACACGGTCGGTCAAAACCGATGGAAACGGACTGAAGGACCTTTTCATCAGTCCAAACCGACCGTGTGTGGGCCCCATCGGTCAGTTATCCCTCGGTCCAAAAATGTAGAACTTGCTTTAAAATTCAACCGATGGACGCCTAACCGATAGGTCAAAACCGATGGTTAGTACGCAAAAGCATCGGTTAAAAACCTGCGCATGCTCAGAATCAAGTCGACGCATGCTTGGAAGCATTGAACTTAATTTTTCTCTGCACGTCGTTGTGTTTTACATCACCGCGTTGGACTCAATCGGTTTTTTAACTGGTGGTGTGTAGGCACATCAGACCATCAGTCAGCTTTATCGGTTAACCGATGACAACGGTCCTTCGGACCGTTCTCATCGGATGGACTGATCGTGTGTACAGGGCTTAAGTCATCATATGTCCTCCTTGTCTGAGAAATATTTTGGGCCCCTCATTCAAGTACCATATGTGTACAAATATTTATTCACTGTGTTCAGAGAAAAATAAAGAGATAGATAGATATATAGATGTACCCAAATTAAATTGTTATGATTTTAAGAGACAGATAGAGCTTTCTTTTGGAAGTATTTTGATGATTGGACACAGCAACATGATACAAGACCATGTGATCACCCAGACACAATGGTAATATGATCCGCTGTGTCCAGGAAACACACATGTCACCAGGCTCCCGGGTGCACACTATGTGAGCCTCACAGAACCTGCAAAGGCGCTGCTTCCCGTTCACTGTTTATAGGCTTTGGGTGAATGGGAGGCAATTAAAAAAGCAACTGTCATAGTCGCTGAGAGGTCTATGTCTTAGAAGACTTTTTGAACCCATTCAAATACTGCATGGGTACAAACACTTATTTATTTGGACATATAAAGTAGATAGATAGATAGCAACACAGGGAACAGCTAATGTTGTATTTAAGTTAAAAGCACTAAAGGACAGGCAAACTGGAGTGTTCAGTGCCTCACATTAAATATATGATTGAGATGAAAGGAGAGGATTAAATATGAGCTAAGGAAATGAAGGCAATCCTGAGGTCCATTCATTATCCAGTCTCCTCAGAGAGGATGGGTCAGCAGACTGGACATCCATATGAATCAGTTGCCATTGTTTGAGCAACAGGATTCATGTTTTCACACTATAGATTGGTACTGTCTTCTCATTCTACGTAACAATTTGTTTTGTAGGGAAGCACCATTTATAAGGGATGTTGTTATTTTGTGGATCCTTGGTTTAAGGAGATAGTTTATTTCGGTTAAGCTTGGTTTGTTGGGAGCTAACCATGTATAATAAGATACCAGTGAATTTATCTGGTACTACAGGGTTTTGTTTGGTGGCCACCATGACCCTTTCTAAATAATGAATCCTCGCCAAAGTGTCTCTAGGATCAGTGTCAGGGAGGAACTTAGGCTTGGGAATCTGTGGTGCGCTATCTGTGCATAATTTAATGTTGCTAAGGGTGGGAATAAGTGCCTTCATAAGTCGCTGTCAGAATTTAGTAAGCCCGGTGGGCAGAACTGATTCCAGTATGCCTCTAAACTGTATATTGTTCCACCTTGAGCGATCTTCCAGATCTGGAATCTTATTTTGCAGGCGTTGAATCTCTGATTCCTGGCATGCAAAGATGTCAACTAAACAGTTGTGTGCAGAATAAAGATCCACCATTTTAGACTCCAAATGATTGATCTTGTCAGCATAAATCTGAACAGTTTAATTTAATGCATTAAGCATGTCAAAAAGTCAGCAAATAGAGATAGCCTCAAAGAGAGCAGCATGCTCTTCATTGTGTGTTAAGTAGTTGATTGGCCTATGCCTGGGAAAGCTTCAATGAATGATTCAGCCTGGGAAGGGCATGGTGCTGCTTGAAAGACAGAAATTCTTCCTCCTACAAGTGGTTGGTGTGGTAGGGGGAGAATCCACCTGAATCCTTCAGTATCGAGCCAGTGTCTTCCTATTGCTTGGGAGTCTGGGTGTGAGCGAAACTGCACCGCCGGAGACAGAACCAGCGCCATCTTGCCTCCCCTTCTGTCCCACCTCTGGGTAGAAGTCACTGAGGCACTGGGGTGGCTTTATGGGCTTCCTCCATTTGGCGATCACTCCCTGGGAGTTACATGAGGCTGAAGGCAGGCAGGGGTATCTGAAGAGCCTCTCCTATGTTGCAGTGGAATAAATCAAGTTTCCATGTTCTCCACCGCCATTTCAACTATTTTTTACACACAAATAGGTAGATTGAGGTACAATAGTGCAAAGTTACGGCGGCGTAGCTTAGCCTGTTTAGGCTACGCCGCCGTAAATTAGCTAGGCTAGTAATGATTCACAATATACTTGCCTGCTAATATACGGTGGTGTAGCCTAAAGCGGGCGGGCGTAAGGGCGCCGAATTCAAATGACTTGGAGGGGGGCGTGTTTGATGGTAATGAGGCTTGACCTCGCGTTTTTGACGTTTTTTTTTCACTGCAAATGCGCCGGGCGACTACATTTCCCAGTTTGCATTGCGGTTACGTACACCGCACGGGCCTATTGATTTCGACATGGACGTAAACTACGTAAATCCCGATTCACGGACGACTTACGCAAACTACGGAAAAAATTTGAATCTCGCGGCGGGAATGGCGGCCATACTTTAACATTGTTATTCCACCTAATAGATGGAATAACTTTAGGCCTGTAATGCGCTACGGAAATGGCGTAAATCGACTGCGGCGGCCGGGCGTACGTTCGTGAATCGGTGTATAAACTCATTTATATATTCTAAGCCGGCCGCAATGGAAGCGCCACCTAGCGGCCATCCAAAATATTGCAACCTAAGATAGAACGGCGTAGATTCTGAGTTAGGTCGACTTATCTACTGATAAGTTGGCCTAACTCTTACTGAATCTACCTAAAAATATTCTTAAAAAGCACATCTGAAATATTTTTTTCTTCCAAAAGCTGTGCATATTTCAACTAATGGTGGTGGCGGTGGTTGGGGACGTTGGGGGGGGGGGTTTAGAGATGTTTTGCTGTGAAATGTTTATTATTTACTATTTTTTTTTATACAGCATATATACCACGTTAGTACTGACATGCCTATTGATGATTTCTAGTGGGCGCGGTCTTCTGCTCTATAATCAGGCAAGATACCACTTAAGATGCACCATGAACCTTGATTAAGCAGAAAAATTATGGCAAAAAGCAAGCAGGAATTTTACTTTTTTTTTTGGTTTACTTTGGCATAATTGTAAAGGTCTAAATGCTCACATATCAAACTTTGTCTGATCAAATGCAATTTCCTAGTGATAACTACGTGAATTTCAAAGCTTGCCAAAATAACAGTAGCAAATGACATCCTCACTGCAAAAAAAATGAAAAGTTGTGCTGGAATCAATATTCTGCCCTGAGGGCTAAATTAATAGCTTGGCCATGATCCAGATATTAAAATGATCCCTTCATTATTGTCCATCTCAGTCTAACCAGCTGCTAAATGCCAATTTGTCACATACCATAGAAGTCAAATTTAGGAATTCATCTAGAAATGGTTGTTAAAATGAACAGACACTATAATGATTGTATATATTTATTTAATGCTGATCAAAAGATTTTTGTCCAGGCCATTCTTGTGACATTCAGACAGTTCTAGTCTGGAATCAGGATGCTAACTTTGCTACTTTCTGGTTCTGATAGTATCTACTGAGTCAGCTTTCATGGCTTCAGAGTCAGGAAAGAGTCCTTACTTTTTGAACATACTGTAGATGAGAATGCTGATACATTGTTTACTGATCAGGCTGCAGGTCAAAAGATGACACTTAACCACTTCAGCCCCGGACCATTTGGCTGCCAAATGACCGGGCCACTTTTTGCGATTTAGCACTGCGTCGCTTTAACTGACAATTGCGTGGTCGTGTGACGTCGCTTCCAAACAAAATTGGCGCCCTTTTTTCCCACAAATAAAGCTTTCTTTTGGTGGTATTTGATCATCTCTGCGATTTTTATTTTTATTTCAACGTTTTTATTATTTTCAAAACCGAAAAAAAAGAGACATACGATACATTAAAATCAAGATACAAGGTATCATAACATAAAATGAAGCGCCTCTCATCGGCACGGACCAGGCTTATTCATTTAAAGATATGAAAAGCAATTGAGCTATGTTCAGGGTAATAATTTCGAAGTGGTTCAGTATAATTTTTTTTTTGCGCTATAAATAAAAGAAGACCTACGACTTTGAAAGAAACACAATGGGGGTTATTTACAAAAGGCAAATCCACTTTGCACTACAAGTGCACTTGGAAGTGCAGTCACTGTAGATCTGAAGGGGACATGCAAGGAAAATAATAAAACATAATTTTAGCTTGCGCATGACTGGCTGAACAAATCAGCAGAGCTTCCCCTCGTTTCAGATCTTCCCCTCAGATCTACAGCAACTGCACTTCCAAGTGCAGTGCAAAGTTGATTTGCCTTTTCGTAAATAACCCCAATATCTTTTACTTTTTGCTATAATAAATATCCCAATTTTTAAAAAAAGAAATAAAACATTTTTCCTCAGTTTAGGTCGTTATGTATTCTTTTACATATTTTTTGTAAAAAGCGTATTTTAATTGGTTTGTGCAAAAATGTATAGCGTCTACAAAATAGGGGGTAGTTTATTGCATTTTTGTTATAATTATTTTTTTTACTAGTAATGGCATTGATCTGAGATCTTTATCGTGACTGTGACTTTTTGGCAGACACATCGGACACTTTTGACACATTTTAGTTTCCCAGGAAATCTGCGGCGAGGTTGGAGGCAGTACTGCAGTGGTGTCCTGTTCAAAACACACCGAGGAGGAAGGAGCATTCAGCGTTGGTTGGCCATTATACTTCAATGCACCATTAGACCCAGTGGGGTCTATTTATAAGGTAATCGGACATCACCACAGTGGGAGGATATGAGGAATCTGTTGTTTTTATCCACATATTTTTCAAACGTGGACTCCCTTGCCCGTCCCTTTCCTCCTCTCTGTTATTTTGCTCATCCATGAAAATCTATCTTTGGGTTGGAGCCATAACAAGTTGGCCACTGATATGGGGTCACTGTCAACAGATTCAACAGCAACCCATAGAGGTGTCTCCATGATGGCATGATACTTAGGGACCTGAGACAATTGAGCCGAGTAGTAGTAGAAGGGAAAGTTTGGCAAGCCCAATCCCCCTTTAAGTTTAGGTAGATAGAGTACAGGTATGCAGGTTTTAATATTTCCCCAAATAAACGACAAAATCCTACGTTGTAAAAGCCGTAAGAAATAAGACGGTAATAGAATGGGAAGCACTCTAAATAGGTACAAAAATTCTGATACTATCGTCAGCTTTATGGCATTAATCTGTCCTAGCCAAGACAAGGGAATGGAAGACCACTGCTTCATTAAGTTGGTAACTTGTTTTAATAATGGAAGATAATTGGCTGTTAAGAGGTCAGATAAGGAGGTAGTGATTTGAATGCCTAAATATAAAATTTGGTGAGAAACCCAATTAAATGGTAGGGAGGCTTGGGCTTGAAGAATTTCAGTTTGTGTTAACGAGACATTTATCGTGTTCGATTTTGTGGGATTGACATATAATCTGGAAATATGTGCATATTTGTCTAAAAGGTCTAGCAGATTCGGGGTGGATACAAAAATAATTGCGGAGAGGGGACAGCCTTGTCTCATTCCCCTCTTGATGTCTATCATCACTGATTTGTAGCCAGCATACTTGACATATGCCCATGTCATGAAATGGTTCCCAAAACCCAATTTTTGGAGAATGTATCACAGGAAAGGCCAATTGACCGAGTCAAATGCCTTCCTAATAACCAAAGATAAAAGGCAGGTCGGAATGTGTTGTGCTTTAGCTGCATGAAAAAAAATGGGGGTACGCTTAAGTTCTCACCTTGGATCGCATGGGCTGCTTGTTCAGCCACATTGAAGCAGCATCCTTTGGTTAGCGCCACTCTGTTAATATTTCACAACCTGACAAAACAGCTGAACTTCTCTACACAGTTGAGTCCTCTCACTCCTCTAAAGGATAACCCAGATTTCCCGCCGGGGTGGGAAATGGCCTTTTACATTAATCGACGATGACCTTTCCATTACTAGCCACACACTGCTTTCAAAATGAATTGATTAAAGACTACAAAACACTTAAATCAGACATTTTGTGTCAGAGACGTGTGGACCTACTTTCAAATCCGTAGCTACGCTACTAGTGCCCGACGTAGAGGACATTTTACTAGACAAACGACAGGGTTGGAGTCGGTGTGCTTGGAGGGGAAACCGATTCGAAAGGCCACGTCGATGTCGTACGCCTGGATCCAGAACTCAAGTTTGAATACAACAGACAGGTTCAGAGAACGCTGGTCGAGGGACCTGGACATTTCCCTCACAGAGAGGCAATGGCAAAGAGCTTGCATACTTGCACACAAATGCTCCCTTAGCACCAGGATGCAGGAGACTGCATACAAACTGCTCACACAATGGTATGCAATCCCCGCCAAGTTACATAAATGGTACCCTTCCTCTTCTGACTTGTGTTGGCGCTGTCACGCTGACGTGGGCACACTTCTCCACATATGGTGGCAATGTCCGATGATTGCCCAGTATTGGTCGGAGGTTATGAGGATCATAAAGGTTATAACAGATACCAGCTTAACGCTTGACGCCGCGTGCTGTCTCCTGCATGTCAATGACTTCTCGCTAAAAAGGTACAAACATTCCCTCTCTAGACATTTACCGAACACAGCCAAATCCCTTATCCCGCTGTATTGGAAGTCAATGAACGTCCCTACTGTCAGGGCCTGGCTTCTCAAGACAATGGAGGTTAGCGATATGGAGGAGACAGCGGCACAGACAAATGATGCTGTTGAACAATATCATGAAACGTGGTCCCCCTGGTTTATTTTTAAATATTCTCAGGAATTCGAGAAGCTTACATCTCACGTGACACTTACGCCTGATTAATGATAGAGAATAAGCACAATGTTAGAGCTGTGCTGTGACCTCATATTGGATCAGACCCAATCACTATCTCTTTCTGCTCTACCCTTTTTTCTCCCCCTTTTCTCTCCCTTCCCCTTTACCTCTAACCTCATCAACTAAAATTCTACTCAGTAATTTCTGCCAGTATATACGCCTTCATACACTGCATACGTCAAGATTGTTCATGCTCTTAGAAAATAAATGTATACGATTTTGTCTGTTCATGGACTACGTCCATATTGTCTTTTATTGTTGTATACATGTGTTATTGCTATGTTCGCATGCCATATGTTGTACACTGCTTTCAGTTTTCTCACAATAAAACCTTTAAATGAAAAAAAAAAAAATAAAGAAAAAAATGGGGGATCCCCTGACTGGACTTTAAAGGCACAAGGATGTAAACCACATATTTAAAAATATAAATACAATTTATTATACAAATACAAAACAATATACATTAAAAATCAGCTGTATATGGAATGAGTACAACATGGAATGAGAATAACATCCAAATGTAGATAGATGTGTAGGACATGATTATCCAAATGGCACCCAACATTTTGGAAAGACAACTCTCTTTCCTCAGGGGTATAGGGAAGAATCAGCCAGCTTTCTATAATATGTATAACAATAAATCAACATTATAAGATATCAACAAATGTCAGAAAATGGTATTTGCAGTGAGAAATTAATATCATATCAATACTCACAAGTTTGGAGCTATTCTATAAACATATCATTCCAATTAAGCGTTTTAAATGCAGAGAAAGTGAGCAGCATTGCGGTCTGAAGCTACTGGTGCATCCAATAGTTAATGGGTATAAATGGGTTGTCGCTAGGTGCCCACCCGAGTCCCCATCCGACACTACTGGAGTCAGCCACCACTGGGCCCTGTAATGTGGTATATTACAATTAGTATATATAAACATAAAAGTTTGTATGGAGATTTAGATTTTAAATGGTTAGCATACCTTAAAAGAGCAAATCACACTAGAAAAGTTGTACTGCTGTACAGTCGCGTATTTAGGTTTTGTGCTGCCCTAGGCCTGACTAAACTTGTGCAACACCTAATTTAAATATGATTAACCCTTTCCTGTCAAGGTCACACCCCTTCCTGTTTAAGACCTGCCCTGAAATCTAACAGTGAGGACACTATTTTCGAGGGCCTTGGTGGGGGAGGGGGGAAGGGATTCTATTAATCTGCAGAGATTTCCTCTCACTACCTATTTGGCTATGAGGCAGGAAATGAACGGATGGCAAAAAAAAAGAAAGTGTTGCCTATAGTTCTACTTTAAGCACACATTTCTGCTAAATTTATGGAGGACTAAGAGGATATAACCATGCCAATGGTGCAGCAGAAAACATATAGCACAGTGATGAAGGTGAATGTGGTCCAGGCAGTAAACAAAGGAAGGATTGGGGGCTGGAACAAATAAATCCATCTGTTTGTTTTTCTCATCAGCAATCAACAGAAATAATATTAAGATTCCTTAATATGTACAACTGACACAAGCAAAGGATTGCAGGAGAGTCTTACTACCTACCTGCCAGGTATAGGTGACCATGCCACCGTGCTGTTAACCTAGCCAGAAACAAAAACTGATCTTTAAATATAAATGGGCTCCGGCAGAGCATCTCAGGCCAAAGCCACTCACAAGCAAGACGATTATACTCTAAGGATGCCCAAACAAAGGAGTTACCGAGTGTGTAGATAGACGTGAGGAGCCGCTGAAATATCCAGACCGTCTGCTGGATCACAGCTCTCTCCCCACGTCTGTGAATTAAATATCTCCCTCTCGCCAATCAGCGGGCACAGCGCAAGTGAATGTAGCTGTGTCCGCAAGTCATAGGGGAGAGGTGGGACATTAAGGGCGGGCGGTTTCCTGAGCTGAAGGTGCACGCCCCCACCCCATCCGTGAATGCGCGATGCCATGCGGCAGAGTTACGGCTTGCACCCACAGCCCACCGGCACAATAGCTTCCCCACTGCACTGGGCATGTGCAGAAAGGATGCAAGATGGCAGCTGGGTGGCTGAAAGCCCGCACCAGACTTGCCAACGAGTGCCACCGCAAATTGGTGGATCCGGGCGGCTCTCTGTGCCGGGCAGTGTGGGTAGGAGACCCCATAGCGGTAAACAAGCAGCAAATTTCAACTTTATAAAAAATATTTAATTCCTCTATGAAAACAATGTCAAGGTCGCCCTCTGGTGGCTCACCATGAAATTAATAGAATTGGTATGCAACGTAATCAGTGCAGACCAGTAGAGACCAGGGCACAAATGATACTCACTGCACAGCAAGAAAAATATCTGTCAAAACAAACAAAGTAATTGTAAACAAAAATAATAAAAGACAATATCATAAGAAGTACTTGTTATAATGACATACTCTGATAATAATTACGAATGTTAATTTGGTGTCAAAAATGCTCTCAAAACAAATAAATGACAATTGATAATCTATGTTGCCCGTAAATAACTTAAAGTAAAATTATTTTATTAGAGAAAAGGCCTGCATCATTGTATGCATTTTTACCTGCCCAAGAGGGCTATACCGTGAGAGGAGTATTTCCATTCACTGAAGGGGATACCAAACTGCCCACAAAGTTGATTTAGATGGAAAATCAACTTAGAGGCATTTAGCAAAATCAAAATGCTTCTATTATTTTTCTATTCCTCCAGAGGAAAATCCTTCCAGGAATGGTTTGAAGCAAATCGCCTCATTCACCCCCTGGAGGCAGAGTTGCTTGAAGCGTGTATATGCAGCGCAGCTCCAATTGGAGGAGAGCCTTATTCCAGTCTCCTCCTCTGGAGCTGGGATGGACACAATCAAGGATGAGAAATTTAACATCAGGGAATTTGCCCCCATGTACTAACTGTGTGTGACGTCCCAATGGGAGATCCGGGTCATCCTTTTTCATTTTTTTGATGTGTCTATAAGCTCGCTGCCAAAATTGTAACTTAGTTTTTCCTATATAGAAACATCCACAGTCGCAGCGAAGCATATATACTGTACTACTTCAATTGTCTTACAATTTGAGAAGTGTTGTGGGTGAAATATGTGGCCATTGGGAAGGAGAAGGTGTTTCTCAGTGTACATGTACCTGCAATATTTGCAGGCACCACACATGAATGTGCCTCAAAATTTACAGGGATCTGAGTGTGATTCTCCTTTATATTCTCTGGTCATCAGTTGATCTTTAATATATTTCACCCTCTTCAAAGAAAAAAACTGGCCTACTGTTGAATCCGTAAATAAAAGGTGCCAGTATTTCTATATGATATTATTGACTGCATTATGTTTACTGTTATAGCGAGTTATGATAGGAACTGGATTGGTATAATTTTTCCTCCCTTAAGAATAACTTGCTACCCCCTTTACCACCCTAAGACTGGCATTTTGTACTCTGGTTTCCTTTGCCAGGTTGCTGTGCTTTAGCTGCATGTGTGAGTAAGACAGCACGTCTGATATTGTCACCCATTTGGCGTGTGGGCATGAATCCCGTTTGGTCTCGATGGATTAGTCGGCCTATAATAGTATTAACACAATTCCCTATAATTTTGGCTAATAATTGAATGTCCAAATTTAATAGAGATATGGGATGAAAATTTGTCCAGGAGGTGGAATCTGATTTGGGTTTAGAAAGCATGGATATAATGGAGGTTAGTGTTTCAGTTCTGAATGAATGTCCAGTAAGTATAGAATTGAAAGCTCTAGTTATTATAGGTGTCAGAATTGGTGCAAAGTGTTTATAATATGAAGCTGAAAACCCATCTGGGCCTGGTCTTTTGCAAGGTTTTAAGGCTTTAATGGCGTTTTGGACTTCTATTGCTGTTATGGGACTCTCAAGATCAGCATATTGTTCACTTTCTAGGATAAGAAAGGTGATATTAGCAAGCAAGGAATCCGCTTTGGTCTTATAGAAGTCTTGAGTGGGGAGTATAATTTAGCTAGATCAGAACAGAACATCTCTAGTATTTTAATAAGATTGCTGGTATATGCGTCTCGGGATGTTTTAAATCTTATGGGTGTCTGTGCATGATTAATTGCCTTTAAACTACGTGCCATAAGAGTATCAGGCTTATTAGCTTTGAGATATTGGATATGCTGACACTTGCGTATGAGTTTATATGCCGAATCTGTTAAGAACAGGTCTAGATTTAGATGGACTTTATCTAATTTTGCATTAGTAGTGGCATTCAGGAAGGATTGGAAGGCTATGTGGCATGCGTTAAAGTCCGCCTCCAACTTAGTGAATAGGGATTTGCGTGTTCTTTTGAGGGTTACAGCTTGTTGTATTAGTTTGCCGCGAAGGACAGTTTTATGAGCTTCCCATAATGTAAGGGCAGATATATCTTCTGTGTCGTTGGTTTAAAAGTATTCTGTGAGTAAGGATGAGCCGAACACCCCCCTGTTCGGTTTGCATCAGAACTTGCGAACACACCAAATGTTCGTGTGAAATTTAGAACCCCGTTAAAGTCTATGGGACTTGAACATTTGAAATCTAAAGTGTTAATTTTAAAGGCTAATATGCAAGTTATTGTTCTAAAAAGTGTTTGGGGACCTGGGTCCTGTCCCAGGAAACATGTATCAATGCAAAAAAAAGTTTTAAAAACTGCCGTTTTTTCAGGAGCAGTGAATTTAATAATGCTAAAAGTGAAACAATAAAAGTGTAATATTACTTTAAATTTCATACCTAGGGGGGGGGGTGTAAAGTCAGCATGTGAAAAAGCGCATGTTTCCCGTACATAGAACTGTCCCTGCACAAAGTGTCATTTCTGAAAGAAAAAAAGGCATTTAAAACCGGCTTTGCGGCTCTAATGAATTGTCGGCTCTGGCAATTACAGAGATGATTCATTCATAAAAAATAAAAAAGCTGGGGGTCCCCCTAAATTCCATTAACAGGCCCTTCAGGTCTGATATGGATATTAAGGGGAACCTCGCCGTCAATTAAAAAAAAATGACTTGGGGTTCCCCCCAAATATCCATACCAGACCCTTATCCAAGCACGTTAACTTGGCTGGCCGCAGAAAAGATGGTGGGACAGAGTGCGGCCCCCCCTCTCCTGAACCGCACCAGGCCACATGCCCTCAACATGGGGAGGATGTCCCCATGTTGATGGGGACAAGGGCCTCATCCTGACAACCCTTGCCTGGTGGTTGTGGGGGTCTGCGGGCGGGGGGCTTATCAGAATCTGGAAGACCACTTTTACAAAGGGGACCCCCAGATCCTGGCCCCCCTATGTGAATTGGTAATGGGGTACACTGTACCTCTACCATTTCATGAAGGAAGTGTAAATAGTTAAAAAAAACACACAGACCGGGCTTTCCCAGTGATGTACGAGGGTACGTCAGAGGGGACGGGGTCACGTGACGGGTGGCCTGCTTTCCCTATATAAGAAATGTCACAGCTCCAGCGCGTCATTCCGCTGGGCTGTGTCCAGCGGAGAGTGGAGCTCGCCTGCTGCGCTCTAGACGGATGGATCTTCTCATCGCTGGACCAGACCGCTGATCACCGGTCCGTCGCTG
This sequence comes from Rana temporaria, assembly GCF_905171775.1. Lineage (NCBI taxonomy): Eukaryota > Metazoa > Chordata > Amphibia > Anura > Ranidae > Rana > Rana temporaria. The sequence goes on from NC_053490.1 coordinate 415,871,577, forward strand.
GAGAGATCATCCGTCGCAGGATAGAAGACAACGTTGGAGCGGGGCCTGGGCCGAGAGTGGATTCACATCGCTGGATTTATTTATTTTTTTATTAATAAAGGATTTTTTTCTAGGGTGTCTGTGTGTTTTTTTTTAACTATTTACACTTCCTTCGTGAAATGGTAGAGGTACAGTGTACCCCATTACCAATTCACATAGGGGGGGCCAGGATCTGGGGGTCCCCTTTGTTAAAGGGGTCTTCCAGATTCTGATAAGCCCCCCGCCCGCAGACCCCCACAACCACCGGGCATAGGTTGTGGGGATGAGGCCCTTGTCCCCATCAACACGGGGACATCCTCCCCATGTTGAGGGCATGTGGTCTGGTGCGGTTCAGGAGAGGGGGGGCGCACTCTGTCCCCCCTCTTTTCTGCGGCCGGCCAGGTTAACATGCTCGGATAAGGGTCTGGTGTGGATTTTTGGGGGAACTCCACGCCATTTTTTTTTTAAATTTGGGGTGGAGTTCCCCTTAAAATCCACACCAGACCTGAAGGGTCTGGTATGGATATTTGGGGGGGAACCCCACGTCATCTTTTTTTTAAATTGACGGCGGGGTTCCCCTTAATATCCATATCAGACCTGAAGGACCTGATAATGGAATTTGGGGGGACCCCCAGCTTTTTTATTTGTATTTTTTATGAATGAATCATCTCTGAATTGCCAGAGCCGACAATTCATTAGAGCCGCAAAGCCGGTTTTAAATGCCTTTTTTCCTTTCAGAAATGACACTTTGTGCAGGGACAGTTCTATGTACGGGAAACATGCGCTTTTTCACATGCTGACTTTACACCCCCCTCAGGTACGAAATTTAAAGTAATATTACACTTTTATTGTTTCACTTTTAGCATTATTAAATTCACTGCTCCTGAAAAAACGGCCGTTTTTAAAACTTTTTTTTGCATTGATACATGTTTCCTGGGACAGGACCCAGGTCCCCAAACACTTTTTAGGACAATAAATTGCATATTAGCCTTTAAAATGAACACTTTAGATTTCTCCCATAGACTTTAACAGGGTGTTCCGCGGCTTTTCGAATTTGCCGCGAACACCCCTAATTGTTCGTTGTTCGGCGAACAGGCAATGTTCGAGTCGAACGTGAGTTCGACTCGAACTCGAAGCTCATCCCTATCTGTGAGTACTACTTCAATCTCTAGATGATGAGAGGGATGAGTTAGTGTATTGTCATTAATATACCAAGTCATGTTTTGTGATCTGGGTATAGTGGAGACTAATGTGGTATATACTGCGCAGTGACCTGTCCAGGGGGGGGGGAATGATTTTAGAGGAGATAATCTCCGGGATCATGCCGGAAGAGACAAATATGTGATCTATGCACGAGAAGGAGTTATGTGGGTAGGAGTAGTGTCTGAAGCGTCTATTAGTGGGATTAAGTTCACGCCACGTGTCTACTAATTCATGTGTGGTAAGCAGGTGTTGGATCATTGTCTGGTTAGGGTTAGTGGTTGGGACTGATGGCGATTTGTCTAGTAAAGGGAAAATAGTTACGTTGGAATCGCCGCATAAGATAACTGTTCCAAATGTATGCGTTTCTACCACATGTGCAGTAGTAGATGTGATAAAAAAGCAACAGGACGTTTATTAGGGGCATAATAAGATTCAATAGTGTATTGTCCTTTTCCATTAAGATACAATAGTGATTGCAATATCTGAGATATGGCCCATGAGCAGGAGATATCTACCCTCAATTGTGAGGTGGGGGAAAATGGCACGGTTCGATGAAAACCTATTACAGTGCCTCGTTGCTTGACAGTGACTGAAGCTATAAAAAAATGAGGATAGGAGGCAGAGAGGAATTTAGGAGAGGTTTTGTCATTAAAGTGGGTTTCCTGTAAACAAATAATGTGTGCCTTTTTGGCTAAAAAGTGCATCGCTTTGGTGCGCTTATGTGGAATGTTGAAGCCTTGTACGTTTGAAAATAAAATGTTCATTGGGGCCATAACAAGTCCGAGATAGATGTCATGAATAGAAAAGCATAACCTGTAACAAAAGCCGCAACCACCACCATGAGAGAAGGAGGAGAAGGGGAGGAAACGAAAAAGAAAAGAAAAACATTGAATTGATCAACCCTAGTATGTGTCAAAAGTGTCAACAAGTAATAAAATGACAATAGGGTGTGGGAACGTCTCAAGGGAACATCCGAAGGACCCTGAGGCCGGGTACTAACGAGCAAACATGTACGGTGAAACTGGTCCGTCGGACCGTTTTCACCGTACATGCCTGCCAGAGGGCTTCTGTACGATGGTTGTACTAACCATCGTACAGAAGTCCGCGCGTAAACATTACGCGGGGCGTGTCCGCGTCGTCGGCGCGATGATGACGCGGCGATGACGCGGCGACATGGGCGGGCCTGCCATTTAAAGGCTTCCACGCATGTGTCAAAGTCATTCAACGCATGCGAGGGACGGCGGGCGCTCGGACATGTACGGTAGGTCTGTACTGACGACCGTACATGTCCGAGCGGGCAGGATTCCAGCGGACGGTTTTAAAACACGTCCAGGAATATTTGTCTGCTGGGAAAAGGCCCGGCGGGCAAATGTTTGCTGGAATTCGGCCCGCTCGCGCCTACACACGACCGAACATGTATGCTGAAACTGGCCCGCGGACCAGTTTCAGCATACATGTTTGGTCGTGTGTACGGGGCCTGAGAGGTTCCAGTGCCACCGTCAGAATCCCGTATATCAGTAACAGGAGTCTGAGGGTGGTAAAGGGGGTAGCAAGTTGTTCCTAAGGGAGGAAAAACACTGGAGAAACACAGAGTATTACAATTAAATTGTAGGAAAATAAAAAAAACCTTAAATGCAAACAGAACAAATCAGGTTTAACAAAGTAAGACCTGAACGGAAAAGAGGTCTGTTAAGTACCTGTTAAAACAAAAATTGATTAAACAGTGAGATAATAAACAGGAGAATTATCCTAGACTTTCAGGATCAAAATATAAATAAAACTATCAAGGTTAGATATATAACAAATATGTATTAACATTGTCATATGTTCAGTGGTAAAATTGTACACCTGTGACCAGAAAACTTTCATGCAGAGATTCAGGTCCGGATTCACGTAGATCGGCGCATCTTTATGCCGGCGTAGCGCATCTCATATGCGCTACGCCGACGTAACTTAGAGAGGCAAGCACCGTATTCTCAGAGCAAATGCTCCCAACGTTGCGCCGGCGTAACGTAAATTTGTAGGCTTAAGCCGGCGTAATTCAAAGTAGGAAGGAAGTGGGTGTGATCCATTTAAATGAAGCGTGACCCCATGCAAATGAAGGACCGAACGAATGGTGCATGCGCCGTGACGTGGACGTATGTCCCGCGCCCATCTGCGCATGCTCACAACTACGCCTGGCGTAACCCCTGAGATACGCCGGCCCACCGCCTACGCCCAGTGCATAAATACGCCCAGACATGCGCCCGTCTAGTGCAAAAGTACACCAGCAGTTTTGGTTGTTTTGGTGTAGGTACTTTTGCTTTCAGATTTCAGAGCCATGTCTACACCAGTGACTGGGCCTAAGGATAAGAGGAAGAAAAACTGCACACCAGAGGAGAAGGCTATTAATATTGATGCCATGTCAAGGCACGTTAAGTACCTCCATGGTTCTGAGAGTGGCACGACCAGCAAGGTCCGTAAGGATGAGATCCTGCTTGAGATTACTACGCAGGTCAATGCCCTTGGCCATGAGGCTCGGTCCTCAAAGGACATTGCAAAACATTTTTACGATCTGCGGCGCCAGGTCAAAGAGAAGGTGGCCATGATCAGGAGGCACGCCAGGGGCACAGGAGGTGGACCAGCCATGAAGATCAGCCTGACTCCTGATGAGCAGGTCATAGCCAGGTGCCTGGAGAGGGAGCAGGTGGAGGGCCTGGAGGGCTTTGATTCAGTTGATCAGCCCTTGAGGACAGGTAAGTGTGTTTTATCTCTTATCCGGTGTGTAGCATGTGTGGAGGTGGAAGGGAACATGTGACAAGTGTGTGGGTCCACCAACATGTGAATGCTTTGTGTCATCCACAGATGTGCTGGAGAGAGCTGGGCCGTCAACGGCTGCTGGGCGACCCACGCCATCCCATGAGGACAGTGTCCACACCTCTCCACTAGAGGAAGTAGAGGAGGAGCAGGGTACTCTGGAGGAAGGAATATACCTTTTGGAGGAGACCCCCATCCCAGGACCCTCCCAAACCTCCACCTCCATACAGGATAGCCCCTAAAGGGCCTCCTCCATCAGGGGAAGCCCCCCAAGGGCCTCCTCCATCAGGGGAAGCCCCTCCTCCTCCTCCATCAGGGAAGTCCCCTCAAGGGCCTCCCCATACAGATGGCCCCAAGCCTCTCCTGCCCCCAGGAAGGCTACGAGGAAGACGAGGGGTGATCCTGAGGCCTTAGAAGAGAATCTGGCGAGGGACCAGGCCCGGCAGACCTGCCATATGGGTTATGTAGTGGGTCACATGCTCTGTGTGGCAGACAGCCTGGCCTCCTCGGCCCAGACCCAGGCTGCCTGCGCACTGGCTGTCCAGCAGGCCCTCACCCAGCAGGCTGCTCAGACTACCGCCATCACTGACAGCCTGCAGGATGTCAGTGCAAACTGCACAGCGATAGTGACCTGCCTGGGGGAGCTGCAGGCCACAACTTCAGGCCTTGTGGCAGAGGTCAGTAGCCTGGCAGTGGCCATACAGGCCAATACAGCTGCCATTGAGGCGGAGGGGAGACAGACTAATGCGGTCCTCACCCACATAGCCCTGGCATTAGAGGGCAGGCAGCCAGCCAGGGAGAGACCGGGGGATGATCCTCCTCCTGATGCCCCACCGCCCCCACCAGAGGCTCCCCCCAGGCAACTGAGGACCAGGAGCCTTGGCGACCAGGCGTAGCCCACGTCAGGGCAAATGAGTGCCAGTTATATTATTTTCCTTTTATACTCAGGTTATGAGTTATATTATTTTCCTTTTATACTCAGGTTATGAGTTATATTATTTTCCTTTTATACTCAGGTTATGAGTTATATTATTTTCCTTTTATACTCAGGTTATGAGTTATATTATTTTCCTTTTAGATTCAGGTTATGAGTTATATTATTTTGGTAGTGTATGCACACGGTCAGTAGTGCAGGCTACAGTGTGACTGGTGTGTGAATGTGGGGGTGACATTCCTGCCGGCAAAGGGGTGTCACCCTGGGTCGTCGGGGAGAAGTTATCCCCACGACCATGTGAATCTGGTATGAATGGACAGCGACACCATTGGGGCCTTGGCGCGGCGTTGCTGCTCCCAAGTCCTGCATGGTGGACTTGGGCTAATCCAATGTGAAGTGTATGTGGTGTGTGTGAGCTAGGGACCACAGTGGTGTGCATGCATTCTCCTTGTGCCATGATGAATGTGTGTTTAATGTGCAAAGATGCCTACCACGAGGCATCTCCTAACTGCTCTTCCCTCAGCAGACAGGGTAGCCTCGGTTAGGGGGGGACTGTGTGGTTCGGGGGTCAGGTCATCACGTATGTCAATCTCCAGGCCCTTTCACATGGCGTAGTTGTGCAGCACGCAACATGCACCGAAGATCTGGCACACAAAGTTTTGGGAATACAACAGAGTCCCCCCGGACTTGTCCAGGCATCGGAAACGGGACTTCAGGATGCCAAATGTGCGTTCCACCACTGCATGGGTACGTATGTGTGCAGCATTGTAGTTTCTCTCTCCTCTAGTTTGGCGATTCCGGAATGGAGTCATAAGATGGGGCCCAAGTGCATATGCAGAGTCACCTGAAAGGGAAAAGCCAGGAGGATGTTAGTCATGCATGTGCCCCTCGTGATGTCTGCATCATGGGGTCGGACAGTCATGCCTGACACCCATGTAACTCACCAACCAGCCAGCTGTTCCATTCCCGTACACGTTCTGTTCGAATTATGTTAGGATGGTTCTTTGACGGTATATGTAGCTGTCGTGGCTGGCCCCTGGGTGTTTGGCACGGACGTGCCATATGAAGCATTGGGCATCGGCTATGACCTGTACGTTGATGGAATGCCAATGCTTACGGTATATGTGCTCTGTGGCACGGGGGGGGGGCGTAGTGCCACATGTGTGCAATCAATGGCCCCCACAGTGCGTGGGAATCCTGCAATTCTGTAGAAATCCGCCATTGCCTTCTGCCGCAGGTGCTCATGGGTGGGTTAGATGAAGTGGTGGGACATGCGTCTGAGGATTGCGGGGACAACCTGGTGCACGCATCTGCTCATGGTGGATTGTGACATCCCAGCCACGACTCCACTTGTACGTTGAAAAGATCCACTTGCAAGGAAATGCAGTGTTGCCAGTACCTTGACCAGTGGCTGCACTGCATGTTAGCGTTGTGTCTGGCTGGTGATGTCATCATGCAGGGCTGTGGCTATTTCCAGGGTGGCATCAGAGCTGAATCTGAAGATGCGATACACCTCCGAATCCCCCATGCCAAAGACGTTCATGCGCGTATGGTATACCCTCTCCTGTGCCCTCCTACGTGCCTGTAGACGCAGTAGTGCTATGACCACGGCTGCCCCTGGCATGTTGGCATACAGATGTGTTGTCCTGCAAGTGTGGTTGCTCAGCTCGTCTGTAACGGGGCTGCTGTAGCTGCTCTACAGCTGACCCGTGCAAGTCTGGTGCAGAGTAACCCCTGCTTTATGAGGGGTAACTGTAGGCCGGACGTACAGCTTACGTGCACCGCGCGTAGCCTGCGCCGGCCAAACGTACGTTTCTGAATCGGCGTATCTCCCTCATTTGCATATTTGAATAGGAAATCAATGGGAGCGCCAGATGTGTCCAGCGTAAATATGCGCCCATGATACGCCGGCGTAGGAAAGTTACGTTGGTCGGATGAAGCCTATTTTCAGGCGTATCTGGTCCTGTGGGTACAGCGCATAGATACGCCAGCGCACATTTAGACTTACGCGGCGTATCTTGAGATACGTCGGCGTAAGTCGTACGTGAATCTGGGCCTCAGTTTATAGAGGTCATGCATGAAATCGTAGTGAGTCACTGCAATTTGTGAAAAATATGTTTAGGTTTACAGGTGAATTTCAAAGAGTAGTAGAATCTTACAAAAAAAAAAGGCAGAGAGATCCTGAAAAGGGACAATATTATTAGGTCATGTCCAAATACAGAATTCAGAGTCTGTGGTAACACCAACAGTAGTGGTAATCCGTCAGTAATCCGTAAGTAAACTGTACCAGGATACTTCAATGCAATTCCGAGTGTGGCTCGGGTGTAACCGCTTTTGGTAATAAAAATTCACCCTGAGCCACACTCGGCAATACCGCCAGAGAGTTTAATGTATATTTGTTTCTACTACTTCCTTTTCTGCCTTAAAAGTCCAAGGGGTCATAATTTGCTTTGTGCACCATACATGTACTGCTAAATGTTTCACTTCACACTATCACTGGATATTCCCTTGGCCAAACACCCATTCATTCTGCCATTCACACAGCTATCTCTATATACTTTACAGAGGTCAAACTCATATTATTTCACCTGCTGATTGAATGTTTTTGACCTATATTGTTGGGCTATTTTCTCTACTTGTGGATGTTCTTTAAAAAGTATGGGCCCGGATTCAGATTCATTTGCGTATCTTTCGGCGAGCGTAGCGTATCTCAGATACACTACGCCGCCGTAACTTACATCGGCATTTCCCGTATTCAGAAAGAACTTGCGCTGTAAGTTACGGCGGTGTAGTGTAACTGGGCCGGCGTAAGCCCACCTAATTCAAATGTGGAGGAGGTGGGCGTGTTTTATGTTAATTACTCGTGACCCCACGTAAATGACACTTTTTACGAGCGGCGCATGCGCCGTCCGTGGACGTATCCCAGTGCGCATGCTCCAAATTACGCCGCAAAGCCTCATTGGTTTCGACGTGAACGTAACTTACGCAAAGCCCTATTCGCGAACGACTTACACAAATGACGTAAACGATGAAAAATTTGACGCTGGCCCGGCGTCCATACTTAACATTGGCTACGCCTCATAGAGCAGGGGTAACTTTACGCCAGAAAAAGCCTTACGTAAACGACGTAAAAAAATGCGCCGGGCGGACGTACGTTTCTGAATCGCGTATCTACCTAATTTACATATTCTATGTGTAAATATACGGAAGCGCCACCTAGCGTCCAGCGTAAATATCCAACTAAGATACGACAGCGTAAAATTACAATTATTATTAGTTTGATTTTCAAAAATGATGAGATTTTTATTTAACTTTTGAGTAGAATTTTTTTAAAAAATTACCCCCTGTGAGGTTTTCATGCCATGCAGGACTCCATAGAGATCCCACATCGCTTTCTGCTCCTGGGACCATGTCTCAACAAACATGAGGTGAGGGAACCTCTACAACAGGAAAAAAAGGCCACAATAAAAAGCTACTTAACTTAATTTTTTTACTTCTGCCTGTGTTACCTTTGGACAGTTATTATAACTTCATTACATACAAGAAATATGCATCTCTCAAAAACCTTCTAATATAGTTAAAACAAACTATTGGTCAAAATTGTGACCCATTATAAATATATAACCATTCCTACTTATAAAAAGTGTGTAAAAAAGGGATTTAATCCAAAATCTCGAAATTGGTAATTTCCACAATGCATCTCCTCTCAATAGACAGTGTCCCAATGATATCACAACAATAAGTGATTCAGTGTGTATCCTCCAAAAGAGTGCTGGTACAGTAATTACAACTTTTTCTCCCTGTATTAGTGCTTCTCCTTTGAAGTCTCCAAAACGTGCTATTGCTACAATGCACCTCCTTGCCTATGCCCACTACATTATTCACCACTAGTCATGCACTCACTAAAAACATAGGCCCAGATTCACATAAAAAAGCCTATCTTTAGGCGGGCGTAGCGTATCTCAGATACACTATGCCGCCATAACTTAGAGCGCCATGTCCTGTATTCAGAAACAACTTGCGCTCTAAGTTACGGAGGCGTAGTGTATCGGCCACGGCGTAAGCCCACCTAATTCAAACTAGTCTGTTAGGGGGCGTGTTGTATGTAAATGTGTTGTGACCCCACGTAAATGACGCTTTTTACAAACGGTGCATGCTCAGTATCACGTCGAATTTTCAAAGTAAATTACGCCCGCTCAATGCTTAGTCGACGTGAACGTAACCTACGCACAGCCCCATTCATGGATGACTTACGCAAACGACGTAAAATACGACGCTGTTCGTACGTTTCCAACGTCCATACCTAACATGACTTACCCCTGCTTTATGAGGGGTAACTTTACGCCGGTCCAACGCCTTACGTAAACGACGTATCTTGATACGCCGGGCACGCGTACATTTGTGAATCGGCGTATCTAGCTAATTAGCATATTCAACGCGGAAATATACGGAAGCACCACCTAGCGGCCAGCGGAAATATGCACCCTAAGATACGATGGCGTAGGAGACTTACGCCGCTCGTATCTAGGCAACTGTGAGGCGTATCTGATTCTATGAATCAGGCGCCGAGTTGCGACGGCCCGCACTCAGAGTTACGACGGCATATCTTTAGATACGCCATCGTAACTCCTTTGTGAATCCTGGCCATAGACTCATTAAATTAATAAGAAGGTCTATGATCACTTTTCGTGACACATAAATCATCAGCTGGGGTCTTCCTCAGTGATATCTTTCAGTGCCAAAAATATATAGACTCAGTGTGAACACAGAAAAGTTTTATATAACGTAAATCCACTTATAATATTGAATCCACATAAAATATACTGTGTATATGTATTTACATGCAGATATGCCCCAAGTTTAGTCATAGAGAATGTCATCCCATCCACTATCCTGTCCAGGATATGGCCTTGCATTCCATACAATAAAAGTGACATGGCAGAAGTGACGTGCCTATCAAAACCTTGCCCAACACACTTTGTCCACAGGATGTCATCAGGAGTCTTGTGACAATATTGGAACACTGACTATTAAAGGGTCAATAAAGGGAAAAAAAAATCTTTAAAATAGTAGCCCCGATCCACGTCTTCTGGGGTCCCTCAGTGGCTGTCTCTGGTCCTCCCCACAAGAACTCATCACATTCTTGTGAGAGAGCTCGCATGGTGATGAGTCCTTGCGGGCGCACTCCCGTGATACAGCGAGCATCCATAGCCGCTCACTGTATCACTCGGACCCGCCCCTCGGCGTGCAACGTCACTGGATGTGATTGACAGTAGCGTCAGCCAATGGCTGCACTGCTCTCAATCCTTTTGCTCTAGCCAATCAGTGGCCAGGCTGAGCGGCAAAGAGGATCTCGGGACCGAGTGCGGGACTTTCGAGGGGTCAGGTAAGTAAAACAGGGGCTTGGGGGGGCCGGCATCATCAGATGTTTTTTCACCTTAATGCATAGATTGCATTAAGGTGAAAAAATGTTTTCCTTTACAACTCCTTTAAGAGGAGGTGCAATATAGTACAAGCACTTTTTGAAGGAAATTACTGATTTTGGGAAATGTTTTTATTGAATGGTATTACAGAGTGGTTTATTAAACACTTTTTTGGATTGAATACATTTTTCGGACACTTGTGAATACAGAACATAAAAAAAAAACCACGTAATTGAACGATAATTTGTCTTTGATGGGTCACAATATTGAACATTAGTGTGTTTTTTTCTACATTAGAAAGTTATTTTTAATGCTGCACATTTCTTTTAAGTATCTTTCAATACCATGGGGGATATTTGTGTTCAGCTGCTGGGAGAGTGCAAATGAATGGCACCTGGGAGACATCACTGTTTTGTTGCCTTCTTAGCAACCATTGGCAGCTGCAGAAGAAATATGTAATTTATACTAGCAGTACATTTTGGGATAGTTTACTAAGGGGTTATATTGTACCCAATCATTCCCTTGGGAGGGTGCAGATATCTGGGGACCACCTTATTATAAAGGGTGCTTTCAAATTTCATTATAAGCTGCTCTCAAAATCCCATATCTATTGTGGGAAAATTGATGTAGGAAAAATGCCCTTGTTCCTCAATATTGAGAAAAGGTGTCTTGCAAGGAGGGGCAGGCTTAACCACCCCTTACAAGGTATCACCCAATGTTCAAAGGCAATGTGGCCTGGTCTGGCAAAGGTAGGGGATGATGAATGCTCACTGCCCTCCCATATCTAGCTGCATGCCTGATCATGTTACATTTTAGGTCTAAACCCCCCCCCCCCCCCATTGGTAGTCATCCTGTGTATTTTTCTGTATACTGTGGATAATTAAGCAATGAAAATGGACACCCACCTGTCAAATTTTATGTACAATATATATATATATATTAGGGCTGCGGAAATTAACGATTAATCTTTCGATTGATCGTTAATTTTTTTGATCAATCAAAATAATTTTGATCGGTTTCTCATCTCTCTGCTGTCTTCCGGGTCTCCGCTGCCTCGTTCATAGGAAAGTCCGCGGCTTCGGCCTAGCTCCAGGGTATCTGCCATCTTGGTCCACCTGGTTGGCGGCCTAGGTGAGCTCCTAGAGCGGCGCGCTGACGTCATCACCCCTCAACTGCTCGTGGATCCAGATGGAGGGGGTCTGCCGGCTTCTATTCTGGTATGTCTGCTGGGGGAGATGTCCATTACAGTGGGGGAGATGTCTGATATTACAGTGGGGGAGATGTCTGATATTACAGTGGGGGAGATGTCTTATATTACAGTGGGGGAGATGTCTGATATTACTGTGGGGGGAGATGTCTGTTACAGGGGGGAGATGTCTGTTTCAGTGGGGGGCAATGTCTGTTTCAGTGGGGGGGATGTCTGTTTCAGTGGGGGGAGATGTCTGTTACAGTGGGGGGATATGTCTGTTTCAGTGGGGGGAGATGTCTGTTACAGTGGGGGAAGATATCTGTTACAGTGGGGAGGGGATGTCTGTTACAGTGGGGGAGATGTCTGTTACAGTGGGGGAGATTGCGGATATTACAGTGGGGGAGATGACGTGGATATATTACAGTGGGGGAGATTGTGGATATTACAGTCTTCTTTTATAATAAATCGAAATTAGTTGAATAATCGAACACCAAAATTTTAATCAGCAACAGTCCTAATGTATATATATATATATATACTGTATATATATATATATATATATATATATATATATGTATATATATATATGTATATATATATATATATATATATGTATATATATATATATATATGTATATACAGTATATATATATATATATATATATATATATATATATATATATATATATATATATATATATATATATATATATATATATATATATATATCAAGAAGCACACACACAGCATCAGGCAATAATCAGGTGCACTGTGTTCCAGGTGCTAACCTTGGCTAACCACCATTAACAAAGCGAAGAAAAGAAAGAAATTGGTTGCACAGCAGACCATCATATACTTGATAAGAAGTCCTTTATTGTCTTATGCCAGTCAAACATGCAGAGTTACAGGTAATTGACGCATTTCGCACAGATGTATACAGTACATCTGACTATCTGATGAGCCTTGTATAACCCTTGGGTCATTGTTGAAGGTGAGCAGCCAATTCATAAATTTAACAGTCGAAGTTTGGATTGATGTTTTGTCTTTTTTCTTCTATCAAGTTATCCCTATGATATTTTTACCTTTATATGAACTGACTCCTACCATTGGTATTTAGTTGGACTTTTATTCACATTTATTTATTTGTAGGTTTGGATACTCAGCATAATAATTCTTTGAGTATATTACTTCATGGCACATTATTGAATAAGCGCACCATTCTCTTTTTCTTCTTTTACAATTATAATATTCAAATGGAGACACCTGTTCTGGTGAAAACTGTCTAAGGCCCCATACACACGACCGAGTTTCTCGGCAGAATTCAGCCAGAAACTTGGTTCAGAGCTGAATTTTGCCGAGAAACCCGGCCGTGTGTACACTTTCGGCCGAGGAAGCCGACGAGGACCTCGGCGAGGAAATAGAGAACATGTTCTCTATTTCCTCGTTGTTCAATGGGAAATTTCAGCTCGCCGAGGTCCTCGGCGGCTTCACAAGGAACTCGACGGACAAAACGATGTGTTTTGCCCGTCAAGTTCCTCGGACGTGTGTACGGGGCCTAAGAGGGGATTTCTCTCATTTCCTGACAAGTCTGCAGCATAAAATATGAGTGCCAATCTCCTAAAACCTAAAGAAAAAATGAAATTGTATTGTAATTATTCCCTTCTCTATCAAAAAATAGAACATCACAATTGGCTTGAGCGGCACTTATAAATTATTTTCAAAACTCCAAAGTGAGCAGCGTCCCATCATTATACTGTGATGAAGTACCCATTATAGTCTTGGGCACATAAAGAAAAGAATATACAAAAAAAAAACTGACACCTTATTATGCATGACATTATCACTGGGTCTTTGTAAATTCTCCATACTGTGCAGGAAGATCGTGACTGGTGTGAGCAATATGGTGTACGTAGAATCCAGAAAACGCCACCTTGTATATGTTTGATTATTTTTTCCTTAAAAGGTAGGGCATATGAACAATCTGTCAACAATTTTGTGTATGAGCTTATGTTAAAATACAGATTGGTAGGGCTGATATATTTGTGAGATTTCACTCTTCTGGAATTGCTTGATACAACAAATACCAATTCTCATGAAAATCCCACAATTACTTAAAACCCAGATTTACCTGAGTGACTCTGTCATGCGAGACTTATGGATGCTTCCATTGTCTTCCTAAGATATTTGTTACAGATCAAAAATTAAACATACTTCTAGAATAACAGTCAACAATAAAGCTGTTACAAAAGGAATGCAGTAATGGCAGCCTCAAGCAAATGTTCATGTGTCATAGCATTGTTCTTTTTTTTTTTAACTTCAGATTTTATTGAAAGTTGTAGACATTATAAGGATCAGTGCGCGTCAACCAAAAACGACTGTAGTACATTTGTTATACATATGTATTACAAATACCAATTGTTGCAACAACAACAAAAATAACACTGCAGTGCAAGATTTATGGGTATCACTAAACCAGAAGAGTATAGAGAGAAACTATCAGATAGTGTGGGCAGCAATAATAATAACTCCAAAGTTACACAATGAAATATTTCCTGCTGGGAATAGGAAGCTCTAGGACAACTATATAACTCAGGAGGGTACAACAGCTTCTGGGGTCTTTTAGCCAGCATGTTCAATTAGTATAGAATTTAGATACTGTGGGGTAGATTCAGAAAGATGCACGCATCTTTCTGCGGGCGTAACGTATCTCCGATACGTTACGCCGCTGTAACTTTGGGCGCAAGTTCTGTATTCAGAAAGAACTTGCGCCCTATGTGTGGCGGCGTAAGCCCGCCTAATTCAAATAGGGATGTTGGGGGCGTGTTTTATTTAAATTATACTTGACCATGCGTTTTTCACGTTTTTTTTTTGAACGGCGCATACAGCCGTATTCGCGAATGACTTACGCAAACGACGTAAAAATGTCAAAACTCGGCGTGGGAACGACGGCCATGCTTAACATTAGCTACGCCTCATATAGCAGGGGTAACTATACGCCGAAAAAAGCCTAACGTAAACAACGGAAAAAAATGCGCAGGCCGGACGTACGTTTCTGAATCGGCGTATCTAGCTCATTTGCATATTCCTTGTGTAAATCTATGGAAGCGCCACCTAGCAGCCAGTGTAAATATGCAGCCTAAGATACGACGGTGTAAAACACTTACGCCGGTCGGATCATGAGGAGGTTGAGGGGGAGGAGGATGAGGGGGTGCCATAATTGGAGCCGTGGCGGGGCGTTACTGCTCCCAAGTACCATTGGGGGGGTACTTGGATCTAATCCAATTAGATGTGCATGTGATGTGTCTGTGCTAGGGACCACAGTGGTGTGCATTCATGCATTCTCATTGTGACATAATTAATGTGTGTGTTTACTGTGCAAAGATGCATTCTGCGAGGCGTCTCCTGACTGCTGTTCCCTCAGAAGAGGTGGTACCCTTGGTTACTAAAGTCACTAGTCTAGCTATGCGCATGGATGCCCCTGGCATGTTGGCATACAGATTGTTGTCCTGCAAGTGTGTGTGTGCTCAGCTCTTCCTTAATGGTGTTGCTTTAGCTGACATTTACACGGCAGGTGTAAAATGAGGGCACCTTTTATAAAGTGTAATTTTACACCATGAAACTAACAGAAGCGCACAGGGCGTAATCTGCGCCGCACACACTTAATTTTGTGGATCGCCTTATCTCCCTCATTTGCATCTTTGCCTATCAAAACAGCGGCATGTCTAGCGTATTTTGCGCTCGAAGAAGCGCCGGTGTAATTTTTTTAGGTAGGACGAAAAAAACTGGTTTTAAGGCGTAACTCGTTTTGAGGATCAGGCGCAAAAATACGCGCGGCGCAAATTTCAATTACGCCGCGCATCTCGAGTTAAGTCGGCGCATCTGCTTTGTGAATCTGGCCCTTAGTTCCTGTTGATGTGTCCTCCTTCTACTTACATTCAGCCCAATTGACCCTTTGAGCGTATGCTCACTTGGGTTCAATATATCCGGTAAGCCTTCCCTTGTGGTGGTGGGTTTTGTTTTCACACGTTAAGTTTACCGTGAATCACCGTGGGCTTGGAATTATTTGTCACACATGGTTCACCCATCTATCAAGTCAAATTGATGCACATATGTGGACTTATGTTCGATTACACTAATCTTTAGTGTTGATACAGACTTTTAGTGTCTTTTTCATTTCATTTATTTCTCAGCGCTGCAAATTTTTTTTATAATGAATGTGACAAGCAGCTAAGTGTCAATGATGTGGCATAGTTCCTACAGCAAAAGTAAAATGGCTTTGGTGAGCAGATATTGAGGCAAACAGACAAGCTCTGAGGCTGCGTACACACGATCGGTCATAACCGTTTCATCGGTTAACCGATGAAGCTGACTGATGGTCTGATGTGTCTACACACCATCGGTTAAAAAAACTATTGTGTCAGAACGCGGTGATGTAAAACACACGACGTGCTGAAAAAAAGTTCAATTCTTCCAAGCATGCGTCGACTTGATTCTGAGCATGCGCGGCCTTTTGACCAATGCTTTTGCATACTTGACTGAAGGATAACTGACCGATGGGGCCCACACACGATCGGTTTGGACCGATTAAGGGTTCTTCAGTCAGTTTTCATCGGTTTTTACCGATCCTGTGTACGCGGCCTGAGAGTAATAGAAAAAAAAGGGAGGGGTGAAAAATACTAACAGTGATGCACAGATATGGAAAAAGACACATACGACTATTTAGACTAAATAGGTAATTTTTCTGACTATAAGCAATGTTTTTGATACCAATGCAAATTGGTTATTCTCCACTGACAACCAATCTAAAATGAACCTTTTGCAGAAAGCACCAATGAAAAAGCAGCATTTGTGGGGGAGGGGGGGGCATGCTTATAATAGAGACTTTTCCCTTGACCACCAATGTGAAGCAGATATCTGCATTGATTACAGAAGTAAATAGGGAAATTGCACTGACCTCCAGTGACAAGTACTAGTGTTGTTTTGGCTGTCTGTGAAGTAGTCATTTGTGAAGCTCACAAGGATTGTGAATTGTATCTATACCAGCCAATACCAGTTCTTTAATGCTTAGGTTTAGGTGTTGAAGTGTTTGTGCCTTCTGGATTATGCTGGCATTAACTACAGTGTATGTGTTTAAATAAAAACGAAAGGCTAAATACCCTTTCTCACAGCTGTGTGGTCATGTGACCCCCCTCCGATCTTCTTCCCCGATCTATGGAGAGAAGCAGGAGGGGCTGATATTATCCTGTGATGTCAGCCGGCCAGGTGAGGGAAGGTAAGTGACAGCGGCAGTGTGGGAAAAGGTATTTAGCCTTTTCATTTGAAAAAAAAAATACACATACATATTAATATTTGAGGATGATACAAGTTTAAGCAGCGCAGGATGGGTAAACCTTACAAGAAGACCTAAAAAAGAATGGCTTAGGCAACTACATGGCAAAGAAGTTTAATGTTGAAAAATGTAAAGTAATACATTTGGGTGCTAAAAATATAAATGCAAGTTACTCACTAGGGGGAGAACTTCTGGAGGAATTTATAATGGAAAAAGACCTGGGGGTCATTTGAAACCAAATGAGGTACAGTACAGGTACGTGATTTGACGGCAAGTGGTTAAATTCTGGTAGTTCATAGTTTCCTATTGAAATCAGAGGTTAAATCACAATGTGCTTCTGGTGTGGAACACCATGACTCCCAAGAAGGCATAGGTGTATCTGCCTGAGTTTGATTTAAAGGTGTTGTAAAGTTTTTTTTTTTTAAATAACAAACATATTATACTTACCTCCATTGTGCATCTCGTTTTGCACAGAGTTGCCCCAAACCTGGTCTTCTGGGGTCCCTCGGCGACTGTCTCGGCTCCCCCCCACAAGGACCCAACACCTTAATGTGGGCAAGCTCGCATGGTGTTGAGGTCCTGCAGGCATGCTCCCGTGATACAGCTGGCGGCTATTGCAGCTCACTGTATCACTCGGCCCCACCCCCGGCACGCCACATCATTGAATGTGATTGAAGGCATCGCAGTGATCGAGGGGATGTACAATTTATTTAGTGAGTGTTCCATGCACTACAAAAGAGGGAGAAAGTTTCAGTCATTAATCTTGAAGTATTCTCACCAGAGTTGACTGGGTATGCGAGCGTAAGGATCGCGCAATTGTGACATAAATCCACGGTGAGTGTATTTAATAGAGATTGATCACTGCCATGTCTTATCTAGGCCTGCAGCAAGAGTATTCATGGACAGACAAATATAGAAAACAACAAAAAACAGTGTATAATGTATAACTTTTACACTCTACAATACAGCTGTGCTTTCAATCAGGAATCCATATAGTTCTGGGTTCCGATTGAAAGGTCATAGGTCCATTTGACTAAAAGAACCAGTAAGGCATAATACAACAATATTTAAAGAGCACGTTCCTCCCCATATATACATCAGGGATTGTTCAATATAATCCATATGTGCCGTGGACCACCCTTGGGGAATGTCTGTGAGGCAGATAGCTGCATAATAGTTGTATAAACCTATCATGTAAGCTATTCGTTCCAGAGAGGGAATCTGACCAGGAGAGGGTATGGGCAGAGTAGCAAAAGTTTTTATGGTTGTTTCTCTGTTCTTTGAACATTGGGATAAAGCGAAATGTACTTACAGGCATTGAGTTCATGACGGTTCAAGTTATCAAACCTTGATGTTGGAATTCTGCCCACTTGTACGACGGCTGGTCAGATAACCTTAAAGGATGGGTGGCACGGCTCATCCTGACGTGGTTGAAAAGCAGCGCTGTAAAGGATAAAGTGGGAGAAACAAGGGAAAGGGTGCACAAAAAGCCAAAATAAGTTTGTTAGGCTAGGATAGGACCTATGCTCGGCTGTGCATATTTCTTAATGTGATGTAAAGAGATCTGAGTGGAGTAGCTGTATAGAAGAGGTGGTTTCAGATGATCAACAAATGTGGTCTGGCTGATCTTAGGCAGTCAATCAGTAAAATGCAGAAACAGTTTCAAGTGTCCATGTGATCTTGATGTTCCAGGCGATCTCTACGTCTTGGCAGGGAGATTCCTGGATTTCCTTGGGCCTTGTCTCTTCTGTTGTAGTGAGGTGACAGTGATCTGCCACATCGATCCCTTTGTCAGAGGGTCTTTCTAGGATGTCATTGAATATGGCCTTTGCAGTACGTTCAACAGGAATTTGGTCAGGCATTTCTGGGACCCCTCTAATTCTAATGTTGTGGTGTCTCCCCCTATTGTCGAGATCTTCTAAATGGCGGTGAATCTCAATAATGTGAGTGAGGTGCATGTCAGCATTCTTCTGCATCTGCTTTATGGCTTACGCATGGTGTGCTGAGGCCTGTTCTATTACCCCAGTCCTTGCTGCAATGCCCTGTATGTCTGCTCGGATGTCAGTAATGGCAGCAGAAAGGGATGCTTTTATGTCCAATGCGACAGCCTGCAGGTTTGCCTGTAGGTCTGCAAGGCTGAGGGACTGTGCCATTTGTGGTGGGGGTGCTGTGGTGTTTTGTGCGCCCTTCTCCATGCAGTTTGAGGCGCTTCTTGTCCCTGTGGCTTGATGTATCTGCTCCTTTGTGCTAGAGGTAAGCAATCAAGCGGCCATCTCGGTCCGGTGCTAGGCCACGCCCCAAAATTTGTATTATAAAATCTTTTTATTTGTTAGTTAGGATTTATGTAAGAAAAGTATCTAAAACTACCATCCTACATTTTCTTTTACTGTAACTGACAAAGTTGCATCACTCGTCAACCTTGAATAAAGCTATTTAACTTTAGTGAAAGTAAAGAAATAGTACAGTATGTGAGCTTTAAGCCCAAATTTATTACCCCACAATAATTTTTTCCATCAGATGTTTTAAAAAGATATTACACTGCAAAGAAATGTAGGGGTTTATTTGCTAAACAAAAATATTCTACACTTCCCTGACACATTTTGGCCATGCCTTCCCATAGATTTCTCAAATGTCCCACATTTTTGGTGCATCTTCTCAAAGTGCACCAAAAGCCCTGCATACAGCATATTCTGTGTACTTTCAGAAAATGCACCAAAAAACACAGGACATAAGTTCATTAAAAAAGCATGGGTAACCATCATGAAAATTGTGGGTACACTACACTACACTCATGCGGCAGCCAAGCGACAACAGGGAAGTGTGAAAGCACCCTAAACTGAAGTCATGTTGACTTTGAATATTCAAACATCTGTTGGAAATTTAAAAACAAAAATCCTTCACAATTGGATAGATGAATGAGCACTTCCTAACCTAATTTGCTAAGCTTAAGTTGCATCTGTGCCCATTACATTTTTAATATATTCTTAACAAGAGCTTTAAAACAACCCTTGTCTGACCTCACAAGCTGCTTGTAATGTTGAAGGGTGAGTTCATGTCACGTGACCTCCAGTCACAATAACAGCCCACACACTCCATGCCATGCGACTTCACTTACAATGAGAATTTATTCCTTCCTCAAGGACCAAGTCCCACAAAAACAAATGCTTACCAGAGATTTTCATTGGTCAGTGCAGCCACACTCATCATTGGCTGCATTATGATGCTGTACAGCCACTGGAGTTTTGTAGTGAAAATTCAGAGTGTGCAGTCCATTATAGTCACAGGCAGGATTTTCAGAGTTAGTTCAACTTTTTTTTTCAATGTGGAAGGGGGAAGGGGAGACATAATTTGTTCTCAGAAATCACAATAAGGACCGTAATGTTAAGACCGACACTTTTGAAAAAAAAAAACATTTATTACTTTAGTGCTATTAAGCGTCTTTTAAAGTTGTGCGACCTGAAAGTCGCACAAAGTTGCTGCAATTTTTGCCATGATTTTTCAGTGACTTTCCCACGATTTGAAGCAAGGCCTGTGTGATCTTGAGGTCTATGGACCTCAAGTCGCATCAAAGTTGAACCTAAGTAGTGCAGGGACTACTTTGAAGCCTCTTTGACTTGAAGTCACACATATATGAAAGGTACTCATTGGAAATCATGGGGACACGTGCGATGTCCACCGGCGACCCGCAATCACGATGAGTCCATAAATCTATCCTCTATTTTGTAGACGCTATAACTTTTGTGTAAACCAATCAATATACGTTTATTGCAATTTTTTTACCAAAAATATGTAGCAGAATACATATTGGCCTAAACTGATCAATACATTTGTATTTTAGCAGAAAGTAAAAAAATATTGTTATTTTTTCAAAATTGTCGGCCTTTTTTTGTTTATAGCAATAAAAACTGCAGAAGTGATAAAATACCACCAAAAGAAAGCTCTATTTCTGGGGGGAAAAAACATCAATTTTGTTTGGGTACATTGTTGCACGCCAGTGAAATTGTCAGTTAAAGAGACACAGTGCCGTATCACAAAAAATGGCCTGGTCATTAAGTGGGTAAAACCTTCCAGGGCTGAAGTAGTTAAACATTTAGGGTGATCAACGGGTTCATAGAAGTGTGCCTAGCAGGTGTTTACAGAAAATAAAAAAGGGGGTTCCCCTGGGTGGACTTTTAAGGCACTGATAGTATTAATTCCAAATATACGGGATATTAAAGTAAAAATAATAGTTTTTATTCACAATTATACATATTTATCAAACAAATGAAATATTGAATTAAAATATACAGTTCCAAAGATTGTCACCATATAGGTACAAAAATGAAAACCTTCTTTATACTCGACGCGTTTCGGCATAACCTTCTTCAGGGGTGTGTAGAGAAGGATAATTAGTTCATCTAAGCATAAAAATACATAAAGCTAATTACATGCATTTAGAACATTATTATTAAATATATACAAACAGTTTTCTTTATATATGATGTATATACATGTAATCATTCACTTACGTATTATAAATGTAGTAGAAGGATGATGAATATTTCATTGGATGCGATTTTTTAAAAGCATTGAGAATATAATCAGCACGCTGGGTTCTGTCAATGAGGTTGCCAGTCAAGCAAGAAAGGGGTATCAAGCCCCATACACACTATCAGTTTTCCTGTCAGTTTTCTCTTCAGGTTTACCAAAACCATGTAGTGCAAGGGCCTGCCTGATTGCATACAAATTGAAACTCTTGAGGTTTTACCTCATATTAGATGGTTTTGGTAAACCTGAAGAGAAAACTGTCAGGAAAACTGATAGTGTGTATGGGGCTTCAGAATATACAATTAATGCAGGTTTGAGAAGGACATTTATAATGGTGTTCATCCCGTTAGGGAGAAATTATTCCAAAGATCGAGAATCCGGTGAATCAACCAGAAGAGATATCCTGGGACTGGGATGAAGGTCCCTAAAAATATAAGATAATAAATACAAATAATGTACCCCAATAGGGCTAAATGATATTATATAGAAAGAGTAAAGATTTGCTACAATAACAGTTTATATGTTAAAAAATGAATAAAGGATAATGAAAGGTTATATACGTATATGTACCTGAGTATATGAGATCTGCAACAAACCTAAAAATGTCTGCTGTCAAACAGTAAACTGTATTACTACAGGGATAGAAAACGATATGACATTACTATAGGCATTAATCTAGCCTTAATTTTTACCTCAAATTTTTTAAGTATTTGTAGAACTATTTAAAGTAATATTATATAGAAAATGAGAAATAAAAAAAGGAGAGGGGGGGCCATAGATCAAATATATACACTATGGGCTAGATTCAGGTACGGCGACGTAAATTTGTGCGGGCGTAGCGTATGTTATTTACGCTACGCCGCCACAATTTAGAGAGGCAAGTGCAGTATTCACAAAGCACTTGCTCCGTAAGTTGCGGCGGCGTAGCGTAAATTTGCCGGCGTAAGCGCGCCAAATTCAAATTGTCAAGAGGTGGGCGTGTTTTGTGCAAATAAAACATGACCCCACGTAAATGACATTTCTCACGAACGGCGCATGCGCCGGCCGTGAACGTATCCCAGTGCGCATGCTCCTAATCACGTCGCAAATAGTCAATGCTTTCGACGTGAACGTAATTTACGCAAAGCCCTATTCGCGAACGACTTACGCAAACAACGTAAAATTTTCAAAATTCGGCGCGCGAACGACGTCCATACTTAACATTGGCTATGCCTCATATAGCAGGAGTAACGTTACGCCGGAAAAAGCCTTACGCAAACGACGTAAAAAAATCCGCCTGGCGCATGTACGTTTCTGAATCAGCGTATTCAGCTCATTTGCATATTATACGCTAAAATAGACGGAAGCGCCACCTAGCGGCCAGCGTAAATATGCACCCTAAGATACGATGGCGTAGGAGACTTACGCCGCTCGTATCTTAGCCTAATTTAAGCGTATCTGGTTTTCAGAATACGCTTAAATTTACGACGGCGTAGATTCAGAGTTACGACGGCGTATCTACTGATATGCCAACGTAACTGTCTCTGAATCTAGCCCTATATCATTGTCCTATTAAATTATGCTGATTTACTCACTCCAATTTATCTTAAAAATGACAGGATATGTCTGTATATTCATAATAAGTCAAATAGCATCATTTGGTTGAATTATGTTAAGGAACAAAAAATATATCAATATAATGATATCTTCTGTTGTTTAATATTTGTTCATATAGATGCTAATAAACAAATAAGTTTGAATAACTAAATCCAAACTAGGGAGTACCCGAGCATAAGGGTGATTGTATAGTCAACCTCACTATGACAGTCCAGCAAGGAATGCTGGTGTGAAGGTGTGGGTGCTCTGTATTTATATCAAGTCCCTCCCATCAGTTATCACAGTTAACTGCAGACAGCTGTCTGCGAGAAACAAAGATAATAGGGAACTCCTAATTAGTCCCCTGGATCTGGTGGATCCAAGCATAAAGGTGATGGTTTAGTAAATATATGAAAGCCATATCTATAAAGATCCACTTGAGGGTAGTATTGCATAAAATCATATATTATTTTGATATTTTGCAACACTACCCTCTAGTGGATCTTTATAGATATGGCTTTCATATGTTTACTAAACCATCACGATATCAAATATTATTTTGATATTTTGCAACACTACCCTCTAGTGGATCTTTATAGATATGGATTTCATATGTTTACTAAACCATCACATTTATGCTTGGATCCACCAGATCCAGGGGACTAATTAGGAGTTCCCTATTATCTTTGTTTCTCGCAGACAGCTGTCTGCAGTTAACTGCGATAGCTTATGGGAAGGACTTGATATAAATACAGAGCACCCACACCTTGAGCCCTGGTTCACACTGGGTACGATTTGGAACGATTTGAGATGCGATTTGACAAGTCAAATCGCATTTCAAATCGGCGGCAATTGTCGGCAATGGCACTGTCCTAATCAGTGCGACGCCGCATCTGCGATTTCAAAAAGTAGTTCCTGTACTACTTTTTGCGATTTCGGGCCGCGATTTACATTAAATTGTGGCCGAAATCGCGGCAAAATCGCGGCAAAATCGCAGCCGCGAAATCGCAGTAAAATCGCGCATTTTACCGCGATTTTGAATTCGCAGCAGTGTAACCTAGGCTCACACCAGCATTCCTTGCTGGACTGTCATGGTGTGAGGTGGACTCTGTCAATTAAGTTCCATGTCTATATTACCTGCCTTAATGATATTATGCAACACTACCCTTTAGTGGATCTCTATAGATATGACTTTTATATGTTTACTAAACAATCACCCTTATGCTCGGGTACTCCCTAGTTTTGATTTAGTTATTCAAACTTATTTGTTTGTCATCATCTATATGAACAAATATTAAACAACATAAAATATCATTATATTTATATATTTATTGTTCCTTAACATAATTCAACCAAATGATGCTATTTGACTTATTATGAATATACAGACATATCATGTAATTTTTAAGATAAATTGAAGTTTGTAAATCAGTATAATTTAATAGGACAATGATATAGTGTACTGTTTGACAGCGCACATTATTAGGTTTGTTGCGGATCTCACATACTCAGGTACATATACATATATAACCTTTCATTATCCTTTATTAATTTCTTAACATATAAACTGTTATTGTAGCAAATCTTTACTCTTTCTATGTAAGATATATCATTTAGCCCTATTGGGGTACAATCCATTATTTGTATTTATTATCTTATATTTTTAGGGACCTTCATCCCAGTCCCAGGATATCTCTTCTGGTTGATCCACCTGCTTCTCAATCTTTGGAATAATTTCTCCATAATGGGATGAACACCTGTTCCTTATAAATGTCCTTCTCAAACCTGCATTAATTGTATATTCTGATACTCCTTTCTTGCTTGGCTGGCAACCTCATTGACAGAACCCAGTGTGCTGTTTATATTCTCAATGCTTTTAAAAAATTGCATCCAATGAAATATTCATCATCCTTCTACTACTGTACATTTATAATACATAAGTGAATGATTACATGTATATACATCATATATAAAGAATACTTTATGTATATATTTAATAATAATGTTCTAAATGCATACAATTAACTTTATGTATTTTTATGCTTAGATGAACTAATTGTCCTTCTCTACACACCCCTGAAGAAGGTTACCCCAAAACGGGTCAGCTGTAAAGAAGGTTTTCATGTATTTACCCATATGGTGACAATCTTTGGAACAGTATATTTTAATTCAATATTTCATTTTTTTTTATAAATATGTATAATTTTGAATACATTTTTTTTCACTTCAATATCCCGTATATTTGGAATTAATAATATCAGTGCCTTAAAAGTCCACCCAGGGGAACCCCCTTTTTTCTTTTCTCATATATAATGGATGTGGCACAAGCATGCATTTGCCATTTACCCCCCTTTCTAGCAGGTGTTTACATAGTGTTTATCATGTGCACTGCTTTTACTAGGGAACGTGATGGATTTGAGTCCCTGCTTTGCAGGAACACAGAATGCATCCATTCCCCCCTGTCAGAACATAACTCTGTCTCTGTTCTGAGTCTCTATCCAATGATCAGTGGGTTCCAGCAGACATTGAGGGCCTGGCACCTGCATATTGGATCACAAATATATACGTGATCTGTAGCACAGCTGCTGCCCTGTAGTAGGAAAACTGCTATAGGATGGTCAGTAATGGGTTAAGAAACATTCACTTTATGTAGTGAACATTCTTATTCCTTTTATAAATTAACCCCTTAAAATGTTCATTGACTAATTTCATGTGAATTCTGGATGGTGAATTCACACCATCAGTAAATTTAAGGTACACTAAATCTGCCATCATCAGTATAAGTTGATTATTGTGTATTTTAACCAATTACTAAAATTATAGTTTATGAGAAGCTGAAAAAAGGAACAGCTGCAAATAATATCCACTGTTCACTACCCCTAAAAACAGTAAAATGTAATTTATAACAAATGTAATAAAAAAATTGCCTGCCTTTATTATTTAAGTAAATGTACAATATATATATATATATGTAAAGTGCTACATTGATTGACGGCACATACCGGTAATAAATAATAAATACATAAACATCACATTGGTTGAAATAGAAGGTAACAGGTCAGAAGTTTTTTTTTTGCATATGTACAAGGTATTGTTAAATGTATTTGCAATTCTTTTCTGCATAACCTCTGTGGTTGTGTGGATGATTCTTGCAATTTTTATAGCAGTGAGTGATACTCTATGTTAAAAAAATTCTGCTGTGTGATATGTTGCTTAATATCAAAATACCATAGAATGATCGTATAGAACAATAGCAGCACATAGCAGATACAAGTATTTTTTTATTTTGGGAATTATGAGGTTGCCATTGCTCACTTGCTTCTAAGGCCCCTTTTACATGTACGGATCCCGTGAGGATCCGTACATGTCTCATCCGCTTGCTCAGCGGGGATCGCTCCGTTGATCCCCGATAAGCCAGCAGATGACAGGGCCGTCCCTGCACACTGTGCAGGGACCACCCTGTCAGATCTCTGCTCTCCCCTATGGGGGGATCGGATGAACACGAACCGTCTGTCTGTGTTCACCCAATCCGCTTTGCAGACTGACGGAAAAATAGGATTTTCCTCCGTCTGCAGAATCGGAGCATAGCGGACACCGATGAGATCAGATGTCAGCTGATGTTCATCCGTTGACACCCGTTTTTCCATAGGGATACATATATGTCCCCTTTTCATCCGTAAAGCTGGTGTGAAAGAGTTCTAAGAAAGTAAATTTTTCTAAATATTATGATTATCTACTATAAATAAAATGGTCTTCCATACTAAGTTTTTTCTCATAATAATTATGACCAAAATTATTCAAAATTAGACTTAAATCAACTCAATGAGCAAATTCAGTATTACTTAACAAAAAATTAAATACACAATTTGCACATATTGTTTTATTTTTTATTTTTCAGTTCACAAAAAAGAGTAATTTAAATGTCCATGTTTTTCCATAAACCTGTGCCGAGTCTATGGTAAACAAAAAAAAAACATAAAAAAATTACATTGTGAACACATTTACCCTGTTTATTTGAATGTGGATCTTCATAAAGCAAGTAGGGTTTATATAAGTATATATATATATATATATAGTATGTATATATATATATATATATATATATATATACATATTTATTTTAGAGGTTTTTAAATATCACAATACAAAAATATGAATACGCAATTAATAAATTTGTTCAAACATATCAATTGTTTTACTTAATATAAATCCACACAAAAGTATAATATTTTAATTCTTGACATAAATTACCTTGTGCTTTAACAGCTTTCTTTTTACTCTACTGAGCACTAATTTGCAAGTTACAGAATATTTTTTGTTTTTGCAAACAAATTTATCACAGTACGTCTGTGAGTACCTTGCCTAGTATTGTATTAACGAATCAGTTTTGTCCTTTTTGTTTAGCTGTTTAAGGCAAGAGAGCAAGTATATAAAGTAAATGCATATTGCTACCATGCAGTGCTGCATTATAGGTGAAGTTACTTAATTTATTTACATATATATATATATATATATATATATATATATATATATATATATATATATATATATATATATATATATATATATATATATATATATATATATATATATATATAAAACCTTAAGTTGACACTTTTTAATGACAAAACTTAAAGGTTATGCTACAATATATTTGAAAAAAAATCTGCACAATGTTTAAGAAAAAGACAATTTTTAAAATGATTCAAGTTTTTGTATAATTTTTGTGCATTTGCTTTTTTATTAAGCTTCTTAACCAATTCACTATATGTGACAAACAGGTTAAGCACTATTACATATAAAAATACATCAAAATTCTGGTAAACAAACCATTTTCATGTAGATCATAAAACATATATACATTTTTTAAAACCTATCTTTCATTTTCATCAGTGGTAGTGCTAGTAAGTTGGACTCCTTAAGACTGTAGTAACATGACTTTATCAAAATGTAACATTTCAACATCTGACTACAAAGCTGCAACAAAACTTCCTAAGTTTAATCTTTAGATTACCAATAATTTGGTTGATCATTTTTATAGAAACAGAGAAGTGATATGCTGTATCTATAATATTGCATACATTGAAATCCAATTACAAATGATCTAATCCAATTTTGATATATTTTGTATTTCTTTTAGTGCAAAGGTGCCTTATGTGAAAAGAATGTTTATGTACTAATATAAAATGTACTATATTTGATTCTATACCTAATAAAATGTTATTATATTTGCATATTTATAATGGTTGGTTTCAGCATATTTAATTGTTATAAATTTAAAAGTAAAGACTAAAGGAGTGAATTTGTGAAACTTGCATTTCTTATTGCTTTCAAGTTGAGCAAACATTTAAGTAGAAAGATTGACTGTTGGTTGTCAACTTACTATTTTTATTTGTTAATAGGCTTATTTTAAGAAAATTACCCTTTATAATAAAAAAATGTAAAACCTAATATGTAATTTCTATTAAAATAAATAGTTTTTGCTGATTTACTTGGGAATTTAAAACACATGACCATAATGTTTTTCCTAATAAGCTTGCATGTGCTTAATAGGTCACCTGTTTGCCTATAAGGCTCCATGCACACAGAAGCTGATAAACTGCAGTTTATTGGTGTTTTGGCATTTTTTTTAAAAGCCCATAAACTGAACTCTATGTTAGCCTATGTGCCCATGCACACATGGGCATTTTTTAGCGTTAATGAGCTTTGGAGTTTATTGGCTTTTTTCTGAACGCCCAAATATGCGTTCTAAGTGCTGTTTTTCGGCGGGGAAAACACTTTTTTTTATCCATTGAAAAAAAAATGCTACAGAGTTAATGGGAGCTGAAAAGACATTAAAGTGGTGGAAACCCTGAAAAACGCAAATCAATCTAATTATACAGTTTAATATATATTACCTATAATAAGCATTTGAGCTTAGTTTGGTATCTTAAAGCAATCCCCTTCTCCAGAAATCCTCCCTGCTCTTTTGGACAGCATAAACCCAACACAAGCAGAATATTTGTGCCGCCACTCCCCCTCTCCTGTGAGTGACAGGCTGGGCTGAAGATGAGACCAGCACAAGCCTTTGTGTAATACACTGCAAAAGGGAGGGGTGTCCTATCCCTGCTGTTCTCTGCCTTTACAAGATCGAGCTCCTGCCAGGCTCCCTCAGAGAACTCATTGATGCTGCACCGGTGATTTATAACATAGATCAGCATCACTTCATTAACTCTGTGGTTACTATCTATTAAGTGTGCTGACAGCTGATTACTGTCTCAGCACCTAGCGTGTGAATTGCTGTTTACAGAGTTTTAATTGAGAATGATTTCACATTTCAAACTTCCACATTGTCACTTTATGCTGAAGGGTTCCTAGGATGTTTTACTATTAACCCCTTTCTACCAGCTTTCTCCTGATTAGCACATAACCTATGCTGTAAGCAAAGCTGACATAGTCACTGGCACATGTGTATTCCCCTGGATGTACTCAGGAGACATGCCCACAGGCAGTGGCAGCTGGTGCACCATTTGTTGGGGGGTGGCAAACAAACCCCCCCCCCACCAGGTCCATACTTATCCCATCTAGGTCCCAGATTTCCTGGCTTAAGATCCACCTCCTGTTCTTATTGGCTGGGAAGAGAAGTCGGAAGAAAATAACGAATATTGATTCACCAATATCACAAGTGGGTGAGTTTGTGGCACAGTGCTCTGCACCCCAAGCCTAACCTTGTTTAAGCCAGTTAAAGGCTCAGGCACTAATTGTGTGCTTTAAAAAAAGTTTGGCACCCCACATGGATATTAGGGGGTGGCACATGGAGATTAGGGGGCGGTGCCCCTGCACCCCTTATGGACTGACTGCTACTGTCCACAGGCATACAGATATCATATAGCTGTTCTGTGTGTGTTTTTGAGCCAAGGCTGCAGGGTCTCCGCCTACTATTTTCTGGTCATAAGCAACACCCACAGACCAGCAGCTTTAGGAGGGCCGAGACAAGCTAATTTTTTTCTGAAGTTCACTCACAGCTGTTTTTTTTTACATTAAAATGCATTAATTTATGGCAAAAATATATATATATTTTTTAATTTGCATTTACAACTACTTTAATGTTAAATAATGCATGTATTACAGCTTACTGAATTAAGTTTATTTAATAAAGTGGGAACTATGTCGAAATGTCCAATTTTGCTTTTCTATGTTTCTGTATGCTTGTATATTGAAAAACATAAATTGTTATATAGGATAGTGCCATACAATTTTATCTATTAAAATTTTCTTTTGGAAACAGACATAGGAGTCTTTTTTGGAAACAGATATAGGTGTCTTTTTATTATAAGATGTTCCCTTATCAAAAGTAATGTTCCCATATCTTAGTGAATAAAGTAATGTTTTTATTACTTTAATCATCATGAAAACCGAGTAAAACTATTTTTTTTTGCTATGCAATCCTTTAACTTAGAAAATTAGCTTTTTATGTTTGTATGTTGCTTACACTTTTGTTTGTTATGTCAGTATACTTTAAAATAAAAATATAGAAACAGAAAAAAAAATTCGCACATTTGACAGAAAATTTAGATTTTCTCTTCATTAACTCTACATGTAGATACAGAACTTTATGTAATAACTGTAATTACAAACATTTTAATATATTAATTACAAACTATATGAAAAGCAAGTTGAGTTTTAAAACACACGTCAAATAGAACATTTGCATTACTAGGTTTCCACAGTGTGTAGCCCTAAACTGACTGAGATGCTGAGCTCAGCTTGAGAGTAACCCCTTTTGCTCATCTTAATGCATAAACAAAGGTATTAAAACAAATGATAACAATAAATAATCCGTTTATACTATGGCTATGTATGCATTCATAACTTTATGGCCATAAGGAGTGGGGTACTAAAGGGGTACTTTTCATTCTAGTCTGTTGAGCTAAAGTAGTCAGTTTTGAGGGAATTTAAAAAGGTACCATTGGAGTAGTTAATGTAAACATGGATAAAGGTGAAAACAAATCCTTTAGTAAATCATCCCCTTAGATGTTTTGCTATTTTCTCACATGTCTCAATAGAAAACATTTTAAAGTGCTTCTGCTCTCATATTTATTTTCTGATTTATTAAGAAATGTATTTTGAAAATGATGTGTTAAAGAAATTATTAATGCAAACATGCATGTTATCTTCTAAACCTGTGTTTTCTCTGAAAATGTAACTGATAATATAGAACATTTTATATGAGCAGGCATTGTAATGGGTAAGAATGTGTGACCATTTTGGAGCTGTGTATACAGGGCAGGCTAAACAAAAAAATATTTTAGCATTCACATGTGGTAGTTAACTTTCGAATTGGTGCACCAAGGCATATTTAACAATTGACCTCCAGAAGATTTACCCCCTTCATGACCAGGTAATTTTTTGCAATACGGCACTGCGTTATTTTAGCTGAATATTGCGTGGTCGTGCGACACTGTACCCAAATAAAACAAATGTTTTTTTCCCACAAATCAAATTTTCTTTTGGTGGTATTTGATTACCAATACTTATTCTATTTTTGTTGCACTATAAACAAAAAAACAAAACAAACAACTTTGAAAAAAAAAACAATATTTTTTACTTTCTGTTATTAAACATATTCCTAAAAAAAAGTCTTCATAAATTTAGCCTATATATAAATATGTATTCTGCTACATATTTTTGGTAAAAAAACAAAACAATAAGCTTATATTGATTTACACAAACATTGTATTGTTTACAATATATATTTATGTTTTTTTTTCTAGTAATGGCGGCAATCAGTGACTTTTAGTGGGACTACGATATTGCGGAGAACAGTCAGACACTAACTGACACATTTGACACTTTGTGATAACCAGTGACACAAATACAGTCACTGTACTAATGACACTGTCTGGGAGGGGAGTTAAACATTTAGGACTATCAAAGAGTTAAATGTGTGCCTAGCCAGTGTTTGTATTTACTATGTGTGCTGCTTTTACTAGAGGAAGACATGGATTCTACTTCCTTTGCAGGAACACCAAATCCATGCCTTTCCCCCCTGTCAGAACCAGGACCTGCATTGTTTACATAGGCAGATGCCCAATCTGTGTAGTTTACTGGTGATCGGCAGGTGCTGGAGCACATCAAGTGCCCCACACCCGCAGATCGGCTTCTGTTGTGAATTTTTACAGCAGAAGCGGCCCCCTGGTGGCACGCACATGTCCCTGCAGGCAGAAATCCGGAATCACGTAAATATTTATGATCTAGCACACAGCTGCCACCATGTAGCAGTAAAACTGCTATAGGGTGGTCGCTAAGTGGTTACAATTCAATGAACACATATGCATCAAGAAACAATAAATGGAGAAAATCCTTCCTCTTAGTTTAATAATATTTTTTTTAAATCTTAAAGATTTCACTTGACTTAGAGTGACGATTGATTTCAGTGAAGTGGGATAGATTTGCAGAACTATGTTGCCTGGTCTAATGCTGAGCTAGAATAATATAGCTCATGGATTGGTAAAAGCTGTCAAATTATTTAACTCCCCAAAATCCATTCAACCCAGGTAGTTCTGTTCAGGGTATGTTTAAAAAGTGTTATCTATTGACAACAAGGTATTGCAAAGCCTGTGTTATTGTAGGTGACTATATGCTTTCTAGTGAACTGTTTTATTTTGTGTCAGAATAGGCATCTTTCTCATGAATCAGCAGGCTTAAAAGTAAGAGACAAAGAAGAAGGGCTGTGAGCACACACTATGGCCTCGTACACACGACCAGTTTCCTCGGCAGAATTCAGTTTCCGACCGAGTTTCTGGCTGAATTCTGCCGAGAAACCCGGCCGTGTGTACACTTTCGGCCGAGGAAGCCGACGAGGAGCTTGACGAGGAAATAGAGAACATGTTCTCTATTTCCTCGTTGTTCTATGGGAGCTCTCGGCCCGCCGAGCTCCTCGGCGGCTTCAGGGCTGAACTGGCCGAGGAACTCGATGTGTTTGGCACGTCGAGTTCCTTGGCCGTGTGTACGAGGCCTTTGAATTGCATTTAGTAATACTAAAGCAATTGATGATGAGGATACCAATTTCAGTGACCCACATATATGTCTCAGTTGATTCATAGATCTTGCATTGACTCTAGCAAAGAATGGTAAGACAACTCAAAAAGAAAAAGGTCATAGCTTGAAGTTCTCAAATATACTGTAGTTGTTTATGGGGTGGACAGCCTAGACCCTGTAAACAGAAATGTTTGGTAGGCTATGATGACCTAGCTAACATTCTAGTATCTTAATAATTGCATAATCTGCAAATGTGATATAATATCATTTCAGAGGAACTTCCCTGAGTTTTGGTTTATGCATACGAAATAGTTATAGCCCTGTATATACAATTATTTATCCACATACATTTGAATGATAGCTGTAAATCTACATTCTCTTGCAAACCACTTTGTAAAAAAGTTGTATGTGTATTATAAGGCAATAAACTTCTTGGTTACATTGGTAAGCATTTTACTATAGGAAAGAAAAAAGACTGAAATAAGGATATATGTAATCCTAACATATTCTGGTCCAGTGTCATTTCACAAACCTCAGCAGTCTTAATCATAATTGACAAACACAGAATGCAGCATGTATTTGAAGTACATGAAAAATATGAGAATAATGACTAGAATATTAACTGCAGACGACTTTAATGTTTCTCTTGTGTGGTCGAAAGTATTGTGAATAAGAGGAGCAAGAAAGTAAGGAACAACCTTCAAAAGAGGTGACCTTTAAAAACATTTACATAAAATAATCTAGTAAATTGGCAGAAATCATAATTTCACACTTTATATATAGTGTGAAAAAATGATTGCAAGTTTAAAATAAAAAATGTTGTAATATATTTGTTGCATCTGTTTTTATGCAATAAAATCTCCCGAAAATGGAATACATAAAACTAATTAAAGAACACACTATTTTGTGGATATTTTTTATAAAATGTTACAATGGCTTAACATTTTTAACAACTGTAATTTGTAATTGTTATACATTCTCTTGACCTAATGTCACAATACTAGTATATTTATTATAAAACAGCAGGGTAAGCTGTCACCTACTAATGGATAGTGGCATGTATGCTCATTTTTATTAATAAAATAAAGTGCATCAATAGGCAAAACCTTTTTTTTCAATTTTGAATAGATTAGGGAAGTGTTTGGCCCTTTTCCCAGAGACTGTCATCACCCAGACAGCAAATGAAGAGAAATAAAAAATGTAATAGTTGTCACCAGAACAAGAGGTAAGATGAAATCTTTTAATGATGCAAATGTTTTGGGCAACTATCTAATACAGGAATTCCCATTACCTTGAAAGATGTCCATTGTCTTTTTTGTGTCTCTGGGCCAGAAAGTGAAGGGAAATGTCCCCAATGGTACACAGACAGCAAAAAATAAATGGCAGGGGTTAACCCTTCCCCACTCTATACAAAACTAAAAATACAGTTTTGACAAAACATACACTTTAAATAAAAAAATGTAAGTAGAACTTCACTAATCATTACTAGTAGCCCTTTTTGAAAAAAAAAAGACCATTCATGGGGTCACCATCGCTTTAACTGTCAAGCGCAGGTGTAAGACTTATAAAAAGTGTGGAAACACCTCCTCCTTAAAGGAAAAGTCCAGCCTGAGCTTGTTTGGCTGGGCTTCTCCTATGGGTCACAGGAGTGCAATTAATTTTGCACTCCTGTGACTATTTTCAGCAGAGAGGGAACTGAAGTCTGCTCTTTGCTGATGTCACCAATATCAGTGTAGACGCCCCATCATCCCGGCTTTGGAAGTCTGGATCCACCAGGTGCCGGGACTGATAGCCATCTCAGCGAGCTGCTGAGACACTGAGATGGCCGATCCCCGCCCCTCCACAGATCAGTGCTCCAGTGAGCATGGAGGAGCAAAGCAGGAGAGCTGCTGATTGACAGGCAGCAGCTCTCTGCTTGGGGAGCTGAGAGAATCAAGCTATCTGCAATGTTCGATTTCTCGGTTATCAGTGAAGAGGTGCTGGGGGACAGATGTGGCATCGGACTGATGCTGCATCCACCTAGGTAAGTATGAATCTGCAGTAACCCTGATTGCCATACTTATCTTCTAACATATCGCAGGTGAGGAGGTCATATTGTGGCACAAAAATGTCATGCTTGTAGTTCCACAATCAGACCTTCATCTCCAGATCCCTTTACTAGTTTAAGCTGACCTTCCACCACCAAGTGCTTATTTACCTCCTCCAACAGTGGCAGACTCTACCTCCTCCAACAGTGGCAGACTCTAGTGTTGTTTACAACATGTACTCTAAAAATTTAGTAGTGAGTTACTTATTCTAAGGGGGTTATTTAGGAAAGGAAAATCCACTTTGCACTGCAAGTACACTTTAAAGTGCACTTGAAAGTGCAATTGCTGTAGATCGCTGTAGATCTGAGGGGAAGCTCTGAAATAAGGGGAAGCTCTGCTGATTTGATCATCCGATCATTTGCAAGCTAAAATGTTGTTGTTTTTTTTCCTTGCATGTCCCCCTCAGATCTA
The DNA here is from genome assembly GCF_905171775.1 of Rana temporaria. Classification (NCBI taxonomy): domain Eukaryota; kingdom Metazoa; phylum Chordata; class Amphibia; order Anura; family Ranidae; genus Rana; species Rana temporaria. The sequence continues at coordinate 415,907,089 of NC_053490.1, forward strand.
CAGTGACTGCACTTGAAAGTGCACTTTCAAGTGCACTTGCAGTGCAAAGTGGATTTGCCTTTCGTAAATAACCCCCTAAGTCTGCAACTCTGCATTAGTATACATACAATTGAGTGGGATGTACCTGTACTGCAGGACCAACAGGTCTCACTCAAGCTTTTTAGGATATTATAAACAACACAAACACTGCACTGCTGTCACAAGAGATCTAGCTCTATATTACCCAAACCTTGAGAAACTGCAACATTCAGACCTTGCCCCGTTCCAACATATACAGTATAATTTCAATATAATTAAACAACTTTGTTCTATTGCTCAACAATAGGTTCATTGTAAAGACAAACAACAAAACAAGTGTGGCGCCAGTAACAGAACAAGTTTTTTTTTTAAATTGAAAAATAAATCAGTGGTAGGCTACAATTATTAGAAAATTCTGCCAGGCATTGATAAGCAGCTATATGGTAAAACACATTGTAAAGACGACATGCACAGGTATACTGTAGACTGTAGACAACAAGGGAACCTTGACATGTTTTACACAAAGTGTTTAACCGTTACTTATGATTGAGCACTTTGCACAAAATTAATTAAGGTTTACTTGTTTATGTGTGTTTACCAGTGCAAACCTTCCTCACAATAAGCAAACAGTTGTGAACATTGCTTGTTTATGTGTGTTTACCAGTGCAAACCTTCCTCACAATAAACATACAGTTGTGAAAAAGAATGAAGCAGTTTTATTACATTGGAATTTCTATGAGATGTTAATAAGCAGTCTTGGGCAGCCCAATACTAGATGCAGACAACGTATGGGCCTACCACCATTAAGGAAGTAAGAAAGCACTTGTTGGATGGGGTAATAGCTAGCCTAGGCTAAGGGGGATGGGGACAGGTTATAGAATTAGTAAACATTTTTTAAGTCTACTAAGTGTTTTTGATGACTTGTGACTTTGACTGCTTTTCACAGTCGTATATGTGCCACTTTAAATGCCTTTTTGCGTGTATTCTGAATATATACTATATTATAAAAAAGCATTTTATTTGTGAATAACTTTATTTTCTTCAAACATTCATCCATGTTTTCAGGATATTCTTCTTTTCTTCAGTGGAAATATTTTTTTCTCAGTTTATGTTGGGTGATGTTCCCATAAATCCCCAGAGGCACAGTCATACAATAACAACGTATCTCTGTTTCATCGTAAGAGAGGAAAATAATATTCACAGGAACATCTACAATAAATGGCAATGCAAATTTTATAAAGCTAACGGCTGTGATTATTCTATACATTATGACATTTCCATGACTGTCCTGAGATTTTGTAATGCACAAAAATCAATTTTTATGTATGGCCAACCTAAAGGCAATATCAAATATATTGATAGATATTGTAGTTTTGCTGAGTTTTCACAAGTTTAAGGTACATTGTCCTCTAAAATTTGTTGATTATTACAAAGTGGCTGAAAAATCATATTATTAGGAATAATAGATGGTTTTGTATAGTTGTGTGTTATATATCATGGAAATGTGTCACGCCGCACACCTAAGTCAGTTACAAATATATTGAAGTTTTTTTAACAAAACCATCAAATTTCTCTCACTTTTCCCAATGTTATATAACAAAATCACCAAGTTTGTATTGGCTAAAAAAAATTGTGGTTATAACTCCATATTAGCTAATGTACTTTAGATTCAAATATCAAACTTGTTTGCTGTTTCTGTCCCATGTCTCTCTCTATTTATACATGTGCCCTCTCTCTCTTTAGGCTTAAAGAAAAGCCAAAAATATAGTGGTACTTACATTGAAAAGTGACAGAAAAGACAAACTAAAAGGACAGAAGCATTACCCAGTCTACGGTCTGCAATCTGTTTGCAATATTTATATTCATATACCCGAATTTCATCTTCTTAAAAAAATTGCCTTTTACACCCCCCCCCCCCCTACACACACTCACATTCAGAAACAAAAAAACACAAGAACCATGCTGGAAACCCCAGGGAAACGTTCATGCAAACCTCTTTGTGTAAGGATGTATGTGTTACAGTAACAGTAGTGCTCTTTACAGGAGGAAGGGGCAAAAAATGTCCCCATGCCAAAACACTTGCTTGGTGCTAAAAAATGTGATATGAATTTATAGATATATTTTCTAAGAATTAAATCACCAGTCAGAACTGGGCTGTGTAAGACCATCCTATGGGAGCAGAGCATAATTATTTTTATTAAAAGATTTATTCGTTGACTTTTGAATCTGATGAAGTTAAGACCTCTTAACGCACTTGCCTGATGTTGAGAACATACAGTTTGCATATATATATATTTGCTTTTATTTGTATGCATGAATGTTAGGGGTAAAAAAAAAAAAAAAAAATGGCAAAATATTTTCTTCATTAAGTAAATATATATAAAAAAAAATGTATAAGGAAATGAATCAGTCGTGTATGCAGACAACAAGCAGAGCGGTAAGTCAATTTCATTGCACCTTTTCCCCACAATGTGATGATTTTTTTTAAGAGGGTGACTGCACCAATAAGTAAAGATATTTATATATGCAAATAACCAGGTGTGTCCTTTAAAACACCAAAATAAACAATATATATATATATATATATATATATATATATATATATATATATATATATATATATATATATCAATCAGTATATAAGTAGTATTTAATTACTTATGCATTTGTATGTATTTAGACTTTTAGTGGGCGTTTGATGGTTTTTATGAGTCTCGAAACAAGATGATAGTTAGGACAATATACTACAGAGGGTCAAGTTAGTGTAGATTTATTTGTGTGTATAGATACTAATGCTAAAGAGGTGTGACCACATGTTAACGCCTACATATTCTTAGGAAGCAATTAAAAGCAGGGATTCTTAATTGGCATATATTGCAATATATGTTCAATCTGGCTAACTGCATAAAAGTGATCCCTCCCTGGCCAATCCTTATTTCACCTAGAAGATTGACAACCTATTACTGGCTAAATAGCATAAAAACATAGTCATATAATGCCAATATGGGGCAAACAGGCATAGCTGAAGGTGAGCTACAGACCAAAACCCAGCTATGCATATCCACAACTGGAAGGCTCCATTAACACCTGAGCATACTGGAATCACAATTGGAATTGCTCGATTCTGCCCCTCGATTCCAGAATTGTGCTAAAACATAGGATGCATTTATGTTGCCATTTTTTTTAATGCCACCCAAAATGTAGTGCAATTTTGCTGCAAATGTCGACTGACAAAACGTGCTAAAATCAAAGCAAAAATTGCAATGCCAAACGCCCCTGGCTCTGTGCCAAGTTTTGCTACATATCTTCTTTGGGGCATTTTTGGAGCTGAGGAAGGACCATTAAAATGAACGGTGCTGCTCCAAAAACACTCCACAAGCTTTTTTTAAAAAAGAAAGTGCAGCAGCTGTTGCTACACTATGCTCACGTGTGAATATAGGCAAAAAGACGGGATTTATTCACTTAAACAGGAGAGTGCAAAATCTGGTGCAGCTGTGCACGGCAGCCAATCAGTTTCTAACTTTTGCTTGTTCAATTAAACTTTGATAAAAAAAAGGAAGCTCATCGGTGTCTATGCAGAGTGTCACCAGGTTTTGCACTCTCCAGTATTAGTAAATAAATGCCACGATGTTTAAGGGTATGAACAGCACCAACAGCAATGTACATGCAGGTCAGTAAATAAAAGGATGAGGATATCTGAGATTGCTGGATTATTCTTTAATGGGACAATAAACGATTCTCTTTGTGCTTTAACTCCCTGTCCCAGACTGGCCAGAAAGCAATCCGTTGATGCAGTTGGCAAGCTTGAACTTGTATTGCAATGTGTGCAAATTACCTGTTTTTAAGCAAGAGTTTGCTATGCATATTTAAGAGTTAACATGTAGCTCTCTAGTATCTCATGTGCAGTGCATATGGAAGCTGGAACAATAAAGCATGTGCCGTGCTGTAACATATATACAGGCATGCCCCACTTTTAAGTACTCAATGGGGTTTATTTACTAAAGCTGGAGAGTGAAAAATCAGGCTCACTTCTGCATAGAGACCAATGAGCTTCTAACCCCAGCTGCTGCACTGTACTTTTTTAGTTATTTTTAAAAATTAAGCTTTGGTAATAAAAACTGGAAGCTCATTGCTTTCTTTGCAGAAGTGAGCCTGATTTTACAGCTTTAGTAAATAAACCCCATTGTGTACTTAAAAGTGGGGTATGCCTATATATGTATATATATATATATATATATATGTATATATATATATATATATATATATATATATATATATATATATATATATATATATATATATATATACACAGTGTGCCTTGAAAACATATTCATACCCCTTGTCATTTCCACCTTTTTTCATGTAACAACCAAAAGCATAAATGTATTTTATTGGAATTGTATGTGATAGACCAACAAAAGGGGCACATAATTGTGAAGTGGAAGTAAAATGATAAATGGTTTTATTATTTTTTTTTACAAATAAATATCTGAAAAGTGGCGTGTGCATTTGTATTCAGCCCCCTTTACTCTGATACCCCTAAATAAACTGTAGTAGAACCAATTGCCTTCAGAAGTTAAGTAATCAGTAAATACAGTCCACCTGTGTATATATTAAAAATACAGTTATTCTGTAAAGCCCTCAGAGGTTTGCTAGAGAACCTTAGTAAACAAACAGCATCATGAAGGTCAGGGAACACACCAGGCAGGTCAGGGATAAAGTTGTGGAGACGTTTAAAGCAGAGTTAGGTTATAAAAAAATCCCAAGCTTTGAACAATTAATGGAGCACTGTTAAATCCATCATTCGAAAACAGAAAGAGTATGGCACAACTGAAAACCTATCAAGACATAGCCGCCCACCTAAATTGACAGGCTGGGCAAGGAGAGCATTAATTAGAGAGGCAACCAAGAGGCCTCTGCAACACTCCACAAATATGGCCTTTATGAGTGGCAAGAAGAAAGCCATTGTTGAAAGAAAGCCATAAGAAGGCCTGTTTGTAGTTTGTGAGAAGACATGTGGGGGACACAGCAACAATGTGGAAGAAGGTGCTCTGGTCAGATGAGACAAAAATTGAAAATTGAAAGCTACTGTATGTGTGAAGGAAAACTAACGCTGCACATCACCCAGAGCACACCAACCCCACCATGAAAAATGGTGGTGGCAGAATCATGTTGTGGGGATGATTTTCTTCAGCAGGGACAGGGAAACTGGTCAGAGTTGATGGGAGGATGGATGGGGCCAAATATAGGGCAATCTTAGAAGAAAACCTGTTATGCCACGTACACACGACCGTTTTTCGGGATGTAAAAAATTAAGTTTTTTTTAATGTCATTAAAAACGACCGTGTGTGGGCTCCAGAGAATTTTTTCACGATGTAAAAAATTGCCATTAAAAATTTTGAACATGCTCTAAATTATCACGTTGTTTTTAACGTTGTCGTTTTTAACGTCATAAAAAATGGTCGTGTGTGGGCTTTAACGACGTGAAAATAATGCGCATGCTCAGAAGCAAGTTATGAGACGGGAGCGCTTGTTGTGGTAAAACTAGCATTCGTAATGGAGATAGCACATTTGTTACGCTGTAACAGACTGAAAAGCGCAAATCGTCCCTCACCAAACTTTTACTAACATGAAATCAGCAAAAGCAGCCCCAAGGGTGGCACCATCCGAACAGAACTTCCCCTTTATAGTGCCATTGTACGTGTTGTACGTCACTGCGTTTTCATAGATCATTTTTTTCACGATCGTGTGTAGGCAAGGCCGGCTTAAGAATAATCGGGTTGAAAAAAACGTTGTTTTTTCTAGACCATTAAAAATGGTCGTGTGTATGCGGCATTAGAGTCTGCAAAAGACTTGAGACGGGGCAGAGGTTCTCCTTCCAGCAGGGCAATGACCCTAAACATACAGCCAGAGCTACAATGGAATGGTTTAGATAAAAGCATATTCAAGTGTTAGAATGACCCAGTGAAAGTCCAACTGAGAATTTGTGGCAAGACTTGAAAATTGCTATTCACAGTCACTATCCATGTAATCTGACAGAGCTTAAGCTATTTTTCAAAAACAAATAAAAACATGGACAAAAATGGCACTCTTTAGATGTGCAAAGCTGGTAGAGACATACCCCAAAAGACTTGCAGAGGTAATTGCAGGGAAAGGTGGTTCTATGAAGTATTGATTCAGGGGGGCTGAATACAAATGCACACCACACTTTTCACATATTTATCTCATAAAATCCCAATGAAATAACATTTACGCTTTTGGTTGTAACATATGGGAAATTTTAAGGGGTATGAATACTTTTTTAAGGCATTATATATATATATATATATATATATATATATATATATATATATATATATATATATATATATATATATATATATATATATATATATATATATATATATATACACATACACACAAAACAGATATACCTTCCCTTTAAAGTGGAACTGAACTCAAAAACATTTACTATGATATTGGGTACATTTAGAAAGTGTAAATTGTGCCTAAGTAGAACCCTTTTGTCTTGAATTCCTCTTGAAAACAAGCAGTGTGTTTCCTGATATATAATTGTAACTAGGCATTTCTGTGAAGTGTCATAGCTGTAAAAGACATCTAAGCCTCTGACTGCTAGAAGAGTCAGGAGATTTAGTGATATGACTACTATTCTGCTCAATGTTTTCCTTGCTGGAGGCTTTGACATAAGGAAGCAAAGTCCTGCCTCTATTAATATTAATATGACAGTGAAAAATATGCATGTTACGTTAGTCAGGAGACACAGACAATACTAATGACTAGCCCTTTGCCTTCTTCCTGGCATTTTGGGGCACAGCTTCCAGAATTCAGTTATTCTTTAAAGAAAAAAAGCAAAAGTAAGACATAACGATTGGGCAGTTAATCCCCACATAATTGTTAATGCTAACAGATATCCAATAATCTCAAATCTGTGATCTTTTCTGTGACTTCAATCTGTGTAGATTACTTTGCTCACCTGTATATAAAAGCTGTTTGTTCATTAAAGTATTTTTTTTTAATCAACACAGATTCATTGGCTTGGTGTAAAGCATATTTTCCTAACATCAAGCTCCTAGAACTACATTAATATAAAACAGTGTAATCTAGAGCTTGAGATTTTACTAAAAACTAAGTACAACAGAACTGTCTACTGGTACAATGAACAATGGTAGATGGAAACAAAAGTATAACCCACCAGGAAAACCAACCTTAAGGTCTCACCAAAAGGAGTGGTGGTGTATATCACTGACATTCACCATCATGCACACTCTCATTAAATATGTAGGTACATGCACTTGCAATTTCAATGGGGACTGGAAACAACTTTATATGTAAGGGCACCACCAACAAGGGTGATCTCATTGAAGAGCGTATTAGTGTGTGACAGACATTTACCTTCACGCATGAATTCAGTAGAACTGAGAGTACAGGTTTATATAATTATCAGACAGAAATATTTTCATTTGATGGATACGTTTCTGATGTCCAACTATTATAAGGTGCTGATGGTCAGCTTACATCTTTAACTTCACGAAAATGTAATGCTTCATAATAATTTACACCAAAGTTGATAAAAATGTTTACCCTTCAATATATTGCATTATACCGTAAAATGAATAATTTCAACACAACACTTTCAACCTCTCAAACATAGAAGCTTTTTTTCTTAAAAATAAACATATTTCTTTATTTTATTCAGTAAAATGTGTTTAACATTTTAGGTCTGATTAATCTTTATAAACATTAAATCTGTTGGAAAGGCTTTATGCATGTTGGCGTTCACATCTGGTGTTTGTTACCTCCTGAGTTATAAATTTAAATTGCCTTTAAGCTGATAAAGTTGTAATCTTAACAAAATGAAATCTGATAAGGCAAAACAATTTTAAAAATATTACAGGAGTCTCTGATAGTAACAAGGTCTTTCTCAGCTTTGGTATGGACACCACCATACAAAAATAACTTCAACAATGCATGTTTTTTTTTATCTGACTAGAGCACTGTAGCATTTCAAGTGGTATTTGAAAATAGAGAAAACGTTAACAATAAACTATAAACAATATGTGATCCCCCCATTCACCCCTTCACAAAATCTAAAAAGAAAATGGTAAAATAAAGAAAAAATAACGAACGTAACTAAAAACTTTTGATATAAAAATGTTTCCATTAAAACTGCTTTCTACTGTATGATCTATGTTACTGCAAAGCAATAAATACAGACCAGGAATCTTGTTGAATGATAGACATTTAAGTTAGTTAAAAGTTAAACAATCAGACCATCTTGAAGTGTAACCAAGCATGTTGCCATCAGGTAGGTGGGCAGAAGGAATCAAAAGTGAGCTCTGCTGGTTATCTTAAAAAAATAAGAGTCATTGGAATCTTGCATACTTCTTTCTTTTGATGCTGAAGGCTGAGCATCATGAATGTATAATACTAATAAAGCCAACAAAATGAATGTTGATCCGTATCCAGTAGTTGGTTCAAGCATTCCAAAAAAGGGAAAAAGATTAAATAAAAAAAAATGTAAAACTATACTTAAGGAGAAGTAAAAGAGAATGTTGCCTATCTATACATCAGTCTATTCATAAAAAATGTAACTAGACAAATTTCATTGACATATAAAACAAAGTCAAAAATGTAATGGCAAGAGACATGGGTAAAACAGGAAGACACTGATGCTACAAATAAATTGCAAAAATATGTACAAGACCCTGTTTTTCCTCAGATATTAACGATTGTAATGCATGTTTAACAGCAGCAGTCGAGGATGAAGTTCCAGGCACCAGACTGCAAGATCCGCTTCCAACTGTAAAATGGTGGGGGTGGGGCTGCTGTGCCCCTACCATTCCTGTCACCAGATAACACTAGATATACTTGTCTCCCTTGGCAAAAGTGGCAAGATAGCACTGTTTGTATGGGCTTCTTCTGGGTGCTGCTCCCTGTTTGATTTTGTTTGTGGCCGCTGTCCGTTGATAAGTGTCATAGGTATGTTGCAATAAGTATGCTGATTACCTATTGAGGTAAAAGGCAGGGTGCCAGTTGGAGGTACATCATATTCATAGCTTCTATAATAGTGTTTCTGCCGCATCTGAGTATGGTAAGTATTATGAAAGGTAGAACGGATGTCAGGATGGGCAGTGGCCATGGCAGTGGAAGTGGCAGCAGCCATGGAGATTGCTGAGACCGTCTGCAGTTCCCCAAAAGGTCCCTGCTCACTGACATCTAAAACCTGCTCATGTGTGATGGGTTCTATTCTTTTAAAAGGCATTTCATATTGTAAACGTTTCCAGAAATTTGAATTCAATTTGTTGCATTTTGGCCCATGCCATTTGATAACGGTTAGAAGCTTAATTGTGTGTTTGAGAGTTTCCACCTCTTGGTAATTCATAATCCCACGTAATTCACTGCACTCAATCAATATGACTTTGATTTCCCCGGTGACCAACATATTCCGAAGTCTGGTTTCTAGCTCAAATATACTCCATCCTCTTCTCACTACATATGTGGGAGTCATAACAATTATTAGCCTTTTACTTTGATCCACACATCTTGCCACATCTTCGATATAAGCTGTAATAGAAGAGAAACAAACTAGATATTAATACAAATTAGGAATTCATACAAATAAAACTTATATAAAACTTAAATGTTCAAAAATCTATTTTACTTTTGTCCAGAAATAAAAAGATTATATAAGATACAGTATATCATTGTTATAAAATACACTTTAAATGGGAGTTCCAGCCTTTTTTATGTTTATTAAAAGTCAGCAGCTACAAAAAATGTAGCTGCTGACTTTTAATAAACAGACACTTACCTGTTCCACTGTCCAGCGACGCGGCTACACCCGGAGCTTCGCTTGTCCCCCCCTCTCCGCCGGTGCCTCCATTCTAACTGTGGGCACCCGGCTATGGCAGTTTTCGGCTTCATGGCCGGGCACTCACTGTGCATGCGTGTGTGGCGCTGCACACCCTGAGTGGACAGGCAATCGCCTGGGACCTGTCACGTGTCCCAGGTGATCACCTACAGGGAGAGGCCATCTAAGGCGATATGACGAGTCACCTAAGCCGTCCCTGGGCGGAAGGAGGAAGCCCCTACTCCCCCCCTCAAAAAAATGACATGCCAAATGTGGCATGTAAGGGGGCGAGGAGTTGTTTTGGGTGGAACTTCGCTTAAAAATGTGATGTTTTTTAAATGACCTGTTTTAATTTCCAGCCAGCTGTGAATTTCTAACACAGATTCTTGTCACTTTTAAACCAAGCTTGGCACCACTCAGGACATTCTGTACTCGCTTAAAAGTGTATGTAAATCTGAACAATAGACTATTCTTATTTTCTCTGTTACATATACCACTGAAAGTGTTGTATCTGTTTGATAAGTGCAAAAAAAATATGTTGATATTGTCAGAAGTTCAGACTTTTCCTTTTTACTGTGTTATCTCAAGATGTTTAATTAGCCCTCCCAGTCCTTATATTTGGACTACAGAATATTTAGACCTTAAAGTGGTACTAAACAGTGCTGTACACATGACCGAGTTTCTCGGCAGAATTCAGCCAGAAACTCGGTCGGAGCTGTATTCTGCCGAGAAACCCGGCCGTGTCTACACTTTCGGCCGAGGAAGCCGACGAGGATCTCGGCAAGGGAATAGAGAACATGTTCTCTATTTCCTCGTTGTTCAATGGGAAATTTCGGCTCGCCAAGATCCACGATGTGTTTTGCCCGTCGAGTTCCTCGGACGTGTGTACGGGGCCTGAGTACCCTATTCCTGCAGGGATGTTGTGTGGTCAAATGATATTTCCCTGTTCTTTGGCTGCTGCAGGTATACATCCTTGGGAGGGGCTTTTGTTATTCCACTGATGTATGCAATCTACAGTATGAGTCTGTGTCTGCACAACTCTGTTTGGTTCTGGACCAGTCAAATAAGTAAGTCAAATTGGCATGGCATCAGCTAACAAGGCTCTTTGTTACTTTACAGGTACAGTATTAGCTATTACATTTTATGGATTTACAGTATATTAAAATTAATTTTTTGTGAGTTTCGTAGTGGATGTAATCAATCAGCATACTATATTTCACCCCAATAGTGTTTAGCAATAGGAGGACATGAAGGAAGAGAGAGGTGAGTGTCATTTGCCACAATGTGTGAGACTCTATATTCACATGGGCTGCACCGACAACAAAAGGAGAAAATTAATGGCTTAAAAAAGAACTGAAACTGCAGCATGCTCAGTAGATGGCAACAGCTGGTCTACACAATCTTGGGAAGCAATGGGGACACACAGAAGATGGGAGGGACATCTGAAGGCAGGATTAACCAGAGTGTGCACACTCTGTCATATAGCATCTATAGAATATTTATAGAGAGTCTGGGTTTGAGGAGAGAATTTAAAAAAAGACAAAGCACAGTGAAATATGCATGTATCGCACAGATGTATGGCATATTTTAAGTTTATCCTGGCATACATATGTTTTTTCATGCAGCTTGTGTTTTGTAGCTGCCTATAGATCTTTAGTGATGTTACTTAGGCCCCTTTCACACTTATACGACTTCAACGCTGTGATTTTGCCGCGATTTGGGATCAGTACAACTTCTACTTTGCCACAACTTTGGCATTAATCAATGAAAACATACATGGTGTGAGGCAATTCCTTTTCTTGCCACCGCAGTTGTCATTGCTGCTGCAGCAGTAGCAGTGCATGAGGAAGAAGAGGAGGAGAAGCGGAGGCAGAGAAGACGTTGATTATGGGTACATCCCATCATTGCCAATCGTGAAGATAGGGGTCAATTTTGGGTCCTCTATAATGAAGAATGAGAAGAATGCTCCTTACATTGGTGGTCAGTGGGAAGAATGCTCCTTATATTGGTGGTCAGTGAGAAGAATGCTTCTTACATTGGTGGTCAGTGGGAAGAATGTTCCTTACATTGGTGGTCAGTGAGAAGAATGCTCCTTACATTGGTGGTCAGTGGGAAGAATGTTCCTCACATTGGTGATCAGTGGGAAGAATGCTCCTTACATTGGTGTCAGTGGGAAGAATGCTCCTTACATTGGTGTCAGTGGGAAGAATGCTCCTTACATTGGTGTCAGTGGGAAGAATGCTCCTTACATTGGTGGTCAGTGGGAAGAATGCTCCTTACATTGGTGGTCAGTGAGAAGAATGCTCCTAACATTGGTGGTCAGTGGGAAGGATGTCCCTTACATTGGTGGTCAGTGAGAACAATGCTTCTTACAGTGGTGATCAGTGGGAAGAATGTCCCTTACATTGGTGGTCAGTGAGAAGAATGCTCCTAACATTGGTGGTCAGTGGGAAGAATGCTCCTTACATTGGTGGTCAGTAGGAAGGATGTCCCTTACATTGGTGGTCAGTGAGAAGAATGCTCCTTACATTGGTGTTCAGTGGAAAGAATGTTCCCTTCATTGGTGGTCAGTGGGAAGAATGTCCCCTTCATTGGTGGTCAGTGGGAAGAATGTCCTCTTCATTGGTGGTCAGTGGGATATTGTCTTTGTAGTTTGTCTTTGTAGTTTATCTTGTCTTTGTATTTTGTGTCACAAAAATCATAAATAGCTGATTTGATTTGCTCATTATCAAGGACGTCTCTTTTTTTTACCTGTTTGGAGCACATTGTTCCTGAGGGAATAACCAGGAAGTGTGGTGGAAAAATGTGCTTGGGAGGGGCTATTTTGCTGAAAGGTTTGGGTGGGACAAGGGTTAAAAAGCTGCTTGTGCTTACAAAGTTGTACTGAAATATATATATATATATATATATATATATATATATATATATATATAATGTTTTTTTCTCAGGCAAAATAGGAGGTACATTTTAAATATTTTGATCATCAATGTGTTATACAGTATAACTAAATTAAGGATGAAGGATTACAAAGCAGAATTGTGACTCACCAACTATAAATTAATATACCATGTTTAATCAAATTCAAACTGTTACCTTCAGCTCGGTAATCTGCATATTGAATCCCCACAAGGATGTGTAAAAATGTAAACTGGAAGTCTATAATCCTGCATTACTGCCAATACACTTTTTAAAAGTCTTTTTAATCTTTGTTTGTACAGGTGGAATACAATGCAAGATAAAGGAAAATCTGAAGAAAACATCTACCCTTTATACTTCAACAATTTTTTATCTAAAGTGGTTGTAAAACCAGAGGCGTAACTAGAACCTTCAGGGCCCCGGTGCAAGAAACCATGAAGGGCCCCCCTGACCCCGGACCAGGGACATTTTTCACTTGCCTGTGACCCCTCTCCCAAAGCCTGTGGCGGAGCGCCAGGGTTCGGTCGCAAGTGCTGCCCTAGTAGTTCTGCCACTGGTTTCATTATTTTTTATTATTATTACCTTTTAACATTTTTTTTTACAATATCTTTAAAAAATATATAGGAGCCCCATTGGGGTGGCGTTGGTGAGATATTGGGGTATAAACAGACCTCTAATGTTCCACTTTTTAGACAGAGAAAGGAGATTGAGGACACAGCCCTCAATATCCACCTCTGCAGTCTCAGCTGCACAGAATATTCCCTTTCTTTTACAAACTGAAACATTGTAAAGATAGTTTACTATGCCTCAGTTATGAATAGAGTCAGTGATCGGTACCTATCATTGACTCTGTCCATTCGGAGAAGGGCGGAGCTGGTAAATTACATATTTACCAGCCCTTTCCCTGCTCTCCATCCTGACAAATCCCCTGGCAGTGCTGCGGGGGAGGAGTGGAGCCAGGAGAGAGCACAGGGGCCCGAGGGAAACAGAAAGAAGCTGGAAAGGAGTGGCGGGGGAGGCGTATAGAGGAATCAATCTGTCCAGATGTAGGGTGGGGGATGGGATCAGTGGCAGACACTAGGGGGGAATCAGTGGCAGACACTGGGGGGATAATTGGTAGATGCTGGGGGAATGGGATCAGTGGCAGACACTAGGGAGGGGAATAAGTGTAGACACTAGGGGTAATCATGGCAGACACTAGGGGGTGGATCAGTGGCAGACACTAGGGGGGATCAGTGGCAGACACTGGGGGGGATAAGTGGTAGATGGTGGGAGGGGTGGGATTAGTGGCAGACACTAGGGGGGAATCAGTGGCAGACACTAGGGGGATCAGTGGAAGACACTAGGGGGGGTAAGTGGTAGATGCTGGGGAGGGATGGCATCAGTGGCAGACACTAGGAGGGGAAATCAGTGCAGACACTAGGGGGGAATCAGTGCAGACACGGGGGGATCAGTGGCAGATGCAGCGGGGGGATGGGATCAGTGTTGGTGTGTGTGGGGGGGTTGGATGTGACACTGGTGGTGGGATGGGAGCAGTGCCAGTGCTGTGTGGGGAAAGTGGCAGTCTGGTTTGTGATGGGATCAGTAGCAGTGTTTCTGGGGGTTGGGATCTATGGCACTCGTTCTCTCACTTTCAGCTTGGGACTCTGTGCTTCATGTTCCTGTTCCGTGTATGCTCTGGCTCCCTCCACGTGTCTTCAGGACACTATCCCAAGAAGGAATCTCCTCAGACGGCAGAGACCTCCTCTGACTCTTCCCCCTTCACCCCACCTGGTCAACTGACAAGAGTAACCAATTTCTGCCTCCCAATGGCTATGGAGGTTTGCAGCTGCAAACTCAGTGATTCTGGGTGAGCGGTCGCTGTTCAGTTAATATGACAATATACAGTAATACACAGTGCAGCTGAAAACTCAATGGGCGGAGACGCTGGGTGAGCAGTCCACTCTCCGATCATCACCTCTGGGTAAATAGCAGAAGATCCCTCCCAAACTGGCAGAACGACAGGGCACAGTTGCAAGCGTGACTTGTGTGACCCTGGTAGTTCCGCCACTGTGTAAAACCCTTATGCCGCATACACACGATCATTTTTCAGAATGAAAAAAAACTTTGTTTTTCAGCATGTCCAAAAAACTACGTTTTCCCAACTTCATCATTAAAACGACGTTGCCTACACACCATCGTTTTTAAAAAATGATCTAGCAAAGCACGGTGATGTACAACACGTACAACGGCACTATAAAGGGGACGTTTCATTCGCCTTTGGGCTGCTTTAGCTGATTCTGTGTTAGTAAAAGACGATTCGCGCTTTTCTGTCTGTTACAGCGTGATGAATGTGCTTACTCCATTATGAACGGTAGTTTTACCAGAACAAGCGCTCCCATCTCATAACTTGCTTCTGGGCATGCGCAGGTTTTTTACGTTGTTTTAGCCCAAACACGATCATTTTTTACAACCCGAAAAACGACATTGTTTAAAACAACGTTAAAAAATGCAGCATGTTCGAATTTTGTTTTTTTTTGTCGTTTTTCAGAACCTGAAAAATTATGTGTAGCCCACACACGATCATTTTAAATGACGTTTTTGAAAAACAACGTTTTTTTCATGCCAAAAAATTATCATGTGTATGCGGCATTACAGTTATCCAATGAAGTTTCTGACCTTAGGTGATACATAGATATAAAACAAATCCTCCTGCATAAGTTGTGCCCGTTTATCTGTAGTTTTCTCTTCTCTACATCTGTTCAAAGCAAAATGTTTAAGGCTTGTCTGAGCTTGCAGAAAGCAAGGAGCAGAGAACTAAAGTTACACCCTGCAGAGCGCAGTGAACACAAAGCAACAGAGCTGAGGCTGTCAATCACAATCTCCATCATCACCTTTTTACTCTTGGTCTCAGGAAAACCTGCCAGAAGTGATTCATGCTGATAGCATAGGAAGAAGACAACAGACAGAAATGACACTAATGCTTCATACCCACGGTCAGACTTTTGACTGTGCAAAGGTCCGCCTTGAGTCCGTCGGAAGTTCAACGGAAAGAAAGAGAACAAGTTCTCTATCTAAGGTTCGTCGGACTTCCGAGAAAAAACAGTCCAATGGAGGCTACACACGGCTGGACTTTCCGAGAAAAAAAGCCAGTCGGACTATAGTACAAACTATAGAGGGATAGACTCTAGTGAAGTGAAACATTTAAAGAGACCCTATCACCAATTTAAACAAAAATAACAAGTATTTTAAACGCTTACTTTTAGTGTTATTGTTTGTTGATGTAAACCCTAACTGCATTACATTTATTGTTGCAAAGTTGCATGTAGCACAAACAATTGACCCTTTTTGAATGAAATACCTATTTGTTTTTACATTTTTGATATGTGTATTATCTTTGCTGACACTTCTGTCCACAGTGATGGCAGCAAAGGGAATAATTCCTTATACTGACAACAGTGGACTTTTCCTGTCTAATGTGTATGAACACTCTATTGGAAGCCTTTATGAGAGGGTGCCAAACACAATTGGGAGACAGGGACAATGCAATGTGACCCTATAACAGGAAGTGACTTAAAAAGGGCCTTGATGGAAGAATCACCAGTTATTTTTTTAATGCAGATTTAAAAGTACTGAAACAGATTTATTTTATTACATTAACATGTTGAAGCCAATTCATTCTTTTAGCTTGTCTTTGGCTTGTTTGAGGAAATCAGAGAAAACCTGTGCCTGCATCTGGAGTGCTTGCAAACTACAGACAAGTATCGTTGAGGTTAGTATTCAAACCAATGACCCCAGTGCTGCAAGGCATATTTTAATGAATGGGTTTATATATACAGTACTCTGTAATTATGTACTCACAGGATTGCTTTAATACTGTACATTGAAACAAACCAAACATCTTTTGCCATACAAACTGTTACATCTTGAGCTTTATGTGATAAACAGATCCTCTGTGTTTTTATATTGTAAATATTCATCAATTATTAAAATGCTATTCAGAATATTTATTCTTTGAACAGTAGTTTTCCCAGGGTCTAAAAACATTATAATTGTATCAATTTGTCCCTTATTGTTTTAACCTTATTTGTGATTTTCTTTTAACACAAGATACCTAATGTATTTGCTCAGTTCATGTTAGAATGGGTTTACAAATAGATTATAAAGGCACATTGTACAGAGGGTTAGCAGCAAAGCAAAATCAATAAAGTTGAAAAGAATCAGATATGACAGATTTACTTACTTCCTGTAGGGATTAAATCTCTGTCAGGTATGAACAGTTTATAACCATAGTGTTTTTCAAGCATATCAGGCAAAATTTCCAGTGCAAATCTTTCTTCCTCTCCAGTCTCCTGGTTCCATTGATCTGGGTCCACTTTTGTATATGATAAATAGGCATCAAAATCTTTGTTGTCTGCAATAAAAAGTTCAAGAGTAAATACCATTTAAAATAAACTTTTTCATAGATCCGTTAGAGGCCAACTTTTTCCACAACTGGCATTTCAGCTTTGTGTGGTTGATGGCTATAACTTTCATGAACTTTGGTGAAAAAAGTCATATTGCTGAGGCTAAATTATTCTGCTTGCTCACTGTAATTTAACATTGGTAGCTGGATAATACATTACCAAGAATATCACCACCATCATTATTTCCTTGTGTGTTTCTGTTATTGCTGCAAATGAATATGCTTGAATCAAGATGCTAGTCTTGTAAAAACTGATTTAAGGTTTTAGGGTTTAGCTGTTTACCAAAACACTGATTTGGCTTTTTTCTAAAACAATTACATTTAAGTCACATTGTCAGTTACCAGTGCACTTATGTCAGCTCAGGGGCTAAGTTGGTACTGACCTCAGCTGTAAGGGATGAAAGGAGATCGTTATACTCAAATAACATGCGACTTGCTTAGACAACTTGGATTTATTTAAGTGAACCTGCAACCAGGCTATGGACATTCATCTATTTATGTGTTTTCAACAAGCATGAGCTTTAAAACAAATCCCCACTGGCCTCTGTAGCTGTAGCCACTGTGGCATAATTCATCCACATGTGCACAGCATAAATACTGAAGTTATTTAGTAAAAAACTGTGCATAAAATGTTCTCCCTCCCATACCACCTTCTCTTTTTTTTTATTAAGCAGGCATAGGTTAATGTGATAATTTACCCTTTTCAGAAATTTCAAAAAAAATTGGAGAGATTTTATTGACATTTCACCATTGTTGTTAAATGCATTAAAGGTGAAGGTAAAATTAAGATGGCTTTTACAGTGGTGATGTGTCCTGAGATATATGGAAGCTGATTTAAATGATCCTGAACCTGTTCTTGTGCCAAAAAGCCCCCATCATAGCCTCATTATTGTATTTTTTTCACAGAAAGTAAAATGGCCGTGAAAAAGTACCATGGCAGAAACTTTTTATAAAAAAAATGTAAAGCAATAGTTGATAAATGACAAACAACTAAAAACAGAAATAAAAAGAACACTAAGTTAATTAAACAAAATTACTCTAAATACACCACACCCACTACTAAAACATCCTCGTAACAAAGAAAAAATAAGTAAAACATTTTGTTCAAGTAAATTTGGCCTAAATAATTAAATGAGTGAAATCAAGACTCTCTACAAAAACTACACTTTATCTATACATTTCAGATTAGAAGACTGGACGACTGGAAGGCACAGATGCTACAACAGGGATGCAGCTGCACCTTATAAGAAAATATAAACCACCAAATACTGTAGTCTGATTTATAATACTGAAGATCCACTTTCAGTTGTTCCATATTCATTGTCTTAAAAAGAACAATAACCCTTGTACAACCAGAGACCATTGGTGCCTAGATACCCAGGCTACATTTAGCAGAATCAGCCTGTGTCAGTTACCCTTAAAAAATACTCTATGGCTTAATTACATACCCAAATCAATTTTATACATATTTATAAGGTCATATTAGGTTTCTATTGAAAATATCCTATTTTATTATATGCTGACAGGCAAATATTTGATTTGCATCTATTTTCATTTTATAACTAAGTTATTCAATATCTCATATGCTTTTAAAAAGATTGTAATCACTAAAGCAAAAGCAGCGAACTTCGGTGTTTGCTTCCAAACAGTTTAAGCTGATTACACCCTGCGACAGGTGAGTCCAAATAGAGCTTTCTCCACTGTGTTCTTTTGGGATTTATCAGGTATATAGATGTAAAAAAACCTTCACCAAGGGATCTGACTTTGATCCGACAATGCCAGGCACTTTGTGTCTGGTATGAATCTTTAGGGGAAGATTCATACCAGAGGAAGTCACATGATAGTGACGAATGTGCATGAGTCCACTGAGAGGTATCAGAGGTGACCTTGGCGACAGACTGCCCCTCTTTTTACATGCTTAATTGTATTTTAAACTATGTGAGTACCCTTGTCTATTATTTATGAGAATTAAAATTTCCAAATGGTATCACACTATCGATGCTTTATTTCTTTGGGGCGAGATACTGATCAATCTGGGACGAGACTTCCAAGGAGGACCTGTCGTTTCTGGATCAGAGCCCATCTGGATAACCATTTAAGTTGGTTGGATCTATATGCTGTTACCTTACAGCAGTAAGGTAAGGGGACATCCTTATTCATCTTAAAAGGATCACTGGATACCCATCCCCCTTCCACTTCACATTGCGGACCTACACTAGCACTTCTATTTTTTGGACTTTTAAAATATTTATATATTTTTTGCTGACATAGCTCAAGCCTTGTTTATGGACTGTTTATCACCAGTTTAATACCTTTACCCATCACAGTTATTTGGGCATTGTGCTACACATAATTTTTTGCACCATCGATCACTTTATTTATAGTACAATTTATCACAATAAGAGAAATTTGTGAAGTTATATGATTTGCACTAGTATTGTTCACTCATCATTTTTGCTTTTTTGTTTATGCCATTTTGGTTATACTGTTCCCAATTTCAGTTATACCATCTTCCTTTTTCTTCCCTCACTTGCCCATACACCTGTCCATCCACCACCTATTAGCGCAGCACTACCTTCCCCATTATCAATCTTTAGGGGAAACTCCCCCCCAAAGCACCCACCCCTCATGTTGACTGCATGTGGCCTGGTATGGTTCAGTAGGGGGTGCTCGTTCATCCCCACCCCCTTTCCTGACCTGCTGAGCTGCATGCTCGCATAAGGGTCTGGTATGGATTTTGGTTAAGGTTCCCCTTAAAATCCATGCCAGACCTAAGGGCCTGGTATGGTCTTGGAGGGGGAACCCATGCCGTTTTTTTTTTATTTATTTTTATTTGGCGCGGGGTTCCCCTTCAAGATTATTAGAGCACAAGTCGCAATGCCCAAGTCAGATCAGTTAAGAAGGCGATCTGACTTTGTTCCAAGTTCGGTGATATTAAATGGGCTGAAGTCGAACCAAAGTAGTGCAGGGAGCATTTTCAAAGTCACACAACTTGTATCGAGCCAGGTAAGACGACTCCAATTGGGGACCACTGATTTTCACACATCATATGACATGAGCTCCCAATGTCGAAGCGTTTGTTGTCCAAGTGTGAACCCAGCCTTATACACTGAACAGTGCTGCTTTTGCATTATTAATTACAATATTTTTTTGATCGTTTTAAAGCATATAAGTTATTGATTTGATGTTATTGCAGCAGCTTATATGTTCAAATATGTCAATTCAATTTTCATGCACGCTGGATTTTTATTTATTTTTTACTTTTAGGTTTATTATAACTAAGTTATTATTATTTCCAGCAGTTGACCTATTATATACATGGAACTAAAAATGAACATTGCAGTCTGAAGGCTTTAATTTTTGACAATGGAGCCTCTAACCTACATGTCAGAACTGAAATAAGATCACATAATCAGGGACAACTGTTGGTTGCTGGTTCTTAATGGGGAGAATGTATATTAAATCCTTGGCATATGACATTGTGTTAGGGAACATTAATATACAGATTTCTGGTGGGAAGGTATAAAGTACACTATTACTATTATTTAACTAAGTAACTACAATGCATCTAATATATTTAAAAATGGCTTGATTTAGTGTTTGTGTAGGAACATAATAACTGTAAACTTTTTTAGGTATGGTTGCTTCAAAGAGAAAACATTAGTACATTTGTTAAAAAAAGCTTAGACATTAATTTTCATTAGGAGGCCAATAACCGCAAGAGCAATGAAACTAATTCCCTGAAATAAGAGGTCACATGTTGATTTTTTTTTAGTTGTGTGTAAAGTACAGCTAAATCAATTGCAAGACTAATGATATGTTAACCTTTTTTATACTCTCTAGAGCACATAATGCACAGACTATGCAGAATATCAATTGCTTTTAAAAGAAGCCTTATTGGATATTCTACTGGGTGCCAAAACAAATTCTATATTCATTCAGTGCTGAAATCAGCTATTTACTAGTGCATCTTTTTTTTTCTTTCCTATTTTCCTTACAAATGCTCGATAAAGAGGAAGCTGTGAATAAAACAGTGTCCTTTTCTACTTGCTTTAAAAGAAACATTCATATTTTGTACTATAAGTTCAATCATTGGAAGTACAGCATGAACTTTTAGAAAAACATTTTTGAATAGAAAACAATTTATTTATAGCTGTATGAGGACTACACATTTTTTCTCTTTTTATAAATATTATCTGACTACAGTACGGTCTCACATGTGTTTTTAAAGATTCCTGGGAGCCAATACCATTAATTCTATTTCTAAAGAAGTCATACAGATAACCTCATTCTGTGCAACTGATGTACTTAGCAGGGGACTAAAAGGAATATGGCTTCTTATACATGCAGAGTAAACTGAAGTACTGTTACCACTTGCTTCCAGCCATCAAGCTAAAAGGCCAACACTGTGAAGCTCAGGTTCACAGTGGCTTGTTAAAAAATGCCTTCTGGAATTGGGAATTTTAATAAGGCATACGATTAACGGTATGCAATTTCTTTCTAACTTTTAGTTTTTACAAGGCTTACAGGGAAAAACATTTGTCACTTTCTTGTATTGCCTTGAGCATAACAAGTTTAACCAATGCAAACTGTATTTTGCATTTACTGATTGTAAGTGTCTTTTTGGTGCATGAGCTGAATGCATAGTTAAAATTGAGAAAGGAAACTTTATTGATATGTTATAACATGCATAGTAAAATGAAAACTCCATGAAGACTTTATTAAATGGAGTTTAGGCCTGATCTGCTAGCCTGTTTAAAGCATATGTAAAAAAAAAAAAATGGATAGAGAGCCCAAAGGTTATAAACTCTGTCAAATTGTTATTGTTGTCTGTGTCCTCACTGGGGAGATTTACCTTTGTCACCAAGACATAAAACGGAAGAGAATCCAAAATTTTAGTATTGTCACCAGAGCAAAAATAGTCCAGTGGCAACTGTCTAAGGCCTCGCACACACGACCGAGAAACTCGACGGGCGAAACACATAGTTTTCCTCGTCGAGTTCCTTGTTAGGTTTGTCGAGGAACTTGACAAGCTTGCTTTGCGTACACACAGTCAAGCCAAAATCTCCTCGTTCTCAAACGCGGTGACATACAACACATACAACGGCAGGGGAAGTTCGATTCCACTGGCTAAACTCTTGGGGCAGCTTTTGCTAATTTCATGTGTTTGCATGTTAAATCAAAGTTATTTTAACCTGCCTGGCGGTGTTCCCGAGACTGACTCGGGGTTAGATTTTCCTGCTACGATCGGTAACCCCGAGTCAGTCTCGGGCTTGCCTCGCTAGATCCACAGGCACTTTTTACTTACCTTGTCCCTGGATCCAGCGATGCCACCGCGCTGTGTGAGCGAGCGGGACCTCGCTCGATTCACATAGTGCCTCCATGTGACGCCGATCTCCGTTCCCTGCGACGTTACGACGCACGGGGACGGAGAACGGCGCCAAATTCAAAAACGTAAACAAACACCTTACATACAGTATACTGTAATCTTATAGATTACAGTACTGTATGTAAAAAAAAAACACACCCCCCCTGTCCCTAGTGGTCTGTCCTGTGTCATGCATGTCATTTTATATAATAAAAACCTTTTTTTCTGCCTGAAAACTGTAGATTGTCCATAGCAACCAAAAGTGTCCCTTTATGTCAAAAATAGTTTTAGATCAGCTAAAAAACAGCGATAATAAATTATAATCACTTGCAGAATTGTGCGATAGCGATTTGTGGGGAAATTCGTCATAAAAAAAATAAATAATGACAGCAACAATTCTGCAACTGAGCAAATTTCAGTGATTTTAATTTGATTACATTATTGAATAATTTTTATTATAATTATATTATTATTTGTTATAATTATTTATAATTATTTATTATATTATAATTTATAATTTTGTTTTTAAAAAAATGTCATACCCGGGATGCCTATTAGAATCTTGTTTGGTCAGATTTAAGTGAGTTATTTCTAAAAATTACAGACCTACAATATAAAACGCCAAATTTCCTTGCAAATAATGGTACCGCTTTCAGCATGTTTTTTCGGAAAGAATCATACCGCCAGGGAGGTTAAGAGACTATTTGCACTTTTCAGTCTGTTACAGCTTTAAAAATGTGTTATCTCCATTACAAATGCTACTTTTACTCCCGTCTCACACTTTAATCTGAGCAAGCGCGGGTTTCTTAGCATACAGACGTCCGAGTTTCTCGTTGAAAACCAGCCCGTCGAGAATCTCGACGAGCCAAATCAGACTCCCGTCGAGAAAATAGAGAACTTGCTGTCTTTTTGGCTCGTCGAGGTTCTCGACAGTTTCCTCAACGAAAATGTACACACGACCGTTTTCCTCTGGAAAAAAAATATATTCTTGCTGGTTTTTGCCGAGAAACTCGGTCGTGTGTACGATGCCTCAGATAAGAATACTTCTCACTTTGGGGAGATCACCTCATTTGCCCTCATACCTTCAGGACAAGCAGTATAGGGGCACACACAGACACACACACACACACATATATATATATATATATATATATATATATATATATATATATATATATATATAACCCGTAGGTTAAAGACTTGCGATCTTACAGGGATATCAAATCCTCTATCAGCACTAGACTACAGGAAACTAACCACAACATTCTGTCTTGATAGTACAGAACTACAATGGTCCTCCAAAAATGTTACCCTTATGTCGCTGACATTTGTTGGTACTGTAATACCAATGAAGGCTCAATCGCCTATAAATTTTGGTTTTGCCCAAAACTGAAGCCATATTGCAATAAGGTCTGAGAAATTTCTCTGAAATGTATTGACTTCACCATTCTGGATGACTCAACCTTTTCACTGCTATACCACTCTACCATCCCCACAAAAACATATAAGAACTCCATTTGCCACCACCTGAATGTAACAAAGTCTTGAATACACTTGAATTGCAAAGATTATACCCTTCTTTCTCAATATCTTTATAGCTATGCAGGGTGGAAGATATTAGGCAAATTAAGTGAAACTGATTTTCTCTTCCAGAAATAAACATGACATGACATATGCAGAATGACATGGTTTTACTGGACTTCTTTTCAGAAGAAAATATAACAGTGTGATATCCTGCTCTGTGATCCAGAGGCTCTTGTCTTCCTCCATTCATGCATTCTTCTGCCAAGGTGAGGCTGCAATAGTGGGCACAGTGAGACTGCAATGGTGGGCACAGTGATGCTGCAATGGTGGGCAAAGTGTGTCTGAAATGGTGGGCATGGTGAGGCTGCAATGGTGGGTCCAGAGAGGCTGTAATGATGGGCACGGTGTGGCTGCAATGGTGGGCACAGTGTGGCTGCAATGGTGGGCACAGTGGTACTGCAATGGTGGGCATAGTGTGGCTGCAATGGTGGGCACAGTGCGGCTACAATGGTAGGCACAGTGAGGCTGCAATGGTGGGCACAGTGTGGCTGAAATGGTGGGCACAGTGAGGCTGCAATGGTGTGTCCAGAGAGGCTGTAATGGTGGGCACAGTGAGTCTGCAATGGTGGGAACAGTGAGGCTCCAATGGTGAGCACAGTGAGGCAGCAATGGTGGGTACAGTGTGGCTGCAATGGTGGTCACAGTGAAGCTGCATAGGGCACAGTGAGGCTGCAATGGTGGGTATAGGTGAGCCTGCATTGATGAGCACAGGTGAGGCTGCACTAGTGAAGTTGTTAATACTTATGTTTGTAACTTAGTTCTGCATAAAACACTGAAGTGTCACTTCATGAGATAATTTATGAGGGTGTGTTTAGGGGCAGACATAGGGGTGGGGCATGGTAGGGGTTGGGTGGGGCACTGGTGGCGAGTAACCCTTGAGGCCTGGCTAGTAGCTGTATATATATATATATATATATATATACACACACAGAATATTTATATATGTTTTAAAGTGAACCTGTGTTTACCATGCAATAAAATGACTTTAAATGTTGGAGCCTGCAGCTAGTTTTGCTTACTTCCCCTTCACTCACCTGCTGCCCTATTCACTCAGGGCAGACAAGACACACATTGCACATTTGCAGGTATGTGGAAGTGTGTGACTCGCTACCCTTCCTCCCATGTGCCAGCTCTGGTGCTTGGCAATTGGCTGTTCAAGCACTTAGTACTGTCGTATGCAGTCAGAGAGAGATTCCTTAGGCCTCGTACACACGATAGGATCACCAGAGGACAATGTTCTGAAGGACCGTTTTCATCAGTCCAAACCAATTGTGTGTAGGCCCCATAGGTTATTTAACCTTTGGTCAAAAAAATGAGAACTTGCTTTAAAATTGAACTGATGGACGCCTAACCGATAGGTCAAAACCGATCGTTAGTATGCAAAAGCATCGGACACGATCAGTTTTTGAACTGATGGTGTGTACGCACGACGGACCATCAGTCAGCTTCATCGGTTAACTTAAGACAACTGTCCTTCAGACCGTTTTCATCGGATGGACTGATCTCGTGTACGAGGCTTTAGAGATTCCTTAGCCCTATGTAAACCCAAAGTTGTGACTTGGGTTTTGACAGCCTTTATTACACGTTAATGAGTGAACAGAACAATGAGGAATGCAGACAAGGTAAATATACTACGAACAGCTGTTGGAATAAAGCACAGGTTCACTTTATGTACAGATCATAACCTAGCTAGAATAATAATTATTATTTCAGATATAAATGATGGAAATCTGCTTCTATATGATTATCATAGCATTATCATATCATGCACAGCATAAAATGGCCATAATCTACTGTAAATGTCTCCAAAGACTTTGCTAACTTTCCACAGGTAAATCCAAGCCATTGAGTTTACAAGTAATTTACAAGTAAATTCTAAAAATAAAGAAGCTATTACATAAGTATACTTGCCAACAACCATCCTTAAAAATCTCTTAGTTTATAGATAACATAACAAATACAAATAACATAATATGAAAAAATACAAAACCCTTTACTAACCCAGCTTTGCTCCCAAAAGCTGCTATGTGAATGATTTATTATTTTTGTTCTATTTTCCCCTTGCTTTTCAAAATTCAAACTCTGTACTGCTCATTTATAAATACAAACAAACAGTAAAACAACACAATGTGAGAAGCTGTCATGCTGTTAATTGTTTAGTATCCTTTAAGGGAACACAAAGAGGACCAGAATGGTTTAACTGTTTTTATAGAAAAGGGAATACATCAACCCAGTAGGGGGCAATCTGACAGAAATTATAAAACAATTTCACTGTTTCTGTTGTAGAGACAAAGCTGCACATCGCGATACTGCTATACTGGCTAAAACTAGTTTTATTGTTTGTTCTATTGCTGTCTGCTACATAATAGAATTTTCTTTTTTTTTCATTCTGAAAATTACACTTGATTCAAAATCCATCAATATTAAAGGTCATAGAATAAAGCAGAATCCTAGGCAGATATAAAAACACCAGTTGATGCAGATACTTAATGTATTCATATTAAAAAAAATTTCAATGTGACCAATACATAGTAAATACCTACATTTATCTTGGCTTCATGTAATGCCCTGCACAGTAGCACTTAGACTGTGGTAGTAGGCATTCTAAACCAATTAATTTGTGCCACAGTGTACATTGAACCCGTTCAGGTGATACTTCATTTTTTAGTTTAATTAGTTTAAATAAGATTATTACATGTGTGTAGATATTTGTGTTCATGCATGTATACATTCATTTCTTTCTTTTCTTTTCTTTTTTATTATTTTTAGCGCCGCTATACCATTGTTTTTACCACGATATTCGGCTGCTAGCGGTGCGGTTTTAACCCCCGCTAGCAGCCGAAAAAAGGGTTAATACCGCCCACAATGAGGCCTCGTACACACGATTGAGGAACTTGACGGGCGGAACACATCGTTTTGCTCGTCGCGTTCCTTGTTAGGCTGTCGAGGAACTCGACAAGCCAATTTTCTCCATTCCCGTTGAGGAAAAAGAGAACATGCTCTCTTTTTGGCTCGTCGAGTTCCTTGACAGTTTCCTCGTCGAAAAATGTACACACGACCGGTTTCCTCGGCAAAAAAAAAAAAAAAACAGCAAGTTTCTTGCTGGTTTTTGCCGAGAAACTCGGTCGTGTGTACGAGGCCTGAGCCTCTGCAGAGAGGTTTCCCATTGCTTCCAATGGGAAGGAGCGGTGGAGGAGCGGTAAACACCCCACTCCAAAGATGCGGCTAGCAGGACAGTGTGAAAGCCCGAAGGCTTTCACACTGAAGACTGCAGGGCAGGATTTTGTGAAAGGGGCCTTACAAACATTTATGTCATATTTATTTTTCATGCATTCTATAAACATTATTTGCTGGTGGATTTGTGTTATAGCCCTGATGTTGGAAGGTTCATTAGCCCCAAAACATGTTGGATTCTGTATTTCTACTGGTTTTCACTTGAGGTGAAAGCCATATTAGTGCACTTGAGTCCTGTCCATGATACTTTATTTGCACTAACCTGTAATTTTTCACAACACAAGTTATACTGCTCAGACCTTGAAAAAGGGGACATACCTTAAAACATCCCCCCAGGTCAGATTCTCACTAAACAGAGACAATTTAATCTCAAAGCGGTTTCACCCACCATGGTTCCATAACTCTCTAGAAATCACCATTGATAAATCTATGCATAATCTATGCAAATGTAGTTCATGTGTGTTGCCTATCGTCTACAGTCTGTTTAACGTGTCATTAAAGGGGTTGTAAAGGAAAAACATTTTTTTCATAATAAGCATCCTTTACCTGCAGACATTCCTCTTTTCACTTCCTCATTGTTCGTTTTTGCTCAGAAGTTGCTCTATTTCTTCTCTGTTCTGTTGACTTCCTGCTTGTCTGATTGTTACTCACCACCATGAAGGGAGGCTTTACTGCGGTGGTCAGTGACGTGCTCGCCCCTTCCTGGGAACTACATATGTGCGGCAGGACGCTCTCTACGTATTAGAGACTTCAAGGAGGTGTGAATTATTGGGCATGCCGCAATGCATACTGGGAAATGTAGTTCTTACATGAACGAGCGCCGCAAACCAGGAAGTGAATGAGAGAACAGAAACTAGAATGCTGGAGGTGATATAGATGAAGGAATTTAATAGGTATTTACTTGTTTTTTAACAGAATCATTACACTATTCTGTCTGTCTACCTTGCAGACATTAATTTTAGGCAATTTTTTTTTCCTTTACAACTCCTCATAGGATACAATTTTGGTGGGGAAGGACGGGGGAGGGACTAGGGGTCAAGGTTTTCTTTTCACTCTGTGGAATATGAGGCCCTATTGTTGATATAGTAATTCCAGAAAACCTGAAATAGCACACATTTCCAATTCTCTTTTTATTTCCCCATTTCTGCCCACATCCCACCATATTTACAACATGTTTCTTCTGACAAACAATGAAATTACAAACAAAATAAATAAGTAAACAGCCAAGATTGATAAATAGCTATTTATGTGCCATATTTATTACTATATTTCATGTTTTGTCTCTATTTCTCATTTAGATCCAAGAAGATAGATTTATTAATTTAACATTTGATCACAATGTTTTTATGAGAAAAATAATTAAAATTGGAAAGTTGATGTTATTTACTTTCACTGTACTGTAAAATGACAATTTTGCTGTAACATAATTTGTATTTCCTATTATTTGAATAACAACAAAATATGAATAATTCCTTACCACCATCAAGTTCCTCAGTGCCAAAATGATTTCTATAAAAAAGCATGAGTTCAATCTTGTAACATTTATAGATGGTGACCAGACACACAAGCAGCAGAAGAATGGCTCCCAGGCCTCCAGCGAGTTCAACTGTGTACATCAGTTCTAAAATGCAAAAAAAGAACAACAATTTATCATTTGTAAGTTACGATATTGCAACATCAGCGGCATTGCAGTGCATTTAGGGTTGTTATCATGACAGAAAGATCCTAGATGATAACTATCCACTCAATGACTATCGACCCTCATTTCATTGAACCTTGAAATATGTCCATCTCAAACCCCATCTCCTTTATTTATCTTATTTACTTTGCAGTATTGTACTTTATTTTATGTTATTATATGTTATTTTATTTAAATTTTACCCCAATTTAATATTACCCCTGGACTGTGATAATGGGTATTTGTCTAAAGTTATAACTGACCGTTAAATTACTGTTGTAATCCCTGTTAGATACATGATAACATTCTCCATGTTTGATATCTCTGTTGTTTGCTCTGATTATTTCTGTAACCTATACCTGCTGTCCAGTTTCATTCTCTGTATATTCTTGGTAATCCTTCAATAAAAATGTAATATAAAAAAAGATCCTAGAGTTGGCCATATATTAACAAATCAGGCTAGCTGCTGCTGCTTATTAATTGATTTAAGTGATATGGTCTGAAAAGATTAGGATATACATAATGGGTGATGGTCCCAAATATTTAGTAGTAGTAATCAAAAATGTATATTAATTATAACTCAGAGTTTGTAATCCCTAAGTTAGATCTCACAGTTTTATGCATTTATAAGGCACATTGTCATTTTTATTTGGGGCTAATTTTCCTCAGGGACCCGTCTTGAAACATCTGCCTGGTGCTGAGGGGATACAGGCTGGTGGCAAAATGTCAGAGTACATATTTACAGCCCTCAAAGGGTTTACACGCTCATATTTCTGGTGTGCAAAGCATTTGTCAGCTACAAGCATTTGGTTAATTAAAAAAAAAATGACTGAAGCCTCGTACACACGACGGGAACTCGACGGGCGAAACACAACGTTTTCCTCGTCGAGTTCCTTGTTAGGCTGTCGAGGAACTCGACAAGGCAAGTTTCTCCATTCCCGTCGAGGAAAAGGGAGACATGCTCTCCTTTTGGCTCGATGGGATCCTCAACAGTTTCCTCGTCAAAAAATGTACACACGACCGGTTTTCTCGGCAAAAAAAAATCCCAGAAAAATCCCTCGGTCGTGTGTACGAGGCCTGACATTTGGCAGATCAATATATGCAAACCTGACAACTAAAACTGAGAAAAAAAAAGTATTGCATATCAGATTGCAAAGGCACATTGTTATTTACTGTTTTTGATGCTATTGGATTTCCTGTTACCGACCCATCTTGCCTTTGACCTGTCTTGTCTCCATTCCCAGCTATTGACCCTCGGCTTGTTCCATTGACTCCTGTCTGCTGTACCCATGTATGACCTCTGGCTTGCTCTTCTGGACTCCTCTGCTGCCTGATTGTCAGTGTATAACCCTTGCTTACTCCTGACCCTGCTTGCTGTCTTTCCCCTCGCTAATACTCAGTGTATGACTACTGGCCTTGCTCCTGACCCTTTTCCTGGTTTACCCTTCAGCCAAGTCTCATCTGGTACATCTGAGGGACCCCTGCCCAGCAGTGCATCCTGCTCATCCAGCCACCATCCAGCAAATGTTTCATCACTCAGCCTATCGCTGCTGACAACCTCTGCTTTTTTGGGCATAGCACTCCCTGTCACCACCTTTAGGAGTGCCCTGCACTCAGCCGCAACGGAAGCACTCTTAGCACCTCAGCCTTCAACCGGGTATGTGACATCTTCCTTTTGCTCCCTCCCTACCTGCCTACTAGATCTAGGTGGAAAGGCATTGTTTAAGCTCCATGTTGGCCTAATTGTAGCTTACACAGTTTAAAGATCACCCCCTCCCTCATCCTACCAAGTGACAGTTCATGCAGCCTGGTTATGGACTGCTCAGGCACCCAGTGCAGCATCCTGGAAAGGAGAGGTAAGAGTCACAAGCACACCTGTTCACAGCAGTACTGGGTATTTCACTTGGCTCCTATAGGTAATCTGGCAGGGGTAGAAATGTTGTAAAGGTGACTAAAAAAACAAAATGTTACTTTGCACTCGGCAAAGAAGAGGTCCAGTTTAAAATGTTTACACACAGATTCACATGGGCTACGCTGCGGCAGCGTAACGTATCCCATTTACGTTACACCGCCGCAAGTTTACAGCATAAGTGCCTGATTTACAAAGCACTTACCTGTAAACTTGCGGCGGCGTAGCGTAAATCCGCCAGGCGCAAGCCCGCCTAATTCAAATGGGGCGGGGACCATTTAAATTAGGCACGTTCCCGTGCCGAACGTACTGCGCATGCTCCGTCCCTAAAACTTCCCGATGTGCATTGCGCTAAATGACGTCACAAGGACGTCATTGGTTTCGACGTTAACGTAAATGGCGTCCAGCGCCATTCACAGACGACTTACGCAAACAACGTGAAATTAAAAAATTTGACGCGGGAACGACGGCCATACTTAACATTGGTTAGACCACCTAGAGGGCATGCTTAGTTTTACGCAACGTATCTCTACGGAAACAACGTAAATTTAGAGCGATGGGCAACGCGGACGTTCGTGAATCGGCGTAACTAGTCATTTGCATATTCTACGCCGACCGCAATGGAATCGCCACATAGCGGCCGGCCTAGAACTGCAGCCTAAGATCCGACGGTGTAAGTCACTTACACCTGTCAGATCTTAGGGCTATCTATGCGTAACCTGATTCTATGAATCAGGCGCATAGATACGACAATCGTATCTCAGAGATACGACGGCGTATCAGGAGATACGCCATCGTATCTCTTTTGTGAATCTGGCCCAGAAAGTTTACTATAGCTTCCAAAGGAGTCACTTGCTTTTTGAAAATGTTGAAAAATAAACATTTTAAAACACATTTATAAATACAGTCATGGCAGATATATTTTGAAGCGTTACATTCAAACTATGACATACAGTATTTATATACAGTATTACTGCATGAAAATGTATTTCTGGCTGCTAGTTTAGGTGCACCAATAGGCAGTATACTCTATGCAACTGCTATTTTGATACAAACTAGGATTCTGGTTTTAAAAGAGAGAAACATATCAATAAATACAAATCTATTATTGAATGATTTATGGCTGATTACGCAAAAACCTTGGGAGCTTACAACTTAACTTTTATCAAACCTGCAAAATGGAAATGTTGTAATTATATTTATAATAATAATTTACAACTTGTAGGCGACAAGCAATTTTATGTAATAAAACAGATACTAGAATGGGAATTGGCTTGTTTCAAAGAATACATCTTGTTTATTGTTTGCAACTGAGGCACAATGATAGGAGGTTTGGATAGACATGAAACAAATGTGCTGCTTAGAAAAACGTGTCTGCTGTTATGGAATGGGAAAGATACAGTAGGGCCTCATGCACACTGGATGTTTTTTACAGCTGCTGTTTTTGTCTTCAAGTGCCATTAACAATGATCTACCTTATGTCCTGTTCTTGTTTAAAGTGGAACTTTAGTCAGAAAATGTAAGCATTTCTTACCCCTGTATTTCATATTTCTTATATGTGCCTGCTGTACCATGTACTTGTATGAAAAAATGATTCTGTTCTATTTGTATTGCTTCCTTCATGTAAAATAACTGGTGTTCCTGCCAGTCACTCTGCTTTCTACCTAAAAACTGACCACACTAGGCAGGAGAACACGCCACAGTCAGTTCTCTAGCTATGCTGGGAACTCAGCCTGCTCTCCTCCAATGATCAGACTTGTCCTGACTTGCCTCCCCTGCACAGCCTACACTGAGAAGCTCAGTGTACTGTTGCTTCTCCTACCCCCCCAGCACTTATGCAGCTGAGAACAGAGGTAACAGAGGGAATGTGATCACTTATAAAAAAAAAGGGGGAAAAAAGTATTTATATTATAAATTTGTAGAGGCCAATCTGCAGACAGCCAGTTCAGGGTCTCTGGGCTTCAGCAAAATGACAGCCTCAGGCAAGAAGAGACCGGAACAATGCTGGAGCCAATTTACAGCACACACTAATTTTGGTAGCATAATTATTAATGTGGAATGTATGTGATAAAGAACATTATTTTTTACCAAGTTGTTATGAGTAATGTTCCACATTAGGTTAGCAGGTCTCTATTTGCAAAAGCAAAATCAACTATTTGTGACAATGACAGTTTAAGCGCTTTAGCATTTACATATTTACCAACTTAAATCAAGGTTAAGCATTGACTTACAAGACAATTTTGACATTGAACATGTAAGCAAGTGCTTGTGGGGTGCCATTGAATGTATTCCTGTTGTTATATTAATTGCACTGTAAAGCTATGCAGCTAATTCATTCTGCTTGGACTAGGAAGGGTTAACTGTGTCTAGACCCTTTTCATGGGCTTTCTGAGTCCTGCCCCCTGCTGTAAGCCATGTACAATAAATACAGAAGAGGGATCAGAGCTATATCTCTTTCTCTTCTACATGGGATTTACAGAGGAAGAACTCTTGGAACATGTAGTCCTACTGTAGCATATGGCCTCTTTCTGGGCCACCCTGCTGGGATTCTTCCTGGACTAGCAACCTGCCATTACTGAATGGATTTTGTTTCTTTGGGCAGCTTGCATTAGTTAGTTAGGACTGGACTCTGTTTCAGTGTGCTTTGTTGTTGAAGTGTGTTGCTGAATGCTCAGTTAAGTTTCATTTACTGTCCCAAACCTGGTCTGAAGTTATTCAAAGGAATGCATATTGTTTTTTGGGGTATCAAAAGGGCCAAAGTCAATAAGGCACATGTGGGGTACAAAGCTCTACCTCTACAAAAGGTCTACTTGGCAAGTCAAGGAAGAAAAGCAGTGTAGATGCTATCGGCAACCAAGCACTAGTTCAAGCCACAATGCAACCAATTGTTAAGCAAGGTACCTAGTAAAGGTGATGGATCTTCCGTTAGTGAGGGGGTAGATGTTTTGGCTCCCTGCCCAGCTGTCAGTTTCCATTAGCAACCTCTGGAATATTTTGGACGAAAGATGTGTACTAACGATCATAGTATCATACGATCTCTTCAAAAGTGGTATTTATTGTACGGTATTCTGATTGTGAGTATGGGGCTTAATGCTATTTCTATGTAACAATAAATACATTAGATCAAGTATGCTTTGGAGGTAAACACTCATTTCTAATGAAAATTTCTAATGAAAATTTCTAATTAAAGGGTAAGTGCACCGGGGTTGATTTACTAAAACTGGAGAATGCAAAATCTGTGTCAATCGGTTTCTAACTTCAGCTTGTTCAATTAAGCTTTGACAAAAAATGGAAGCAGATTGGTTTCTTTGTAGAGCTGCACCAGATTTTGTACTTTTCAGCTTTAGTAAATCAACCCCACCTTTTGTAACATGTTACATGTTACACCCGTATTTAAAGTGTATTTATAGAAAAAGTTTTGGATAGAGTGGGGAAGGATTCAAACTCCTGACAGGTTTTACTATAGTTGGAGGCAGTAGTACTAATGTTTTTTTATACATTTCTAGAGGAATAGTAGAATATCTGTGTTTTATCATTTGTATGCCTCTTTTTTTCTGATTTTCCTATAAAAGGTTGTCCTAAGAACAAAAAGTGAAGGGACATCTTTGCAATGGAGATCCAAGTATCAGTGAAGCCTGACAGGGGCTCTAACCCTTAACTATTTGTTAATTTAATAGCTGTACATACAATATACTGTATTTATTTTTATTTTATCTTACAATTTGTCCACAATGCTCCCTTAATATTTAAATTAGTGGTTAGCTACTGACTTTGATTTTATAAAAAAAAGTGCATAACATTATTTTTTGGCAAAGTAGCTATTTACTGTGCTGTCTAGTTTTATAATTAATGGGCAGCAGCATGGAATATGCAGTGCTGAGAAATACGGCTCTTTTAATAGAAGGATATTTGTTTAGTTAAAACCTCAGCACAGACAAAGCACTAGCTTCAATTAAATTATGCACAGAAAAAATGTTCCTTATCTTAAGAATATTTCTCCCCAGCTCTTGCTTGGATTAACATTTAATTTAAATTTATTTTGATGGATCATCAAATGTTGAACAACTACACATTTTTAATGCAGAATTCAAATTGAAAAGTTTTGTTGATCATAGATCATATTAATACCCGGCAAATGTGTTGCCATAAATGATACACCTTTAGTAAAAACAAAAAAATCACTAGAAAAACAAAGGATCCGCCACAAAAGAACCCATTGCGGTTGAGTTAGTAGACTTACAAGGGATTTTTTTTTTTCTCTTAGCAAAGTGAACTCTCATAGTTTAGCAAATCAAGTGAAGCTGTGTTTACTTTAATCACTTCAATACTGAGCACTTTCACCCCTTTCCTGCCCAGGCCAATTTTCAGCTTTCAGAGCTGTCATGCTTTGAATGCCAAATGCGCGGTCATGCAAGACTGTACCCAAATTAAACAATAAAAAAAGACAGATTTTTTTTGAAAATAAGTACATTTTCTTCTTCACTAATGCTGCACTAATGGACACTGATGAGGCTGCACTGATGAGGCAGCACTGATGGGCAGGACTAATGAGCACTGATAGGCAGCACTGATGGTCACTGATTTGCAGCACTGATGGGCACAGATAAGCTGTACCGATGGGCACTAATAAGTTACACTGATGGGCATTGATTGACACTGATGGGGCTGTACTGATGATCAAGGCATTGATGATCAGTGCTCTGATTATCAGTGTAAATGTGCCCTGTCAGCCTTGCTGCTGATCGGCAATCTACTTCTAAAAAAGTTCTGGATATACAGGAATTTTGAATGGACATTCACATTGCTTTGTGAATGTTCACTATTCCTGCAGTAAATAATCCCGGATAGATTACTTTAGCTGTGCTGTTGAACAGGTAGAATTAGTACACTTCACTTTACTGGTAGGACTAGTACTGAGCTGAGAAGACACGAACAATTTTAAACCAAGTAATCAGTCAATGGAGCCCATTTATAAACATATTCAATTTTAAAATGTTTATTAATTACAAATTTCACTGGAGCCACAATATCATTGTCTTCCTTTTAGGATATTTAAAATCCTTGGGTAGATTCTGTTTGACGATTACCTTTTTCTATAAGATAGTGTTTCTTTTGTAATTGATTCTTATGTCTATCTCGTTGACAACAGGCCAAATATCCATATGAAAATAAATGTGTTTTGTTTTTTTCTAAATTATTATTAATATTACTAACTGTACTTTCATTTGTTCAAAGCAATTGTAGATTATGTGTGCACTAAATGCTTTCTATGTAAAGTCTAATGCCTTGTACACACGATCGAAATTTTCGTTGAAAAAAGTCAGATGGAATTTTTTCATCGGATATTCCGACTGTATGTGGGTCCCATCAGACTTTTTTCCATCGGAGTTTAGAAATAGAACATGTTTTGTTTTTTTCCGATGGAAAAAAATTGTGTCAGAAATTCTGATCGTCTGTGTGGAACTCCGACGGAGAAAAAAACATGCATGCTCAGAATCAAGTCGACGCATGCTTGGAAGCATTGAACTTCATTTTTGGAATATTAGGGAAAGGAGATTTGGAAAGCTATGATTAAGCACAGCTTTACATGTTAAACTCGTTAGCTGTGTATGCTGTATCTCTTCATTAATGTTTTTTTATTGAAGATTTTTAATAAAGTTGATTTCCGTGGATGTGTGGCCAACCAGAATTTTTCATTTATATGAAGCTCTGGTTTCTTCCTTCTCCCAGTAGGTGTCACTGGTACCTCTGGTGAAAAGTCTCAGGCCTCGTACACACGACCGAGTTTCTCTGCAAAAACCAGCAAGAAACTTGCTGGGAGATATTTTTTTGCCGAGGAAACCAGTCGTGTGTACATTTTCGTCGAGGAAACGTCCAAAAATTTCCTTGATGGGAATGGAGAAAATTGGATTGTCGAGTTTCTCGATGGCTTCACAAGGAACTCGATGAGCAAAACAATGTGTTTCGCCCGTCGAGTTTTTCGGTCATGTGTACGAGGCCTCATTCACACGCCTAGATTTTAGGACAACATTTTTCAGAGGACAGAATACAACTTCAGAAGGGACGTAATGTGTTGAATTGTTTTGTATGTATTCTTTTGTTTCTGAGCATGCGTATTCTTGCTCTTACGATTTCTGAAAATTGTCAGAGAGCTTGTAATCAGCAGAGAACATGGTCAGTGGTAACAGTGGGGATAATTTTTGCTGTGCAAACAGTACTGTGGTTGCAGCATATGCACTTTCCCCTCCACTGCCTTTCCAGCATAGGTTCTCTTTCAAACAGGGCTGCTCTGCTCAGCAGGGAATCAGTGAGTGGATTCCCTGCTGAATTAAAGCTAAATGGGATAAATCTTAAGCCCTGTACACACGGCCGAGAATCCCGTCGTAAAAAAGAACTTGGTTTTTCTCGACGTGATTCTTCTCAAGCTTGACAGGATTCTTGTCTAGCTTTCCTTGCATACACACTGTCAAGCCAAAATCTCATAGTTCTAAAACTCGGTGACGTACAACATATATGACAGCACTATAAAGGGGAAGTTTCATTTCACTGGCGCCCCCCTTGGGGCTGCTTTTTCTCATGTTACCGCGTGTTAGTAAAAGTTTGGTGAGAGACGATTTGTGCTTTTCATTCTTCGTACTTTTCAGTCTGTTACAGCGTGACGAATGTGTTATCTCCATTATGAACACTAGTTTTACCGAAGGTGCGCTCCCGTCTCATACTTGATTCTGACCATGCGCAGGTTTTTAAGACTCGGAAAAGCATACCCACGAATGTTTTTCTCATCGTAAACCAGCCCCAACGAGAATCACAACAAGAAAATTGAGACTCTCGATGAGAAAATAGAGAGAAGGTTCTCTTTTTTTCTCATCAAGATTCACAGCAGATTTCTCGACGTGAAACAATACACAGGGACAGTTTTCTTTGCAAAAAGCTCTGCCAGCAGTTTTCTGGTGTTATGAAAAACGAGCGTGTGTACGAGGCTTGAGTGTTTTGACGTCCATGCCTGTTCAGTTTGTGTCTGCATACTCCACACAGCAGACAGGGGTGGACTTGTGATGGCTCTATGGGTGGCCAGATGGAAATGCACTTGTGTCTATTTATATCAGACTACCTCTAATCTGCCATCTTTAGGTCTGGAAAAAAGAAAAGAACGCCGTCCTTTTCCATTATTTTTTTCTGGATCTGAATGGACCCACAGATACGCAGATGTAAACAGACAAGTCCATTTGCATCTGGACTCCCATAGAACTACATGGAGCTTTCAATCATATCCCTATGAAAACGTGGCAGACACACCTAATTGTACAGCTTGGGTGAATGGTAGTGGGAGTGGGAGGTTAAAAATGCAGCTCAGCTGAGCATTTTACTGCCCCCTTACCTCCAAACACATGTGTAAAGTAGCATTTTATGCTTAAGATCATCATCTTAATGATGATCATAGCAGGACCTCTATGACTCTGCCACAGTATCGCTTGGCTGGTGGGTGCTGAATATACTTTATTATGGCTGTACTTTGTTACACACAGTACATCCAAAAGTTAACAAAGTCAGCACCCAACAGCCAAGTAACACTGTGATAAAGCCATAGAGGGCCTGTTGTTCTGTGATCATCATAATTGCAATGATCAGAAGAACACAGCAGGGTTTCTGAGGACTGTACATTCCTTCCACAGTAGCCATTGCCAATGTGTGTGGTGTGTGCCGCTGCTTGTCTGAAGCTGTGCACCAACACACACAGCCAGGTTACATCTTCTGCGCGCTCTCAGTGACCTGCCCACCTCACATAAGTCTCTCCCTCAATGCATGGGCAGAACTATAACATATACAGTGCATTATGCATCATGGGCTTTTCTGCCTGAGCCCTGAAAATAAAATAAAAAGTCCCTCCTCTGCTCTCACTTCCTGGGCCCCTCTATTGACCTGATGCTTCCCAGGAAAATGTAATTACACCCTGGAAATCAAGTAGGAACGGGGGTGTGTACATTAAGTACATTGAGTAAAATCCTTTTATTTATTTAGCCAGAAATTAACTATAAAGCTTCCGGAGCCCAGTACAACAGGGCTGGTTTTACTGCCTTATCAGCAGCCCTGCTAGTATTAGTATAAGAAACTACAATAAAACTGATGGGTGCTTGCTGGGGGAGAGTATATATATTTGGGGAGGGCTAAGTAACCTCTCTCTTTCCCCGAGACTCTGGCCTGTACATTTGCTTGGAATAGAAGAAATCTGCCTGCCTAATGATTCCTGGTGCTTGAGGCTCTGTGGTGTACACACGACTGGTTTTCTCGGCAAAAACCAGCAAGAAAACTGCTTCTTGCCGAGATTATCGTTTGTGTGTATGAGGCATTCAGGTTTCTCATCAGGAAATTTCGCCAGAATCTCGACGAGAAAAAAAGAGAACCTGCTCTCTTTTTTCTCGTCGAGATTCTTGTCGGCCTGTTTCCCGTCGAGAAACCAGAGAGTGTGTATACTTACCTGTCGCCGTGGAAACCCATGCATGCTCAAAATGACTTTGACGCATGCGCGGTAGCTTCCACGGCATAGGTAGGGTGAAACTAGATGGCGGCGACGGCATTGAATGTGACGAGTGCATGCTCGTCGTACGCGATGATGTCACCTGAGTCCTGAGTGAGGAACTTGTGGAGAGTCTGGGAAAGCATCAAAATGGGAACATCAAGACTACTGATGCAGCTACAGTGAAAGATTTGGTTGTCAATGGACATGGCTGTTATTAAGATGGTACATCATTTCTGTACTGGTGTCTCATATTTTTGTACTATTGAGTTTGCAGGCCATTAACATGTGTTCTGTACTCCCTACCCCTCTCTCCCTGGAGAGTCAATAAACTCCTTTTTGTTTGTACCTTAAAGTGACTAGTGCCCACTATTGTCTGAGTAATCTATACCCTGAGGTGAAATGTTGGTTCACCCCTACCTCATGCCTCCAGGGGTCAAGGGGTGCTGCACTATTTTACAACACAGTAGATTTCTTGTTTCATAGGCTGATGACATGGCCCAAAACTGTAGCCATTGTTTTGTTATTTTATGTGGATATGGGGGTTTGCAGTACATATTTCACTGGAGCCACAATATCATTGTCTTCCTTTTAGGATATTTAAAATCCTTGGGTAGATTCTGTTTGACGATTACCTTTTTCTATAAGATAGTGTTTCTTTTGTAATTGATTCTTATGTCTAAAAAAAGAATAACTATACTATCTATATAAATTCTTTTTTATATATGTTTTAATTCACTGTGTGTAACAACATTTTCAGCCATATCTGGCACTGCTGTTTTTTTTGTATTATATTCAAACCTACAAGGTAAATAGGCAGAAGCAAATTAAATTCATGTTGGTTTTGTCTATCTCGTTGACAACAGGCCAAATATCCATATGAAAAAAAAATGTGTTTTTTTTTCTAAATTATTATTAATATTACTAACTGTACTTTCATTTGTTCAAAGCAATTGTAGATTATGTGTGCACTAAATGCTTTCTATGTAAAGTCTAATGCCTTGTACACACGATCAAAATTTTCGTTGAAAAAAGTCAGATGGAATTTTTTCATCGGATATTCCGACTGTATGTGGGTCCCATCAGACCTTTTTCCATCGGAGTTTAGAAATAGAACATGTTTTGTTTTTTTTCCGATGGAAAAAAATTGTGTCGGAAATTCTGATCGTCTGTGTGGAACTCCGACGGAGAAAAAAACATGCATGCTCAGAATCAAGTCGACGCATGCTTGGAAGCATTGAACTTCATTTTTGGAATATTAGGGAAAGGAGATTTGGAAAAATCCACCAGGCAAGAAAGGCAGTTCTAAATTTGATGTTTAGGCCTTTGATTTAACTGGGCAAGTCTTCCATCAACTTAATGTCCTCAACACAATGTAACTATTGCCCTATTCTCAGAGGAGCCCAAGACTTACAGAGCACTGCATTAACTAAGTGTATCATCATTGATCTTTTTTCATAGATTTGTAGGGATGTCATGTAGTTGAGGAAGAAATATGCATTCTGTAAGTACAAAGTGATTTATAAACTTCTGAATAATTGGGGCAGGACCAAAATATATAAAGTTTGTCTCCTGTCTCTATGCTGCATCTTTAGGAACTTTAGAAACTGAAGGTTAGGCAAAGTGTAGAAGGAAATGAGTGCAATATCATTGTGTCACAATTGTATTACTAATCATTTAGTAATCGGTATGAAAGTGTTATGTCCTGTACACACGATCGGTTTGTCTGATGAAAACGGACTGATGGACCGTTTTGATTGGACGAACCGATCGTGTGTGGGCCCTATCTTTTTTTTCAATCGGTAAAAAAATATAGAACCTGTTTTAAAATTTTCACATGGTTAAAAAACCGATAGAAAAAAAACGATCGTCTGTGGGTAAGTCCATCAGTTAAAAATCAATGCATGCTCAGACTGAATTGGGTAAAACTAGCATTCGTAATGGCGATAGCACATTCATCACGCTGTAACATACTGAAAAGCGTGAATCGTCTTTTACTAACATGAAATCAGCAAAGGCAGCCCCAAGGGTGGCGCCATCCGAATGGAACTTCCCCTTTATAGTGCCGTCGTACGCATTGTACGTCACCGCGTTCTGACACAAACTGATTTTTAACTGATGGTGTGTAGGCAAGACTGATGAAAGTCAGCTTCATCAGATATCTGAAGAAAAAATCCATCGGTCCGTTTTCATCGGATGAACTGATCGTGTGTACAGGGCATAAGGATTTTACCTCTTAATGTGGGTGCAAGGGTACTTTGTGGGTATTTTTCCTATCAATCTAGTAATTAAAGCAGGGACGGAAAGGTAACCCCAGACCTTTTTTGATAGAGTGAAAGGGGGTTAAAATTTCTGTCAGCTTTTTATTTCTGTTTGTGACCCAATTGGAAAGATTATCCCCTCACTACCTGTCTTCGGCCTGTCAGTACAACAGGAAGAATTAAAGTGATTTAGTCCTTTTTCACACCTATGCATTTTAGCGCGTTTTCAGTTTTACAGAAACACACTACAGTCCATATGACATTGTTTCCTATGGATATAATTCACATCTGTGCATTTTATGGAAAGGGCCAGGGACTTTTTTCTGTTTTTTGGTTCCATAGACTTCAATGAATGAAAAGCATGTATTGGAAAACGCAAAATGCACCTGCAATATGCAAACTGCCACCTGCATAGGTGTGAATCAGGCTTAACTCTCCCACAAGTGTTTGTTTCTCTGTCTTGTGGGGATAATTTCTTTAAATGAGGCAGTATTTGGCAGTGCATGCAGGGGATAAGATAGATATAAACTCTTATTTGGTAGAGTGTGCATTGCTAGGGATTTTAATATTCAAGAGTCGCTTTATGGTGTAAAATTCCAGCTACTGTATAGGTTGTAGTTCAGAGAAAACATCCCAAGCCTGTTTTAACTATACAAATTTAGTTATTTCAGATTAGTTTATATAGATACTGCATTTTGGATGTTGCTGTCTTTCAATACCTGCCAACATTTCAAAAATGGCATTTCTTTCAACCTAATGACATATTAGAATTCAAACTGATGAAATATGTTTTTTCCTGGTGTGCGTGTACCTTATGAAGCGTAGGCAAAGTAAATAATGGAAGGGCAGCCTGATAACCAATGGCATCTTTGCTAGTACTGGCAAAACTATCCTAGTATAATTACATGTCTTTGATCTCAGCCTTCATCCTAATGCGTGATAATGCATGTAAAATAGAGACTTGGTTATATAACTATAATACCATATGCTATGTTCCTGTTTGATTATTGGCATTGGATGCATTTCTACAATATGCAGGGACTGTCATCTGTTCTATGTTGTGCTAGGAAATTAAATCATATGGCTTTCATTAGTTTATCTGATTTAATTATTTGGTATATTATTCTTCATTATTTATAGTAGTTCCTGGCTTTAAGCATCTGTCAAAAAACCCAAGTGAGTTTAAAGAGGAAGTAGTTTTATAAAAAAAAAAAAAAAAAAAAAAATAATATAGAGGTAGAAATGTTTTGACACACTCCAGTTTAAAGCAAAACATTGTGGGATGGTTTTCCTGTAAAAATAAAAATTATTTTTATAATTTACAATAGTTCAAAAGATTTCCTTCTTATTTCCATTTTACTGGTTATAAACTGATGAGACTCTTGACACTCTTTCTTACACAATGGGGTTAATTTAATAAAACTGGAGAGTACAAAATCTGGTGCAGCTCTGCATAGAAGCAGATGAGCTTCTAACGTTAGCTTGTTCATGTAAAGTGACATTAAAGGTAAAAAAAAATATTTTATAAAAAACATGTTTTATTTACCTGCTCCATACAGCAGTTTTGCACAGAGCAGCCCTGATCCTCCTCGGTCCCCCGCCAACACTCCTGGCTTCTTCTCTTCGGCCAGTGCCTCCAATAGCAAGACCCTCGAGCCCCAATCTATGCGTCCATAAGACACACAGACCGGCAGCTCAGCCCCACCCCCGCTCTCTCCTCATTGGCTCACTGGCTGTGATTGTTATTAGAAGGAGCCAATGGCTCCCACTGCTGTCTAAGCCATTGAGGAATGAGAGACCCGAGAGAAGCTCAGCTCTAATGCACATCGCTGAATCGCAAGAATCCCAGATGAGTATTAACCTCCCTGGCGGTATGATTCTTTCAGAAAAAACATGCTGAAAGCGGTACCATTATTTGCAAGGAAATTTGGCGTTTTATATTGTAGGTCTGTAATTTTTAGAAATAACTCACTTAAATCTGACCAAACAAGATTCTAATAGGCATCCCGGGTATGACATTTTTTTAAAAACAAAATTATAAATTATAATATAATAAATAATTATAAATAATTATAACAAATAATAATATAATTATAATAAAAATTATTCAATAATGTAATCAAATTAAAATCACTGAAATTTGCTCAGTTGCAGAATTGTTGCTGTCATTATTTATTTTTTTTATGACGAATTTCCCCACAAATCGCTATCGCACAATTCTGCAAGTGATTATAATTTATTATCGCTGTTTTTTAGCTGATCTAAAACTATTTTTGACATAAAGGGACACTTCTGGTTGCTATGGACAATCTACAGTTTGCAGGGAGAAAAAAAGGTTTTTATTATATAAAATGACATGCATGACACAGGACAGACCACTAGGGACAGGGGGGGTGTGTTTTTTTTACATACAGTACTGTAATCTATAAGATTACAGTATACTGTATGTAAGGTGTTTGTTTACGTTTTTGAATTTGGCGCCGTTCTCCGTCCCCGTGCGTCGTAACGTCGCAGGGAACGGAGATCGGCGTCACACGGAGGCACTATGTGAATCGAGCGAGGTCCCGCTCGCTCACACAGCGCGGTGGCATCGCTGGATCCAGGGACAAGGTAAGTAAAAAGTGCCTGTGGATTCAGCGAGGCGAGCCGAGACTGACTCGGGGTTACCGATCGTAGCAGGAAAATCTAACCCCGAGTCAGTCTCGGGAACACCGCCAGGGAGGTTAAAGGGGGGCTGGGGGGACTG
This sequence comes from Rana temporaria, assembly GCF_905171775.1. NCBI lineage: Eukaryota > Metazoa > Chordata > Amphibia > Anura > Ranidae > Rana > Rana temporaria. Next base: position 415,951,633 of record NC_053490.1, read on the forward strand.
TTGCACACAGAAGGTTTTTAACCTTTATGCATTGAATACATGAAGGTAAAAAACCTTGGGACTTTAAAACCACATTAAGCTTTGACAAAAAAAATGAAATCTGATTGGTCTTTATGTAGAGCTGCACCAGACTTTATGTTCTCCAGTGCGAGTAAATCAACCCAAATGTCTGATATTGGTTTATGTAGGGTCTTCAATGGCACTAAGTGAACCTAGTCATTTATTTTAACATGGCAACTTTCTGTTGAGGTAGGATAACTTCTTGGTCTATTCTACTCCAATGTTGGTACTTTCACATATTAGAGTATTGCCACACTTGCAAAGGCACCTTCAAACCTTTTAAAGTGGGAGTGAAGGACACTTTTTTTTAGATATTGTATATTGGCAAAAGATATAAGCATAATAAAGCAGGACATGAATACATGAGAGTGATTGGTTAAGACCCAATAATGCTGTCTCTACCACCGTGTTTCATTAACCTCAACTCAAAAAGTCAACATCTACTAATTTATAGGAAACAACTTAAACGTATTTAAGGAAAAGACAACATATGCAGTATCAGTGTGAAATACATTAATACTCCTCACATTCCTTTTGAGGACCATGCAAGTACAAGAAAAAAAAGATTTATCTGCTAGCAATGTCTAAAGCTTCTAATTTACCTTTTTAGATTAACAGAATTTTTGTGAACTAAAGATTCAGATCCTTCATCTCACAGGCCTAACACTTACATCACAGTCCATTCTTTATATGAGTGCCCTCAGTCCCCCTTCACTGATTTTCAGAACATTACAGCTCCCCTTTACATCACAGTCCCCTTTACAACAATGTCCGCAGTCCCCCTTAACAACACAGTCCCCCCTTTACATCACAGTCCCTTGCTTCACAACACAGATGACCTATACCATTTCCCCCTTCAAATCACAGTCCCCTTTCATATAAGTGTCCTCAGCCCTCTGTACATCAATCCCTCCTTCCCACCACATCCCCCCTTTACAGTCCCACCTTGCACAGTAGCTAACAAGCACTTGCTAACTTGAAAAGTTAGGCAGATTCTGGCCTCTTGCAAGACCTGCCATGCCTCCCACCTTTTCCCTACTGTGAGGGTGAAAGTGGTGGTGGTGAGGGGGGAGAGAGGACACCTAGACTGCTTAAGTGCTAGGGTTCATGGCCATGGTGGTCCAGATAGGACTGACATTTTCCAGATTTCAACTGGTGTCTGCCATTTAGTGATGCCTATTCTAAATGATGACCAGTTGAGAGCTATGCCCAAGTTTTTATCTTTGTCTATATTTAAAAAAACAAGTGTAATGGAGACCTCTACTTTTATTGCAATATTTGGGGTTCTTTCATTCGATTCAGGAGAAAGTAAGTTGCACACTAACCCCCCTCTCATTCCCAAATCATCATTTTAAGATATTGGTAGTAAAAGTAATAAACAATGGGGAGATAAATCTGGAGAGTAAAAAATCGGTGCAGCTGCGTATGGCAGCCAATCAGCTTCTAACTTCAGCTTCTTCAATTAAAGCGGAGTTCCAACCACAATTAGCATTTTTTTAATGTATGTCCATTCATCCTGCGTTTTTATAATATAAATCTGGTCACTTGCTATTTTATAATCCGCCGCCGATCCGCTTAGATATTCAAAAAAGATAGTTTATAAAACTATATCTACACCGTTGTCATTTTGCTTGTGGGCATTGTGAAGCCTACAGGCACTTACTTTCTGGAAGTCTTGGATGGGGAGTGATAATTGGACAGCACACTGCATCCTGGGAAATGATGACACACTTTTCCCATGAGCATTAGAGGGAGATGATGTCAGAATCCTAGGTGCTTTCAAAGGCAGATTTTGTGGGACCACATAGCAACAGGCATTTCCAGATGAGTAAAAAAAAAAAAATTCTTTTTTTTTTCTTCTTTAGTCGTAAGCTACAGTTTAAAGCAAAATAGTTTGAGAAATAGTTGACAAAAAAAAAAACAGTTTGAGTAAATTGACCCCAATGTACTGTATATTGTAGAATTATTTCTTGTGATGCTCATTTTATTTGTGGGCTATAATAGCCATTTTGGAAATGTTTTCACTAAGCTGATAGTGAGCTACATGCTTGACCATATACTTATGTTACTTTTATAAACAGTATAGTACATTGATTTACTGTTGTTTTATTCAGGTTCTACAGATATGGACTCTGCAAAAATCATTAGTACATTTGCTGTAAGTGAAGAACACTTAAACGAAAATACAGCATTTCAGGGTCAACTAATGCCTGAAAATCAGAAAGAATCAAAGAACCCTGTAAAAAAAAAAACATTTTTAGGGCACTGCAAGAGCACCACCAATGATTGAGTTTGAAGTTCTTCTACAAATGTATCCATTCATAAAAATATGTAATTACTAGACATGTGCGCACTAAAATATTTCATTTCGGAAGTTAGATTTTGTCCGAAAAAAAAATGTATTTATTTTGTTTAGTTAAATGCATTCATCCGAAAATCCTAATCAATTAAGGTCGAATCTGTCAACTGAAGGCTTATGGTGTCTGTCAAATGTTCTAAGAAGATTTGACCAAACAGCTAAACTGTACAACACCGCAATTGTACATTTCCAGTCGAATGTTTCACCCACAAGCTATAGTAGAATTGTAATGTTGTTTGACTAGTATTAATTATATTTATTATTATTACTAGTCAACCAACATTAGAATTATTTTAAAGCCTATGGGCGGAGCATTTGACCATAAATGTCCTCTCGCGGCGATCGTATGTTTTTAGCTGCTTCGTCGAATCTTCATGTCTCTATAGTGTTGAATCTTTTCTGTCAAATAATCTTGGACTAATAGAGTTAGGTTAGGCACATTCAACTGCACATTCGGTATGACACAGATCGCTATTGTCACCATCATGTTGAATCTTCTATCTATATCTAATTGTTGTTGCAACAAAACGAAAATAAGGCCTTTTTTTTATGTCAGAACTTTTATATACCGAGCTTCTAATTCCTAAGTAGGTAGTTAACTGAGGTTTTACCTGTGGTTGGTACTACAAAATTTTGCAAACCATTTTAGTTTATTTTTTTCCGTTATGTTTGTAATTTTAAGGATGAGAACAAACAGGGGGCAGGAGGGGTAGCTGCCCTGGGTGCAAGGTTTTCAGGTGGGAGCAGGAACACTGAGTGGAATCAAATGGTGGAAGGCTGTATCTGTCGGCATCCTGACCTGCTCTGCTTCCCAGCCTTTACCAAAATATTATGTAAGCTTGCCAAAAAGAGAAAACTAGCCAGGTAAAGTTGATGCCTGCTTTTTCAAAGATTTTACAGTATTTATATATGTTAGTGTGTGTGTATATATTTATATATATATATATATATATATATATACAGTACAGACCAAACGTTTGGACACACCTTCTCATTCAAAGAGTTTTCTTTATGTTCATGACTATGAAAATTGTAGATTCACACTGAAGGCATCAAAACTATGAATTAACACATGTGGAATTATACATAACAAAAAAGTGTGAAACAACTGAAAATATATTTCATATTCTAGGTTCTTCAAAGTAGCCACCTTTTGCTTTGATTACTGCTTGGCACACTCTTGGCACACTCTTGATGAGCTTCAAGAGGTAGTCACCTGACGCAGCACCCCATCACTCTCCTTCTTGGTCAAATAGCCCTTACACAGCCTGGAGGTGTGTTTGGGGTCATTGTCCTGTTGAAAAATAAATGATGGTCCAACTAAATGCAAACCGGATGGAATAGCATGCCACTGCAAGATGCTGTGGTAGCCATGCTGGTTCAGTATGCCTTCAATTTTGATTAAATCACCAACAGTGTCACCAGCAATGCACCACCACACCATCACACCCCCTCCTCCATGCTTCACGGTGGGAACTAGGCATGTAGAGTCCATCCGTTCAGTAGCTATGTACTGTATGTATGTGAGCATATGAATATATATGAATGTGTATGCTGTCAAACGCCTCATAGGGGGTATTGTTGTGCTATCAATAAATGAGGTGTAATGAATCTCTGTGCACTATGGTTTATATGCTCCTGACCACTGCACTATGTACAGTATGTTATATACTTCTGATTCCTGCACTCTGTTCACTAAGATGTACATTACTTTTACTCCTGAACCGCGAATATGATTTTTACTGATGTCCCATGCACACTGTACACAACTTTTACGCCTGACCCATGCATTCTGTACATTATTTTTAATCCTGACCTCTGCACTCTGCACTCTGTTACACATGTATGCCCCTTGCATTCTGTACCTTTACTTACTTCTGACCCCCTCACTCTGTACAGTATATTACTTACTCCACTTTGAGTGTTGTGCACTCCTGGTCCCTTTATTTTTTGTTACATAATCCTGACCCCTGCATTTTGTGTTATGCAATCCTAGCCCTTGCACCGCATAAGTCACACATCTCTGACCCCTCACACACATTGGACATAGGTAAGACAATTGGCCATGCGCATCACTGAAGAGGGGCCACAGTTTAGTATCTTTGCCCTGAGCACTGAATGACCTTGTCCTGGCACCTTTAATTCCAGTATGTATAAAGGAAAATAAAATGATCTTTCAGCATAATATAAATGCAGGTCATAGATAAGCTCATGGAAAGGATTTTCATTTAGTTTGTGCAGCAGTACATTTTGTTTTGGACATCAGTTTTTATTTATTAAAGGAAAGCATAATGTGTTTTCAATGAGTGTGCATTCGAATGCAGCATTCACTGTAAAGTGACTTTCCCAATTGTACATGCTTGCTCCTTCACATTTTTGTTGTTGTATATGTGATATTCAGACTTTTCACTAGTGCAGAGTTTCTCAAACATGGTTACTGGGGGTTCCTTATACATCAAGCATTGGGGAACTTATTTTGCCACCTGGCAGTGGCTGCACACCCAGTCAGGTAAGTAACCATTGACACCAATGAATTTTTAGCTGTTTGTAACTAGACAAATTCTAGCTACAAGTTCCAGTACAGAGGGACACGGATCGGTCTCCTCCCCTTGTGAGTCCCCTTCCCCTACAGTTAGAATCCCTCCCTAGGTAACACATTTAACCCCTTGATCACCCCCTAGTGTCAACCCATTCCCTGCCAGTCACGTTTACACAGTAATCAGTGCATTTTTATAGCACTGATTGCTGTATAAATGTGAATGGTCCCAAAATAGTGCCATAGTCAGAGATAAAAATCGCAGATCTCCGACATTACTAGTAAAAAAATATATAAAATAATAAAAATGTCATAAATATATCCCCAATTTTGTAGACGCTATAACTTTTGCACAAACCAATCAATATACTATTATTGTGATTTTGTTTACCAAACATATGTAGAAGAAAACATATCAACCTAAACTAAGGAAAACTTTATTTTTGGGGACCCGGTACCGGGTACCCAAAGTCCGGGAGATCAGGCGCAAAAAGGAGACTCGAGTATAAGCCGAGGGGGGCATTTTCACCACAAAAAAATGGGCTGAAAAACTTGGCTTATACTGGAGTATATACAGTAAATGATCATACATTTTCTCTTACTAAGAGCTAGGGAAACACTTTGTTACACAAGACAACTTGTGTTTGCTTGCTTTTTAACACAACTAAAATATATTGCAAAAATAAAAGTCACAAGAAGACAGATCACAAACAAAACCCAATGCAAATGTACTGTCAAGAAAAAAAAAAAATTCCACTTTTAGTTGGCACCTACATTAATTAGTATTGCTAATACTTCTCAGGTAGCACTGCTGCAGACTAAGGGAGATATTGATTCCAAGCAAAGCACTAGATTGTTTTCTGAATAAATTGCTTCAATTTAAACTAGATTTTCTACAGTTATTTTGACCAATAGTTACATTTTTTCCTTATCGGTGTGACTGTCTCCTGCATTAGGGCTAAAGTGATAGCTAATTACTATAAAGTGCATGTGCCTTCACAAAAAAATTGAGTGATATGATCAGTAATAAATGTGTTCTTTTTGAACTAATCCAACTTTAATTATCTTGAGCACTTCAGGATTGTATCTCTGATCTGCACCTGGTTTCAAATTGTTAAAAACCCTCCTTGCAGCACAACGTACAGTTTAGTTCTCTTAAATGCTGACAAATAAGAATGAATAGAACAGGACTTTAAAAATAAAAATAGCCTTCAGCATCATGTAATTATTTTCTAAAAATACACCTTGGTTTATTTTTACATTTTTTGACAGAAAAAGAAAAAGAAAATGGTGTATTTGCTGGCGTATAAGACTACCTTTTACACTTAAAAAAAATTGCCAAAAAGCAGGGGTCGTCTTATACGCAGGGTCAACTGCTCGGATGCCTGCTGGATATGCGGTAATACTGTATGTAGCTTTGGCTACATACAGTATATACCGCTTATCCAATCCCGGTGAGCGATGTATTCAAATGAATACAGAGCCTGCTCGGATTGGAGTAACAACCTCTGCCAATCCGAGCAGGCTACATACAGTAGCCTGCTCGGATTGGCTTTGAGAGTCAGAGAGGCATTGTCTGATGATGTTACAGCCTCTGCCAATCCAAGCAGGCTTTGATATTTATTAATAGAATAAATCACTCGCCGTGATTGGCTCTAGCAAGAATGAAGAAGAATATGGCTCCAGAAGGAAGAAATATGAAGCATCGGAAGGGGGGTCATCTTATACAGTGAGTACAGGCAAAAAATTAGGGGGTCATCTGATACGCCTGGTCGCCTTATACACCAGCAAATACGGTATATATATATATATATATACGTATATATATTTTGACGGTGAATGCTATTTTTAAAGTCCTGTTCTATTCATCTTTAGGTGTCAGCTTTACTGTGTATATATACTGTATATACTGTATATATAATGTCACTGGGCTAGCTGCTTTAAAGAAAACCATTTTTTTTATTTATTTTTTAGTAACACTAAAATCAGCCGTAAAATTCATGCTGAGCAAGCCAAATTTCGATACATCTATGAGCAGGCTGATTGACTTGAGCACATCCAGTCTGTCATTTTTTTTTGTGAGCTCACTGCTCAGTGATCATTGTGTTAATGGAGGAATTATGCAATTTCCTTTCCTTCTTGCCTTCAATCCTAGTTGAAGGCAAGACAATTCCATAGTATATGGCCAGCCTTACTGTTTATTAGAGATATAGCTATAATACTGAAATACAGAGGCATTTTTCACAAATTGTCCTTGTATGCTGCTAAATGTACAATTATGAACAGAATATGTAGTTAAGGACTTTGTGTGGACATATAGAAGAGAAACATTCAGGTACATTCAGTGAACAGCCAATGGCTTTGTACACATAATCTATAAAAGACACACATACTATAAATATATATATATATATATGTATATATATATATATATATATATATATATATATATATATATATATATATATATATACACATTTATATATATACATATATATATATATATATATATATATATATATATATATATATATATATATATATATATCGCTACCCCCAAAGCAGCAGCTGGTTTAGAATAGGGATGGCGTGTTACCTCTGTGAGCTTCTAGGGGTAGATGATGATGAGAGTAGCAATGATGGAATGTCCAAACAGCAGGTGTCTTTCTTGTGCTTTTTATTTCTGCCCAACATGGCAAACAGTAAAAGTTGAGGTAGATAGATCAAAGATGGGTGAGGAGAAGGGTTAGCAGATTCAGGCCCAATAGAACAGAAGCAGTCCTGCTTCCAACGACACTTCACTTTTGTCACCATTCCAGCCGGAGTGGATATAGTGTACCTGGAAAGGCCTCTCACACCGACCTGGCAGCCAGGGTATAACTCAGCACTTTTGAGAGGAACAGGTCTCTGCCACAGACCTGGCCTCAGAACTTAGAATATGGAGACTGTTCTCCTCAGTAAACTTCTTAGGGCCTGGATCTCGCTCAGGTAGTTTCAATTAGGTTCCCGACTGACAAGTGGCTAACTTCCACCCCATCAGTGTTCGGTTACCTCGATCCCTGGTGGATTGTCTAGGCCCTGTTGGACCGCCAGCCTCTCATTGGCACTCCTCAGACGGACTCCCCACCGAACAGCTATCTCGCTTGGGATCTCCTCAGAACTGGGGCCCAGTCAACCACTGGAGCCCCGTCACAGCTTTAGATGTTCCGGGCCAACATGGTCCCGCAACCTGGAACACCGAATGGCACGCGCACCCCGGGTAGGCCATATCACCGGGGACCCGTGATGTGTGGTCACCCTGAAGGTGGGCGCCACACCCGGAACAAGACTCCCGCCCAATGTCGTCTGCTCCAGAAGTACCCTCCCCCAGCATGCCCCGCAAGGGAAAACCCCTCCTGATTGGCTGCTGGCAAGAGGTACCCCAGTCTGGACTCCACTGCTGCCACCTGCCGCCCCGGAGTGGAAAAGCACCTCGGGAACACAGAATGAACCGACAGTACAGCCCAGCTGAAACAGAGGCCCAATTTGTACAAAACACTTGGATGAGAGCTAATTAACTCTCTCATCCCCTTTAAATTTAAAATAGCACCTGTACTGAAAGTACACAGGCGCTACATATATATATATATATATATATATATATATATATATATATATATATATATATATAGATAGATAGATATATATATATATATAGATATATATATATATATATATATATACACAGTTATGCTCATAAGTTTACATACCCTGGGAGAATTTATGATTTCTTGGCCACTTTTCAGAGAGTATGAGTGATGACACAAAAACATTTCTTCCACTTATGGTTAGTGCTTGGCTGAAGCCATTTATTATCAATCAACTGTGTTTACTCCCAAATGACCCTGATCAAACGTTTACATACCCTGGTGATTTTGGCCTGATAACATGCACACAAGTTGACACAAAAAAAGGTTTGAATGGCTATTAAATGTAACCATCCTCACCTGTCATCTGTGTGCCTGTAATTAGTGTGTGGGTGTATAAAAGGTTAATGCGTTTCTGGACTCCTGACAGACCATTGCATCTTTCATCCAGTGCTGCACTGACTTTTCTGGATTCTGAGTCATGGGGAAAGCAAAAGAATTGTCAAAGGATCTGCGGTAAAAGGTAGTTGAACTGTATAAAACCAGACAGGGATATAAAAAGATATCCAAGGAATTGAGAATGGCAATCAGCAGTGTTCAAACTCTAATCAAGAAGTGGAAAATGAGGGGTTCTGTTGAAACCAAACCACGGTCAGGTAGACCAACTAACATTTCAGCCACAACTGCCAGGAAAATTGTTTAGGATGCAAAGAAAAACCCACAAATAACTTCAGGTGAAATACAGGACTCTCTGAAAACATGTGGTGTGGCTGTTTCAAGATGCACAATAAAAAACAAAGAAGAATTTCTTGTGGAAAAAAAAAGAAAAAAGAAAGAAAGAAGAAAGATGGGCTGCATGGTCAAGTCGCCAGAAGAAAGCTATTACTACGCAAATGCCATAAAGTATCCTGCTTACAATACGCCAAACAGCACAGAGACAAGCCTCAAACCTTCTGGCACAAAGTAATTTGGAGTGATGAGACCAAAATTTTGCTTTTTGGCTACAACCATAAACGCTACATTTGGAGAGGCGTTAACAAGGTCTATGATGAAAGGTACAGGGGTGGATCACTGATGTTTTGGGAATCTGTGAGCTACAAAAGCACAAAATTGTTGGCAAGATGAATGCAGTATGTTATCAAAAAATACTGGAGGAACATTTGCATTCATCAGCCAGGAAGCTGGACATTCCAACATGACAATGATCCAAAACGCAAGGCCAAGTTGACCTGTCATTGGCTAGAGCAGAATAAAGTGAAGGTTCTGGAGTGGCCATCTCACTCTCCTGACCTCAATATCTTTGGGGGGAGATCTCAAATGTGCAGGTCCCCAAGAAGCTTTACCATCTGAGAAGATAAAGAGCCTCATCCACAAATACTACAAAAGGCTTCAAGCTGTTATTGATGTTAAAGGGGGTAATACACGGTATTAAGATCTGGGGTATGTAAACTTTTGATCAGGGTAATTTGGGTAGTTTATGTTGCCATTATGGTTTAAAAAGAATGAACACAGTTGATTGATAACAAATGGCTTTAGCCAAACACTAACCATGAGTGAAAGAAAAGTTTTTGTGTTATCATTCATACCCTCTGAAAAATGGCCAAGAAATCATAAATTCTGCCAGGGTATGTAAACTTATGAACACAACTGTATAGGCCAGTGTTTCTCAATTCCAGTCTTAAGGCCCCCCCAACAGGTCAGGTTTTCAGGATTTCCATTATTTTGCACAGGTGATTTGATCAGTTTCACTGCCTTAGTAATCACCACAGCCTTTTCATCTGAGGGAAATCCTGAAAACCTGACCTGTTGGGGGGGCCTGAGGACTGGAATTGAGAAACACTGGTATAGGCTTACTAATTATGACCAAAAATGTACCTGAATATTTCACCTGAGAGGCAGTGGATTTCACTTTACTGTACATGCTATGAATTCCAGTCTACCCTACTGGCTGATATTACTCTATTAAAGATTACGAGTGAGTTGCAGTGCGCTGATATACAGTCCTGATCAAAAGTTTAAGACCACTTGAAAAATGGCAAAAAATCATATTTTACATTGTTGGATCTTAACAAGGTTCCAAGTAGAGCTTCAACATGCAACAAGAAGAAATGAGAGTGAGACAAAACATTTTTTTATCAGCCACTACAAGTCATAATACAGGCGTTCCCCTAGTTACAAACATCCAACTTACAAACGGAGGGAGACAACAGGAAGTGGGAGGAAATCTACCCATAGGAAGGGAAATTCACTCCTGTAAGCATTGTTATGGAAAAAAAGGTACCTCCATTGGAGCTTTATCACCAGTACATGTTTCCCTAACAACCAAAAATTTAAAAAAATTTAAAAATTCCAATTGTCATTAGGACAGAAAGTGAGGTGACATTTTCTGAACAGGGGCACAGACAGCAAAACAAATATTACAGGGGTGATAACCCTTCCCTATACTATCCAAAAAGCTTTAAAAAATGTTTTGGCTGAAGCTACACCTAAAAAATGTTCCAACTTACAAAACAAATTCAACCTAAGAACAAACCTACAGTGCCTGTCTTGTTTGTAACCCGGGTACTGCCTGTAGTGATGTAGGGATTTGGTGGTTGCAACCACAGATATCTGGTTTTCCTAAAAGTTCTAAAAAACTGATGCAGAAGATTATTTTCAGTAATAACTCATAAAGAGTAATTTACAAATAGAAAAATCGTTAGCACTGCTTTTTTTTCCAATGAGATTTGTGCTAAAAGGTAGAGGTTGCTAGAGGAGCTTCTGCCATGGATACCTTTTTAGTATCTATAGGATTTCCTCCCCTAGCAACCAAGTTGTCTCAGCATTGTTGATTTCAGCTGTAAAGCCTGTGATGAAGATCCATATTTTATTTTTAGACCAAACAGCCCTTAGACATTAAAGTGGAGGTTCAACCGCATATGACAATTTTTAACCTTAGATTCATGCTCATTTTGTCTAGGGGAATCGGCTAGTTTTTTTAAAATCAAAGCTGTACTTACCGTTTTAGTGAGGGATCTTCTCCGCCGCTTCCGGGTATGGGCTGCGGGACTGGGCGTTCCTATTTTGATTGACAGTCTTCCGACAGGCTTCCGACGGTCCCATCCATCACGTCACGATTTTCCGAAAGTAGCCGAACGTCGGTGCGCAGGTGCCGTATAGAGCCGCACCGACGTTCGGCTTCTTTCGGCTACTCGTGATGCGATGGATGCGACCATCGGAAGCCTGTCGGAAGACTGTCAATCAAAATTGGAACGCCCAGTCCCGAAGACCATACCCGGAAGCAGCGGAGAAGATGTATCTCTAAAACGGTAAGTACAGCTTCGATTTTAAAAAAACTAGCCGATTCCCCTAGACAAAATGAGCCTCAATCTAAGGTTAAAAATTTTTTTTAGGGTGAACTCCCGCTTTAATACTGGACACCACATTCTGTCAGACAAGCCCTTCTTGTGCTTTTTGTCATCCATAGGTTCTGCAATAGTTCTGCAGCTCAAATAATTGATAGACATGCACTTTTTAAGTATAGAACAAAGAAAACATCACCATACAATTCCATCTTTTTTCATGCAAAAGCTACACTTTTTGTAATTATGTAGAAAGGCTTCTTGCCCTAATTAAAGGAATTTGAGTTTTCTGACTTGTGAACAATTATGGGTTTATCAAACTAATTCCTGTGAACAGTAAGATAAAAATAGCGCCACTGATGTATATTTGAACAAAGGAAAACATTAAAAAAAATTGTTTCCATGGTGATAAATAATGAAAAATATCCAGTAGTATGGTACCACTTTCCTGCAAGCTGATATAATGAAATTACATAGTATTTGCAGCTGTCATTGTTAATTTTTCAGCTCAATGAAGTAGTTGTCAGAATCGAGAGAACATGGAATGTTCATTACAGCATTACACTTGTAGAACAGCGAGGTACAGTGAGGTCACTTTACAAGAACAGATATTATTCAACACAAAGTAATATATCTGAAAGCGGCTGCACAATGCAGGTATTTATTACTTTATTTTCTATTGTTATCTTTTGAGGTGATTTGTCATACAAATATTCATCTACTATAAAGTGTAGTACAAAATGAAACAGAGACAAAATAATAACCTTATCTAAACAGTTTTTCAACAGGCTAATTGAATTGACAATTGAAAGCTGGATTTTTTTAGATCCCTAATTTTTGTATCATTGAATTTAAAATGGGTCATTTGTACCCAAATGTATAGGAACAACCTTTCAAGATGCCTGTCCTGGATAAGAAATACAGTGGACTCATTAGGTAGGACATAAAGGGGTTGTAAAGGTTGACTTTTTTTTTAATAACAAACATACCATACTTACCTCCACTGTGCAGTTTGTTTTGCACAGAGTGCCCCCGATCCTTGTCTTCTGGGGTCCCTTGGCGGCTGTCTCGGCTCCTCCCTGCAAGAGCTAACCCCCCACTGGGAAGCTCTCTCCCAAGGGGGTTAGCTTGTGGGCCCACTCCTGTGTGATACACTTGGCGGCCATAGCCCCTGGCGCGCCGCATCATTGATTTGACAGCAGTGAGAGAGAATGGCTGCGCTGCTATCAATCATATCAATCATCCAATGAAGAGCCCACAGAAGCTGGGGAAAAGCAATATGGGGTCGCGCCCACGGAGATTTGGGGCTTAGGTGAGTAAAACGGGGACTGGGGGGGTGGAGAGTGCAAGGTGTTTTTTCACCTTAAAGCATAGGATGCATTAAGGTGAAAAGACACAAAGCTTTACAAACTCCTTAATAGAATGCATTCCAAAGAACATTATGTGATTGGTGAAGAGGCCAGTCACATTACTGTTTCCCCCATTCTTTCATTGCTACAAATTCTCAAGCAAGCAAAGCACTAAACCAGTGATTCTCAACCTGGGGGTCGGGACCCCCTCAGGGGTCGAATGATGATTTGCCAGGGGTCACTGAATCCTGGGCTGTTCCTGAAGCCTGCACCGCTCTCCCAGCCACTTTGCAGCCGCCCATTCAATTTACGCACGGCTGGGGGGGCAGAGACTAGAGGTCAGCTAACTGGTGAGGAATGTGAAGTGAGAGGGGCTAGGGGAGACCCTATCTCCTGATTTCGGCATAAGTGTTACTGCTATGAGACACCACAGAGCTGGAGACACAGTGAGCAACACTACCTGTGATTATAGTTGCCATTAAAAGTCCCCACTACCGTTCTCAGATCAGCAGATGATCTTGATCAAAAGCACCCAAGTTGGCAGATCAGAACTCCCCCCCAGCATTGCCCCTGATCCCAACTCCCTGCTAGCACTGCCACTCATCCTATCCCCCCCACCAAGGAGTAAAAATAGAGACTACATGGAAGGGAGAGGAAAGAGGGGGAGGAACAAAGAAAGGAAGAGAAAGAATAAGAGAAAGAACAAGAAAGATGGCCAGATTGGGGGGGGGGGGGGACATTTTTTTTTAGGACAGAGAGTGGTAAAAGGGAAAGAAAGGAGAATAAAGAGTGGTACATACTAAAATGTACCATAAGGGGGTTCAATACTGTACGAGTGGAAGGAACCCAGGGAGCGCTAAATGTCTGTGGGTTAGGGGTGCAAATTACTTGTCTTGCCTTGGAATCTGACAACCCAAACTATAAAAATAATTTTACTGTTGGGGGTCCCCACAACTTGGTACATTTTATCAAGGGGTCACGGCACTAGAAAGGTTGAGAACCACTGCACTAAACAGTGCTGTGCTTATCATACAGTATTCCCTCTTTAAGTAGCAGAATAGCAACTGGTAGGCAATACTATTGCTTTATATGTGGGCACCCAATTATTTAAAAAATCTATTTCAATTCAAACAACCAATCCTTGCTTCTGGACATTTTCACTGAAAAGTCTGTGTCCTCAATCCAGCAATCTCCACAGTGTCCCCTTGCCTGACACTGCGTGGATTGCTGAATTGAGGAGGATGTTAAAGTGATTGTAAAGGTTTTATTTTTTATTTTTTAAAACAAACATGTCATATACCTGCTCTGTGCAAGGGTTTTGCACAGATTGGCCCTGGTCCTGAGTCCTGCTGCTGTGTCCACTAAAACAGACAGCAGGACTCGGCCCTGCCCCCGACTCCCATGTCATTGGATTTGATTGACAGCAGCGGGAGGCGGGAGCCAATGGCTCTCACTACTATCAATCTATCCAATCAGAACCTGAGACTGTGGCTGAAGCTGCTGTGCTCATCCCCATTGCTGAAAAGATCAGGCTCATGTAAGAAGAAGGGGGGGGGGCAGCTGCAGTAGAAGGTTTTTCCCCAAAGTGAAAAACTATGATAAATCTTTTTTTTTATAATAATAATAATGTTCAACCTCATCCACCCAGTCTGGAAATGGCTGCAAAAGGAGTCCCTGTCTGGGCCACAGATAGTTGGGTGGCTAGTCATGAATTACTACATAGGACCCTTATCTGTCACCTAGCAAAAATGGTTGAGGCAAGGGGACCCTGAGTTGGTTGATCTCCTGGTGGAGGTTATCAAAAAGTACTTCACAGCAGAGAATTCTATCATCTCACCTGCAAGCCCATTGACTTACCACCCAAAACCATGTTTCATGGTTTATTTACTGTACAAGAGTATTATAGTAACCCCTGGTAGATAACTCAAGGCACAGGGTCTAAGTGACAGTTGGTCCTTACCAGAGCACCCCAGATGAATGGTTGGAGACCCTAGTTGTCACTGGTTTTGTTTTCTGCAAAACAGAACTAGGTCATGGCCTACAGGATCACTCACCAAGGGGAAACTAGAACAGGAAGGCTACAATATGGATATAGCTACCAAGGTATCAGGACATGAAAGTAGTCAGATCCTAAAGGAGGTCTAGACAGGGGGCAAATGGGAAAGGAGTCAACTCCAGACAGGGGTTTTGGTGGGTAGCAAGCAAGGGGGTAGTCAGGTCTAGGAAAGGGTCTGGATGGACAGCAAGCAAGAGAGCAGTCAAATAAATCCAGGTCAGCAACAAACAGTCAACTTGTAGATGTGTATTAAAATGCTTTAACACTCTAATAGCTGGCAATATGACACAGGCTGACAAGGGCTAGTGCCTAAATGTAATTTTGGTCAGAGATTTGACCAGAATCAATTTCTGGGACATCCGGAAGTCCTGGAAGTAGTGGAGGCCCAAAAATTCTGAAAATCCTGTCACACCCGTCAGGGATCTTGTGAGTAGTGGAGGTCCTATGAATGTTGGAAATCCTAGAAGACCCAGAAGGTAACAGAGAGGCACCCTAGGAGACTAGCTAAGAAACATTACAGAACATTTAGGTCAGGTCTATGCAAACCCAACAAAGAATTTACAACAGGGCCAAGTCTACAATATTTCACCTGACAATAGTGTACTGGTGTTATCCCCTGTTGATAGCAAGTTACTTGCTAAGTGGCAGGGTCAATTTGAGGTAATTGAGAACGTTTGGGGAAGTAAATGACAGAATACATCAAATGGGTATAACAAAGCCTAAACAAATATACCATGTCAATTTCCTAAAGCCCTGAAAACATATAGTTTTCCTAGGATCCACCCTGGTAACTTTTATGTGATTCTATTATGATAAATCAGGAACCTAGAGAGTTTCTAGTAAAAAAATAAAAAGCATTTTCCAGGATTATGTGTTCAGTTGTACAACATGATATTATTACTGAGTACATGTTAAACTTGACAGCTAACAAATTCCTCAAGCTATAAACACTTTACTGATGAAGTTAAGGCATACTTGAAAAGTCCAATAGTGATTGGCTTTGTAAAGACTTTAGGATGCTCAATGCACTGAAAAAAAAAGACCTATTTCATGTCCCAGGAGGACAAGTTCGAAACTAGATACAGACATTATCTGACAACCTTGGACTTGACAAAAGGACACTGGTAATTCCCCTGTCTAAGAGCACCAGCTAAAAGATTGCATTTGTAACCCATGAGAGTTTGTTCCAATATAAAAATATTTATTTAGGGTTACAAAATGCCTTTACTTATTCTGTACCTATTCTCATTCTGGAGCAGTTAATCCTAAAGTGAACCTATTCCCCAACTATCCACCCTATTATAAATGTGAAGAACTTCAAATTTAAAGTTCTCAACATGGGCACTGAACAAAAAAAATCGATCAATATAGAACAATGGAGGCTCTCCTTGTGGACTTTCTTTGAGAATGTTAGTTCTCTGGCTGTCATGCTGATGCTTTTTTTTTCAATGCTGTCTAAGTATAACAAAGTATAACAAAAACAAGTATAAAGTTAAGGACATCTGACATTTTTCTGCTTGTTCTGGGTTTCTGCCTTAAATGTAATATAGTCAGACACAGTAAGACAACTTACATTTACAAAAGGAGGTGAGTAATGGCATTCTTAATACCTTTCTAGAGTAAGGTTAAAGTGTTACTAAACCCACAACAGTAAAATCAGTCTGTATATGCAGTAAAGCATGCTTGTTATACTCACTGTGGAACATAAGGGGTTAATCATCTGCATTGTGTAAGAGGCTAATTGATCCTGTCTTCCCCTTCTTCCACAGTCCCCAATCCATCTTCCGATAGAACAGAGCCCCAAGGGGCACTCTGCACATGCTCAGATTGGTGGGCATTATAGAGTTGTTGCATGTGATCAGCACAGGGCCAATCACAACTAACCAGACAGACAGTCAGGAGTCATGCAAACTCATAGGACAGCCAGAGGAGAATGAAAACTCCTCCTACAAACTTTAACCAGTGTTCTGCTGGACACTCATAGAAGTCACAAGAATGCTTTATACTGCTAATGAAAAAGGGTATTTAGTAGTTAATATTTACTAAAATAATTGCATTTTCATGTTCTGTATACTTTGAGAGACCAGATATAGTGAATGCAGGTTCCTGGGTTTAGTAACACTTTTATTTTTATTTTCCTCCTACTTTCTGTTGCAGCATAATTTTGGCAGATTACCAGCTCTCTAATGTAAACAAACAGGAGGCATTTCTTAGCTGTTCTAAACCAAAACAAACACTTTGTTGTAATCTTTGGGAATCTTTAAGAATGGATTACTTCAAACCAAACAGCTAGAGGACATTGATGGCTTATTTCAAAAAAACTTTAACCACTTCAGCTCTGGAAGGTTCACCCCCCCCCCACACTTCCTGACCAGGCCATTTTTTTTGCGATATGGCACTGCATCGCTTTAACTAACAATTGTGTGGTTATCACATGGTTAGTACTTGACTAAAACTGATCTTAGAAACCCTGTTGTGATTTTTTTAGAATACCGTATTTTTCGCTCTATAAGATGCACCTGACCATAAGACGCACCTAGGTTTTAGAGGAGGAAAACAAGAAAAAATATATATTCTAAACCAAATGGTGTACTAAAATATTTACCAGTGCCCATGAAATGCAGCCTGACCTGTGCCAAAGAAATGCAGCCTCACTATTGCCAATAATGCAGCCCAACCTGTGCCATTATTGCGGCCTGATCTGTGGCACTACAAGTCCCAGCAGAGCAGGTTGCCATATTTCAGCCCCCCCACAGAGGCACTACAAGTCCCAGCAGAGCAGGTTGCCATATTTCAGCCCCCCACAGAGGCACTACAAGTCCCAGCAGAGCGGGCTGTCACCTGTCCTCCAAACACAACATTAGGAGACTGCACAGCCTTCCATCCACTCACTTCTTGGCTGCCATACACTCCTCCCCACTCTCCCCTTACCATAGTGTCCTACCTCAGTCTGGGCGGCATGTCGCGCTGCATAGTGGGGCAGCATGATTTCCCCTTCTCTCAATACTCGTCCTGGCTCCCAGACCCCGGCCGCAAGTGTGCACTGAATGTGATATTTTATCTGTGCGGGAGGAGGCCGCGGGAACAGGGACTCGGGAGTACAGGTCGGGGGGGTTTGTGCGGGGGGCGGCTTTTTTTCCCAGCAGTGGAGGGGGGCATCGACAGCGGGGGCGGGGCCTGATGTGCATTCAGACTATAAGACGCAGAGACATTTCCCCCCACATTTTTGGGGGGAAAAAGTGTGTCTTATGGTCTGAAAAATACGGTACATTACAGCATAGTATATGCAGCTGTAGAGGTATATAGAGGTTAGTCTGTGACACATCAGGCTGACTAGGGAACTGCAGCAGACTGATTTTTTTTAATGTTATAGCTGCCTGTTGCATTTGCTATGGCGGGCACTTAGAGAAGAGGAGGAGCCAAGAGAGTTGGAGAATTGGGGCTGCTCTGTGGAAAACCATTGCACAGAGCACGTAAGTAGATTTGTTATTTTAGAAAAAAAATTCAACCTTTTGAATCACTTTAAAAGCAACTTTTTTCCTGGCACCTTCAAGTAGTGTCACGTAAAAAATTAAGTTTTCAACCATGTCTGACTTCAACCTAAGGTTTGAACACTATGGGCCAGATTCACAAAAGGGATACGATGGCGTATCTGCTGATACGCTGTCGTATCCCTGTTTCTATCTATGCGACTGATTCATAGAACCAGTTACGCATAGATATCCCTCAGGCCTTGTACTCACGACCGGATCTGTGCGCTGGAAACTGTCTGCCCGACAGTTTCCGGCGTACAAGGCTGATTTGTGTTTTGTTCCGCTGGCGTGTACACACCAGCGGACCAAATTCCCGTCGTACCGGAACGCGTGCACGTAAACTACGTACGACGTCACTATAAAGGGGAATACCAAAGTTAATGGCGCCGCCCTCTGTTCCTCTTTTGCTAGTTACGGGTTTGCTCGTGTTAGTGAAGGTTTGGTTAGAGCTGATTCGCGCTTCTCGGTCTCCAGGCTTTGACAGCGTGTATTCACGGGTTCAGTGCGTGTGCTTGCGGTAACGTAGTTGTCATTCGGCTATAGGCAAGCAGGTTGTTTCTGCTTTAGCAGTTGCATCCTGTGCGCTCGTATCTGTTTGTCACGCGTTTGTCGCAGGTAGTGCTGGATTTGCGAGTGCTTTCTGTTTCAGTGTGTTCTTGACTGACCAGCCGGCCGGTTTTAAGCCATGATGGAGCAGCAGCGTCAATTTTCGCGAGTTGGTGCTGTTTATGGGATGGCTGCTGGATATGTTCATTTGTCCAGTACTTTGGCCAGAAACAGGGGGCGGAGGCGTTTCTGGACCAAGAATTGGTTGCGCCAGCGTGACCAGTTCTCACATATGCCTCTGCTTAGGGAACTCCAGGAGAATAATCCTAATGACTTTAGGAATTTTCTCCGCATGACGGACCCCGTATTCAACCGTCTGCTGGATCTTCTGTCCCCCTATATCACGAGGCAGGACACTGTGATGCGCCAAGCCATCACGGCCGAGCAGAGGCTTATTGCCACGTTGCGGTACCTGGCGACTGGGAGGAGCCTGCAGGACCTCAAGTTCTCGACAGGCATCTCTCCGCAGGCGCTTGGGGTCATCATACCGGACACGTGTGCTGCCATCATCAAAGTTCTGCATGAGGAGTATATTAAGGTAAGTTTCCTGGCTCTAATAATGTGGCCAACTAACTTTTTTTTTATTTTCCCAGATATGCTGTGTGTTTAACTAACGTTCCCTTTTCTCCCTATGCATGTTGATATCAGCTTTACATGTTTTATTCTTGGCCTACCTGCATATTTGTCCCTTACCCAATATTAACCTGTCCAGCATGCTATCCTAGGGACAAACCCACCTTGCCATTTTTTAAAACAGGACTTTTTGGTTTTTGTGTCCCCCCCCCCCCCCTTCAAACTTTTATTGTCCCCATCAGAGGGCTGTGGAGTCTCTTAATGAAGTGGCCCTATATATTTCATTTCCCAAATTCTCCATGCACATTTTTCTAATGCAATTTTAATACTGTGAACTGTCACAAGGATGCTTGTAGGATGTTTTTGTTACAAAGTACTAAATCTCTTTTTTTGTTTGTCCCCACAGCTACCCTCCACCCCACAGGAATGGCAGTCTGTGGCTTCCCAATTTGCCCAGCGGTGTGATTTTCCAAACTGCGGTGGAGCAATAGATGGGAAACACGTCAGCATTGTGCCCCCACCCCGCTCGGGGTCGTACTATTATAATTACAAGGGTTATCATAGTATTGTGTTGATGGCGGTGGTGTCGGCACAGTATGAGTTTCTATATGTGGACGTGGGGAAGAACGGCCGGATGTCTGATGGGGGAGTGTTCGCACGGACTGATTTCTATGATCGTCTCCAAGCTGGTGGTCTGGCATTGCCACCAGATGAAGATAATGTGGAAGGACTTCCGTTTGTGTTCCTAGCGGACGAGGCTTTCGGGCTTGGTCCTCACCTCATGCGGCCTTTTCCCCAGAGGACCCTCACCTCAGAGAGGAGTGTGTTTAATTTTCGGTTGGCCAGGGCTCGGAGGGTAGTCGAGAATGCCTTTGGGATACTCACCAACCGGTTCCGCCTGTTCAGGACATCGATACATCTGGCGGAATATAAATTGGACACCGTTGTATTTGCCTGCTGCATTTTGCACAACTTTTTACGCAGGCACTCCCAGACGTACCTACCCGACATCGGTTCTGAGGCAAGACTACCCTCAGATCCCCTTCCCGGGCTGGACACTGGTCGCGCTGGCTTGGCCCCCCAATCAGCTCGTGAGGTACGCGACAAATATGTTGAGTACTTCATGGGTCGGGGGGCCATTGCTATGCCAGATCATATTTCTTTCTAATTCGGCCCCCAAAGAAAGGAATATTCTCAAAAATAATAAATAATTAGACCATTGGACTTTATACAGTTGTTTGTCATTAATGCTTTTTCTCTTTTTCTCTGTCTTCCTGGTTCTCTAACTAACTTCTTCAATTGTAATGCATAATTGATTTCTCCACTTTTAGTAACTAACCACATTTTGCACAGTATTCACTCATCTACAAACAGGGTATTGAGTCTAGAAATAAGAAGCAACTCCATTTGTAAATTTTGAGGTCAAGTATTTTAATTTTTGCTTGTTCATGACCCCCAAAATTAGTTTATATATTTTTCATTACTCCCTGCTTTTGTACTTAGGAGTCCAAAAAAAATTTTTAATTTTTTTTTTTTTTTTCAGGTAATTCAACCAAAAATATTATGCAGATTATACATTTATTAACAAGTTCACTTTTTTTTTTATCAAATATAGTTAGATTTATTGTTTACATATATATATATATATATATATAGATTATATTTGGTGGGGTGTTTAGCGCCTTAATGTTTTTTTTGGGCATATTTTTTATGCACAAAAAACAATAATTTTTTTAACATTTTTTTTTTTTTTGGTGTGTTTTTCTCCAACTAAATTTTTAGGTGAGAATTTGGAGTCAAATCTCTACTTCACTAAATTCAGTGATTAGAGAGATTTATAATTCTATATATATATTTTTAAATTTTTTTACCGTTGTTTATTCTTTATGGTCTAAACTTTATAGTATCCCAAAATGTTCAACATGGTCAAAAAGTAACAAAATCCAATTCCAAAAATATAAAAACTCACAACAGCAGTCAGTCATGGTGTGCTTTCACACTGGAACACGCCAAAATTGGAAGATACACACATTCAGTGCAAACTCGCCAAATGTCATTGGTTCAACAGACAAATGGCCACATGTGCTATCTGACATCATGGGTGATCAATGTCTGTGTTTTGTGGGAGCAAACCCTTCCTCTCAACTACTTGAGGATGGAGGAGGGGGTTGGACCCACAAAGCACAGACATTAGATATTCTGTGATGGCAGATAGCACATGTTGGCACAGTGTGTGTGTATCTTCAAATTTTGGCGTATTCATTATTAAAACTGTAAAAATGTTTGTGGGGGCGGGGGATGGGCGGGGGGTGTTTCAGTCTTTGACACGGCCCATCATGTCAATAATGTTCTTAAAATTAGATTCGATGACCATCATTCTTTGCCGCATATTGTCCATTTCCGTGCTGCATTCCAAAAGCACATTGGTTACATTCTGTTCCATGAGAAACATCCTTTCACGCATATTGTGCATTTCAGTGCTGCACTCCATTACCTGCTGAATAATTATAGCAGCACTTGCACGTGAAAATATTGGCACACCATCCTCCTCCCCTAAAACCAACAAAAAAAAAGGCATTTACAACATTCTTTTTCGATGAGGCCTATCTACATATGTTTTTTTGAATCAAGCTAGGGTGACACTGACCTGATGGGCTTCTCCTTTCCACCTCTTCGACATCTTCTATCACTCCTCCTTCTTCCACCACCTCCCCATCATCTTCAATCACTCCTCCTTCTTCCACCACTTCCCCATCATCTTGGACTCCTCCTTCATCCATCAATCCACCTTCTTTCAATTCGCCAAATTGTTCTTCCGCCACTTGCCCTTCATCTGCTATGACTTCTAAGTCCAAAATTACTTCTTCCTCCTCTCTTCCTTCCTCCTTTCTTCCTTCCTCCTCTCCTTCCACATCCTCCTCTCCTTCCACATCCTCCTCTCCTTCCACATCCTCTTCTCCTTCCACATCCTCTTCTCCTTCCACATCCTCCTCCTCCTCCACATGTTGAGATGGCAGATTTTGGCCTTGTCTGGCCCTCTCTGCCTCCTCCAAATGCTGGCGACTTCTTTCCCCTGAAATAAACCAAAAAAAATGTAGACTCATCAGCACACAGATATTGGAGAGCATAAATCGCACACATTGCTTAGAAGATGCTTTCATTTAGTTACTTTTATCTTTCACCAAACCTACATTTTGCAATTACTTCTATATGGCAAGCTCTGATCCTGCCCCTTTTTAGCAAAGTGACACACATGGATGTCCCCCCTAAACTGTATTTCTGGGAGACCCTACCAAAACCCATTTTTGATTTGTGGAGACACAGGTGCTCTGCATTGCAGATGTGAAAACATCTGCTTTATTACCACTGTTTTTAGAATGAATCCTGTTTGCCTTTCCCATTATCATACTTTTTTTTTCTAGAACTAGCTTTTACACAATGTTTACAAACAAAGTTTTTGGCCAGTGAGCCATGTCCAGGTGTGTTGTTCCTGGAATAACCGAGCCTTTCTGATAAACTATGTGATGTTACGTTGTTTACTAAGAACACTGTTTGTAAATATGTAGTTATTTATGTCCTAAAAAATAAATGACAACATGTCTTTAAAATTACAAGCAGGCCAAGGAGGCAGATGGTGAAATATACATGGCAACACATTATTGCAGACAATCACCCCCCCCCCCAACCCCAATATATATTTACTTACTTTTACGCAGAATTTTAAGTATTTTCTTCATCTGATGTGGCTCCCTCAATTTTAAGTCTGACCATCGTTTCCTCAGCTGTTCCTTGGACCTGGTGATCCCAAACATCCTCTGCATTCTCCTCGCCACCTTGTCCATAATATGTGCCTTTCGGCGGTTAGGGGTCTTGTATGGCCCTAATTCACCATCATAGTCCTTCTTTCGCATGATGTAAACTAACTCCACCATTTCCTGGAACCGCATATTAGTGGCTTTATATCTTCTTTTCCTTGATCGGGACGTCCCTGCCTCTGTCCCTTCACTTGTGGCATGAGAGCATCGTGCCCGCTCGTGTGACATCGCCATCTTTCCTTTCCCACAGAGATTATGGGCGTGGAAAAGATGAATTCTTACGCCATGGGCGGAGAAGAGGGCGGCGTTTAATACATACGCGGAGTGTAGAGAATGCAAACAACGTGTTTACGTCCGTTACGCGGAGAATCTTCGAGCGCATCCAGAACATACACAGTTAACGCCATATTTCCTAAACTCATTGATTAGGGGCCTCGCAAAGGTGACGAGGGCGGGGTTTCATAAATACGCGGAGTGTTTAAAAGGTTTACGCCGTGATTACGCATCTTACGCGGTAATTAGGCGAGCGTGAGAAACGAGGAGCGAGAGACAGGAAGGTAAGGAAATTAAAAATGTGATCAGCAGAGGCCTTGAAAATGTAGACACATGGGATGGGGGTTTGGGCTGTTGGTTGCACCCTTTTTAAGCTATTCTGTCTATGGGGTACCACAATGTTATTTTGGTATCCAAATGCTTTTGGACACCTCACAAAATAGAGATGTGAACAATGCTGTACCTCATTGACAAGTTTTTGAATGGTGTATTCAGATCAGGCAAAGTATTGTTCAAGTGTTGGTTGTACAGAGGTCATTAGGAAGTGTCTTTTATGTCATCCATTGTCAGGGGCATGAGATTTACACATGAAAGAGTGCCTAGATGAAAACTGTCATTTGTAAGCATTGTTTAATTTTATATATTTAAAATATTTACTGCAATGTGAACAATGGCTCTGCATCTAGCAAATCAATGTTTGGTACAAGCAATGCGGCCGAGCTGCCAATCATTGTTTAAACAAGAGAGACTGTGTTTGGAATTAGATATAGGTAATAAATTTGAAGACACATATTAGATCAAGGTCAACGCTGATCCTTTGGAATATTTATTTTTCTGTGGTTTATGTTTTTGTAATCTAGACTCAAAAAGAAATATAATTTTGCAAAAATTACAATGGACCTCCTACAAAGCAAGGAATCTATAGAGGCCTTACTTCAAAAATACCAGGACACGCCCATCCTGTGGAATTCAAAGCACTCTTTATATTGCAATAAAGAGGTACGAGCGGCAGCACTAGAAGAGCTAGCAAATTATATGCAAACTTGGGTGCCAGGATGCACTGCCAACATGGTGAAGGATAAACTTGCCAACCTCAGAAGCACATACAGGAGAGCATACAAAGCTAATAAAAGCCAAAAATCGGGAGCAGCAGCAAGACAAGCAAAGGAACCCAAACTGTGGTATTATAAACAGATGGCTTTTTTGCGGGACGAAATGGAAGGCAGGAAAACGATGTCCAGTCTTTCTTGCAACCTTTCCTCCATGCTACCTTCCAGCGGACATTCCCCAGATGACCACAGCCCTGCAGAGTCGGAGGAAGAGGGCCTGGCTGACAGAGATGCAGATCTGCCACCCTTCGATGAGGAGGTATAGTAGTTTCCTCTATATTTATGGCGTAAAGAATTCTTGGTGGATTAATGATTAGATATTGTAAAAAAATAACCAAGCTGGGAAAAAGCAAACAAAAAGGTGTACAGACAAATAGGTGTCAGGGATGACAACTGCAGGGGTCAGAAGTAGAGTGTATTCAAGTAATAATGAACAGAAAATACTAAACGAAAAACATGAAAATGAGTGTGGTTTTATTTAGCGAAATTGTAAAAAAATTCCTTTTTTTTCCACACAGGAAGAAGAGATCAGCCAGGAGGTGGCAGATCCTCAGGTGTCTGTCAGCCAGGAGGAGGCCGGGGTCAGTGGCAGCCAGGAGGAGGCCGGGGTCAGTGGCAGCCAGGAGGAGGCCGGGGTCAGTGGCAGCCAGGAGGAGGCTGGGCCCAGTGGCCTGCAGCAGGTCCACCCGGCCAGGAGAAGCACCACCAGCCAGTCTTCTCCCCCCCAGGTGAGGCCATCAGGCCGAAGGAGGCAGTTGAGGCCTGTGGAGGAGGCAAGCCTCCGCATGATCCAGGAGGCAAGCGCCATCATGAGGGCCCCCCTCAACCCCACAGAGGCCTTCAGTGCCTCATTGGCCCATGATTTAAATGAAGGGGAGGAGGACCAGAGAAGACTGGCAAAGGCCCTGATGAACCAGGTCCTTTGGTGGATGCAGAAGGGCCTGCTGACCCCAGACACTGGGCTATGTGACCCGGCCCGGCTTGCGGAACACCATCCTCCTGCTGCCACATCAACCCCACCTGCAAGACCCCGTGTTCGATCCGCTGGAAGGCTGCCTGGAGGGAAGGCTGGAAAGAGGAGGAAACGTTGATTTTCTGCCTTCCATTTCCTTCCACATAAAGGACATCTTGTTTGTACTACCACAGTTTGGGTTCCTTTGTTTGTGTGCTGCTGCTTCATATTTTTGTGTTTGGCTCCTGAGGCTTGGAAGTTTATCCTTCACCATGTTGGAAATGCAAGTTTGCATATAGTTTGCTATCTATTCTAGTGCTGCCGTTCTTTTTATTTTTTGTGATGACATTTGCCTGAATAAAAGGCTTTTTGCTTTCATTTGAAAACATGTCTATTGTTTGATATACTGTGGGGATTATTAGGCAGCAAACCTTTAATAAATATACAATGGGTAATTTACAAAGGACACACTCCTTGGGGGGGGGGGACATTTGGTGTGCCAACATGGTTTAATATTCTCTAATGAAACACCAAAAAAAAAAAAAAAAAAAGAAAAAAACATGTAAAAAAAAAATAGTTTAAATGGTGACATAACTAGAAACAAAAAAAAAAATTTAAAAAATGCACATTCCTTTACAAAAATGACTACTCTAAATTATGGAGGACCACCAACCAAAACACACGTCTGGCATAGAAAACATTATTAAAGGATTACATCACAAGCAAGAAATGTGACATTTTAGTATGGGACAACTCTAATGAAATTGCATCAGCAAGAGAACGGGGTTATTCTAGCAAGAGAAGAATTAATAAAACGAGGCTTTAAAATGTGGTTTAGTGCGCCTTTTTAAGACATTGTTCTCTTGCTAGAATAAAAGGTTTCTAATGACGAATGTGCCATATCCCAAAGAAACGCGAGTTTTACCTGAACGAGCGCTCCCGTCTCCTTATTTGGACTGAGCATGCGCGGGGTTTTTGTACGCTGCTTTTGTGTACAGACGAGCGAACATGTCTGACGGACACGATTCCAGCAGACTGTTTTAAAGCAAGACCAGGAAACAGTTGTTCGTTGGAAAACGGTCTGGCCGACGATTGTTTGCTGGAATTCTGTACGTTACTGCCTACACACGAACGAACATGTCCGCTGAAACTGGTCCGCGGACCAGTTTCAGCAGACATGTTTGGTCGTGAGTACGAGGCCTCAGATCCAACAGTTGTAATAGTTTTACACTGTCGGATCTTAGGATGCAGTACCGCGTCCGCCGCTGGGGGGAGTTTGCATCGTAAACCAGCATTGGGTATGAAAATTAGCAGTTACGGCGATCCATGAAACTTTTTCCCATCGTTACGTCGCCGCAAGTGTTAGTTTGCCGTCGCAAAGATAGGGCACCTTTTACAAAGTGTAAAATTACTACACCATGTAAAAGTATACTCGTCTTTCCCGCGTCGCTTTTGAATTTTTTTTTTTTTTTTTTCCCGGCGCAAGTCTTTTTTTCACGTCGCGATTCACAAAACGTCGGCGTGTCGTAATTTCGCGCAAAGCACGTCGGGAAATTTCCGTCGGGAGCATGCGCATTACGTCCGGCACGGGAGTGCGCCTAATTTAAATGGTACCCGCCCCATTTGAATTGGCCCGCCTTGCGCCGGACGGATTTAGGATACACCGCCGCAAATTTCCAGGTAAGTGCTTTGTGGATCGGGCACTTAGACAGAAAATTTGCGGCGGTGTAACCTAAATCGGTTACGTTATGCTGCGCCCGGGCTACGTGAATCTGGCCCTATGTTCCTTCTATAAAATATGTCTTATAAAGACAATTTTTTTATGTATACAATTTTTCTAACAATAACTATAGTGAAATAACTTCTATTTTAAGTGAGGTTTATTATTACAATTTTTCTCAGCCAATGCTTTTTTCTTGCTTGCATATGTGTATCATATGAATTCAATATGACAACTGGACTCTACAGAGGATAGCTTGAAATAGGAGTAATAGAGCACATTATTACATGAAATACTGGGATGCATGTACATTTTGCAGTAATTTAGAACCAGAATCCATTATGTAAAGCCATTAACTTCTAACCTTTCAGAAGTTGTTTTGCTTGGATAAGATTTAATACAATTGCAGACAAATAAACATGATGAGCTCAAGTGGGAATTGTTGTCATTCCCAGTGGCTTTCATGTAATAAGCCCAAAGACAGTGAATGTTGCATTGTGTGTGCTACAAGCATTTTCATAGGAATACAAATCAACCTACTCTGATGCAATTATTGTTTTTTGTATGGCCATCTTCTTAGGAGAATTAAGCAGCTTTAATTGATGTGCTGTCATTTTTCTTGTGTGAATTCGAAAAATGCTTAGTTTTCAGAAAATACCATACATTTTATTTCAACAATGTGAATGATGATGAATATTAGACTTTTTCCACAGTTGATATAGTATATAAACTCAGTGTAGCATAGCCTGAAATAATAATTCAACATCCGAAATGAAGTAACATGAACAAAAAAAAGAATGAATGCTTCTTTAGAGCACAAAACGTAAATAAATATGAAGGTTTTTAATAATATAAATATGTTTGTATTCTTATTAAAGGTATTAGTTACATGTCTAACTTTCAAACAATATAGATTTGTAACAAAGAACTAAAATTGCAGTAAGCTAGTACTTTCAGCAGAATCATCTTCCCTGCTATGCTGCTGATTTTATGTACTGTACATTTCCTCCCCTGACATTTCTGAACATGTGCAATCCAAACTAGTTTCGTTAAGTTATCAAAAAAGATGTGTGCTTTCAAGAAAGCAATATCTTGCTTTACTTTCCCAGCACTCCTTAACCACTTGCCTACTGGGCCAAATCTGATACTTCGCTCCTACATGTAAAAATCATAGCGTTTTTGGTTGAAGATTACTGAAAACCCCCAAACATTATATATTTTTCTTTAGCAAAGGGGAATAAAATGCTGGTCATTGCAACGTTTTATCTTGCACAGTATTTGTGCATTAATGTTTCAAGCATTAAACAACAGTACAATTAGCCCGTTTTTTTTGCATAATGTGAAAGATGATGTTACACTGAGTAAGTAGATACCTAACATGTCACACTTTACAATTGCACACACTCGTGGAATGGTGCCAAACTTTAGTACTTAAAAATCCCCATAGGTGACAGTTTAACAATTTTTACAGGTTCCAGAGGAGATCTAGCGCTAGAATTATTGCTCTTGCGCTAATGTTTGCAGTGATACCTCACATGTGTGGTTTAAACACCATTTACATATGTGGGCGCAACCTGCAGGTGCGTTCGCTTCTGCGAACGAGCACACGGGGACGGGGGTGCTTTAAAAAATGTTTTATTATTGTTTATTTTACTTTTATATTTTGACACTTTCTTTTAAAAAAAATGTAAACACTTTTATTCTTATTACAAGGAATGTAAACATCCCTTTTAACACGTATTATTGATTGGTTTCACCACTCCTCATCTAAGCTATGGTTACAATTGGAAGGTCACATAAATCCTATAGATCTCTGTGCCCTTCCATGGACTTCATCTATTCTATGAAAAGGCCTCTCAACTCCAACAGATCTTACTAGGCAAACACTACACATATGGGATCGCATGATACCCTTACCCATCTATAGAATATCAAAACAATTGAGCCCCATGACCCCCTTATTTGGAACACCAGATTTTTTACCAGCCCTACACTCAACTGTGTTTGGCCCTTGGTATAAACAGGAACACAGAACACAGAAGAATTGCTCAGGTCCTTCAGTCAGATCCATTATTAACTAGAGCCTCTTCATCTATGATGCTCTCTTATAATCCAATGCAGTGGCTACAGAGGCATCAAGCTGTATGTTATATACAATCTATTCCATCAAAACAAGATATTTATACTAAACCAACTGCCTTTGAATCTCTGCTCTGAATTATACTCTATTCTTTTGATATAAATCCATTCAGATCTTCCCCCATATACACGAAAATGGGAAATTACTTCCAACAGACTTTACCCTCATTGCATTGGCAAAGAAGCCATTGTCAATACCTACAAAAACTCAAGAGAATGGATATAAATTGGTGAGTAGATGGTATAGGTGCCCCACTACCTTCCATCATTTAACCAGGATATATCTGATATCTGTTGGCGTTGTCATGATTCAAAGGGAAATATGATCCACATCTGGTGGGACTGTCCCCCGTTGAGAAGATTTTGGAAACATATGTTTGATTTATATGGAAAACTAGTGGATACAACTATCCACGCATCACCCAGAGTGGCTCTCTTAACTATGATTCCAGGATCCTTAACCACTTAACCCCCGGACCATATTGCTGCCCAAAGACCAGAAGACTTTTTGCGATTCGGGACTGCGCCGCTTTAACTGACAATTGCGCGGTCCTGCGACGTGGCTCCCAAACAAAATTGGCGTCCTTTTTTTCCCACAAATAGAGCTTTCTTTTGGTGGTATTTGATCACCTCTGCGGTTTTTATTTTTTGCGCTATAAACAAAAATAGAGCGACAATTTTGAAAAAAATGAATATTTTTTACTTTTTGCTATAATAAATATCCCCCAAAAATATATAAAAAAACATTTTTTTTCCTCAGTTTAGGCCGATACGTATTCTTCTACATATTTTTCGTAAAAAAAAATCGCAATAAGCGTTTATTGATTGGTTTGCGCAAAAGTTATAGCGTTTACAAAATAGGGGGTATTTTTATGGTATTTTTATTAATATATTTTTTTACTAGTAATGGCGGCGATCAGCGATTTTTTTTTCAGTACTGCGACATTATGGCGGACACTTCGGACACTTTTGACACATTTTTGGGACCATTGGCATTTTTATAGCGATCCGTGCTATAAAAATGCATTGGATTACTATAAAAATGCCACTGGCAGTGAAGGGGTTAACACTAGGGGGCGGGGAAGGGGTTAAGTATGTCCCTGTGTGTTCTTA